>NC_091195.1:26019812-26059812 GCF_040958095.1 Procambarus clarkii
CACACACACACACACACACACACACACACACACACACACACCACACACACACCACACACACACCACACACACACACACACACACACACACACACACACACACACACACACACACACACGAGACACTTAACTACAGACCTGTATCACTGACAAGCATCACCTGTAAAATACTTGAAATAATAATTAGCCTACGACTGGGTTGGGACATATATACATGTATGTATGAGTATGTGTACATGTATATATAACATTAATTGACTGGTTACACACCTGGAGAACGTCAGGTTTGTGAACAAACATCAACATGGGTTCTGGACAGGGAAATCGTGCCTAACAAACCTTCCGGAGTCCCATGATAAAGTAACAAGGATAAGACAGGACAGAGATGGTTGGGCAGACTGCATATTTGGTGGTGCTACGTAGCCTTTCCAGTTTGGTGCCTTCAATTGATAATTATTTTTAGCGTGAGAGTAGTGGGAAATGGAATGCACTTCAGGAACAGGTTGTGGAAGCAAATACTATTACTAATGTTAAAACCAGGTATGATAGGGAAATGGGACAGGAGTCATTGCTGTAAACAACCGATGGCTGGAAAGGCGGGATCCAAGAGTCAATGCTCGATCCTGCAGACACAACTAGGTGAGTACACACATTTTGAGGCTTCAAGAAGACCTGAGCAAGCTGCAGGAATGGTCGAACAAATGGCTGTTAGAGTTTAACCCAAGCAAATGTAATGTAATGAAGATAGGGGTAGGGAGCAGGAGACCAGATACAAGGTATCACTTGGGAGATGAAATACTTCAAGAGTCCGAGAGAGAGAAAGACCTGGGGGTTGATATCACGCCAGACCTGTCCCCTGAAGCTCATATCAAGAGGATAACATCAGCAGCATATGCCAGGTTGGCTAACATAAGAACGGCCTTTAGAAACTTGTGTAAGGAATCTTTCAGAACATTATATACCACATATGTCAGACCAATCCTGGAGTATGCGGCTCCAGCATGGAGTCCATATCTAGTCAAGCATAAGACTAAACTGGAAAAGGTTCAAAGGTTTGCCACCAGACTAGTACCCGAGCTGAGAGGTATGAGCTACGAGGAGAGACTACAGGAATTAAACCTCACGTCACTGGGAGTCAGAGGGGACATGATCACCACATACAAGATTCTCAGAGGTATTGATAGGGTAGATAAAGACAGACTATATAACACGGGTGGGACACGAACAAGGGGGCACAGGTGGAGACTGAGTGCCCACATGAGCCACAGAGACGTTAGAAGGAACTTTTTCAGTGTGGGAGTAGTTAACAGGTGGAATGCATTAGGCAGTGATGTGGTGGAGGCTGACTCCATACACAGTTTCAAATGTAGATATGATAGAGCCCAATAGGCTCAGGAATCTGTACACCAGTTGATTGACGGTTGAGAGGCGGGACCAAAGAGCCAGAGCTCAACCCCCGCAAGCACAACTAGGTGAGTATACACACACACCCATACACACCCATACACACCCACACCCACCCACACCCACACACACCCACACCCACACACACCCACATCCACACCCACCCACACCCACCCACACCCACCCACACACACACACACACACACACACACACCCACACATACACCCACACATACACCCACACACCCACACACCCACACACACACACACACACACACACACAGCAGTAAGGAGTACCTCAAGGGCTCCGGCCACCAGTTGTCTATAAAACTCTAGCAATAATCAAGCGACTGAAGGAACCAGGCGATGCCAGAGAAAAGGAGGGGAGGTGGGAGACATGACCGAGACATGCACAATACTCAGGACGATTGACAGAGTGGAGATACACTACAGTATCACCAGGGGTACCAACTGAACAAGGCAACATGGCTGCTTCTCAGAGGATTATATATAAACCCCATTTTACTGCTGGGTGAACAGAGGCTGCAGTTAAGGACTGGCGCCCAGTCAATCCTCCCTGGCCAGGATACGAACCCAGGCTAAAAGTGCTCGCGAAATGCCAACACTGAATTTTGTAAGTGTTATTAACAACTGATGGCTAGAAAGGCGGGGTCCGCGAGCCCGAGCTCGATCCTGCAGGTACAAATAGGTGAGTCTCACTCTCCCCCTCTCTCAAGGGCTCGCGCTTGAGTGGGCATGTTAGTAGGTCGGGTTTTTTACGTTGTACAGGTTAGTGAGGCGCGCGGTACGACAACTGCGGCCGGGCAAGGTGGCAACCCTCCAGTGTTGCCACACAGGAAATACAGCCGCTCTAATATTGCCATTCTTCCTCCCTTATTGACTGTTGTTGTTGTATTCACGGCTGTATACCCGCGTGTATGTGTGTGTGTATGGTGTATTGTGTTCCTGTGGTGGTGGTGGCGCAGGATAGTGTGGTGCTGTGAGGTGTGGCGTGCACAGTCGCGGCCACTGTGCTGTGTATGTGTGTGTGTATGGTGTATTGTGTTCCTGTGGTGGTGGTGGCGCAGGATTGTGTGGTGCTGTGAGGTGTGGCGTGCACAGTCGCGGCCACTGTGCTGTGTGTGTTGTGGTACGGTGAAGGTGGTGTGTGTGTGTGTGTGTGTGTGTGTGTGTGTGTGTGTGTGTGTGTATGGTGTATTGTGTTCCTGTGGTGGTGGTGGCGCAGGATTGTGTGGTGCTGTGAGGTGTGGCGTGCACAGTCGCGGCCACTGTGCTGTGTGTGTGTTGTGGTACGGTGAAGGTGGTGTGTGTGTGTGTGTGTGTGTGTGTGTGTGTGTGTGTGTGTGTGTGTGTGTATGGTGTATTGTGTTCCTGTGGTGGTGGTGGCGCAGGATTGTGTGGTGCTGTGAGGTGTGGCGTGCACAGTCGCGGCCACTGTGCTGTGTGTGTGTGTGTGTATGGTGTATTGTGTTCCTGTGGTGGTGGTGGTGGCGCAGGATTGTGTGGTGCTGTGAGGTGTGGCGTGCACAGTCGCGGCCACTGTGCTGTGTATGTGTGTGTGTATGGTGTATTGTGTTCCTGTGGTGGTGGTGGCGCAGGATAGTGTGGTGCTGTGAGGTGTGGCGTGCACAGTCGCGGCCACTGTGCTGTGTGTGTGTGTGTGTATGGTGTATTGTGTTCCTGTGGTGGTGGTGGTGGCGGCGCAGGATTGTGTGGTGCTGTGAGGTGTGGCGTGCACAGTCGCGGCCACTGTGCTGTGTGTGTGTGTGTGTATGGTGTATTGTGTTCCTGTGGTGGTGGCGCAGGATTGTGTGGTGCTGTGAGGTGTGGCGTGCACAGTCGCGGCCACTGTGCTGTGTGTGTGTTGTGATACGGTGAAGCTGGTGTGTGTGTGTGTGTGTGTGTGTGTGTGTGTGTGTGTGTGTGTGTAGGGGTGTGTGTGTGTGTGTGTGTGTGTGTGTGTGTGTGTGTGGTGTATTGTGTTCCTGTGGTGGTGGTGGCGCAGGATTGTGTGGTGCTGTGAGGTGTGGCGTGCACAGTCGCGGCCACTGTGCTGTGTGTGTGTTGTGGTACGGTGAAGGTGGTGTGTGTGTGTGTGTGTGTGTGTGTGTGTGTGTGTATGGTGTATTGTGTTCCTGTGGTGGTGGTGGCGCAGGATTGTGTGGTGCTGTGAGGTGTGGCGTGCACAGTCGCGGCCACTGTGCTGTGTGTGTGTTGTGGTACGGTGAAGGTGGTGTGTGTGTGTGTGTGTGTGTGTGTGTGTATGGTGTATTGTGTTCCTGTGGTGGTGGTGGCGCAGGATTGTGTGGTGCTGTGAGGTGTGGCGTGCACAGTCGCGGCCACTGTGCTGTGTGTGTTGTGATACGGTGAAGCTGGTGTGTGTGTGTGTGTGTGTGTTGTGGTACGGTGAAGCTGGTGTGTGTGTGTGTGTGTGTGTGTGTGTGTGTGTGTTGTGGTACGGTGAAGCTGGTGTGTGTGTGTGTGTGTGTGTGTGTGTGTGTGTGTGTGTGTGTGTTGTGATACGGTGAAGCTGGTGTGTGTGTGTGTGTGTGTGTGTGTGTGTAGGGGTGTGTGTGTGTGTTTGGGAGGGGTGTGTGGGTGGGGGGGGGGGAGGTGTGTGTGTGTACTCACCTAATTGTACTCACCTAGTTGTGCTTGCGGGGGTTGAGCTCTGGCTCTTTGGTCCCGCCTCTCAACTGTCAATCAACTGGTGTACAGGTTCCTGAGCCTATTGGGCTCTATCATATCTACACTTGAAACTGTGTATGGAGTCAGCCTCCACCACATCACTGCCTAATGCATTCCACCTGTTAACTACTCCCACACTGAAAAAGTTCCTTCTAACGTCTCTGTGGCTCATGTGGGCACTCAGTCTCCACCTGTGTCCCCTTGTTCGTGTCCCACCCGTGCTGAAGAGTTTGTCTTTGTCCACCCTGTCTATTCCCCGGAGAATTTTGTAGGTAGTGATCATGTCTCCCCTTACTCTTCTGTTTTCCAGGGACGTGAGGTTCAGCTCCTTTAGCCTTTCCTCGTAGCTCATATACCTCTCGGTTCCGGGACGAGCCTGGTGGCATACCGCTGAATCTTCTCTAACTTTGTCTTGTGTTTAACTAGGTATGGATTCCAAGCTGGAGCTGCATACTCCAGGATTGGTCTGACATATGCGGTATACAAAGTTCTGGAAGATTCCTTACACAAGTTTCTAAAGGCCGTTCATTACTCTGGCTTTCTGACAGTCCAAGAAAATGCAGTCTACCCACCCCTCTCTTTCTTGCCTAATTTTTGTTGGTGTCTTTCACGCGTCGTCACGGGTAGGCTGTTCCCCTTCATTGTGTACTGTCCCTTTGGTCTCCTATCTCCTAGTCCCATTTCCATAACTTTACCTTTACTGGTGTTGAACTCCAGTAGCCATTTCTCTGACCATCTCTGCAACCTGTTCAGGTCCTCTTGGAGGATCCTGCAATCCTCATCTGTCACAACTCTTCTCATCAACTTTGCGTCATCTGCAAACATCGACATGTAGGACTCTACGCCTGTAAACATGTCGTTAACATATACAAGAAATAGAATTGGTCCCAGCACCGATCCTTGTGGTACTCCACTTGTTACTGTTCGCCAGTCCGACTTCTCGCCCCTTACCGTAACTCTTTGGCTCCTTCCTGTTAGGTAGTTCCTTATCCATGCTAGGACCTTCCCCCCCCCCCCCCGCCTGCCTCTCGAGCTTGAACAGCAGTCTCATGTGCGGTACTGTATCAAAGGCTTTTTGGCAGTTCAGAAATATGCAGTCTGCCCAACCATCTCTGTCCTGTCTTATCCTCGTTATTTTATCATAGAATTCCAGAAGGTTTGTTAGGCACGATTTCCCTGTCCAGAACCCATGTTGATGTTTGTTCACAAACCTGACGTTCTCCAGGTGTGTAACCAGTCAATTAATGTTATATATACATGTACACATACACATACTCATACATACATGTACATATATATATATATATATATATATATATATATATATATATATATATATATATATATATATATATATATATATATATATATATATAATATGACCCAACCCAGTCGTAGGCGAATTATTCTTTCAAGTATTTTACAGGTGATGCTTGTCAGTGATACAGGTCTGTAGTTAAGTGTCTCGTGTGTGTGTGTGTGTGTGTGTGTGTGTGTGTGTGTGTGTGTGTGTGTGTGTGTGGGGTGTGTGTGTGTGTGTGTGTGTGGGGTGTGTGTGTGTGTGTGTGTGTGTGTGTGTGTGTGTGTGTGACGGGGCTGCCAGACCTACAAGGCCGGGCCCTGTAGTGACAGAGAAGGTTGGGTGCCCAGTACCGGACTGGCCCTCACACGGGGCGGCGGTCGAGGCCTTACAAACACTCACACACCAACACACTCACCACGTGCCACTCCAAAACACACTCCAAACACCCCTCCGTGGCGGTGCTCGCAAAGTGCGTCGGTTCAAAGTGCCTTATTCGTCTTACCTAATCATTGAAAACAAACACATCTTTTCTGAAAATCTAATATAATGACTCCTTGTGGCACTCCAGTAGTTGCTTGAGTGCCTCTGAGAGTGACGAGGCACTCAGGGGCGAGTGGAGATAGTGATCCTTGCGTGTGAGTGCCCTCACTATAACGTCCAGGTGATAGTGATGATAATAGTGTATGGACAAATTGTGTTATACATGTTCATGTGATTTGATTGTGTTCATTATTAAGTGTATTGTGACTCCAGCAGTGTATGGCAACCAGGTTTGTATGTGTATACTGCCAGTATACCTGTGTATACCGCCAGTATACCCGTGTATTCGTATACCGCCAGTATACCTGTGTATTATCTTCGTATACCGCCAGTATACCTGTGTATTATCTTCGTATACCGCCAGTATACATGTGTATTATCTTCGTATACCGCCAGTAAACCTGTGTATTATCTTCGTATACCGCCAGTATACCTGTGTATTATCTTCGTATACCGCCAGTATACCTGTGTATTGTGTGTATACCGCCAGTATACATGTGTATTCGTATCCCGCCAGTATACTTGTGTATTATCTTCGTATACCGCCAGTATACCTGTGTATTATCTTCGTATACCGCCAGTATACATGTGTATTATCTTCGTATACCGCCAGTAAACCTGTGTATTATCTTCGTATACCGCCAGTATACCTGTGTATTATCTTCGTATACCGCCAGTATACCTGTGTATTGTGTGTATACCGCCAGTATACCTGTGTATTGTGTGTATACCGCCAGTATACCTGTGTATTATCTTCGTATACCGCCAGTATACCTGTGTATTAGCTTCGTATACCGCCAGTATACCTGTGTATTAGCTTCGTATACCGCCAGTATACCTGTGTGTGTGTATACCGCCAGTATACCTGTGTGTGTGTATACCGCCAGTATACCTGTGTGTGTATACCGCCAGTATACCTGTGTATTATCTTCGTATACCGCCAGTATACCTGTGTATTAGCTTCGTATACCGCCAGTATACCTGTGTATTATCTTCGTATACCGCCAGTATACCTGTGTATTAGCTTCGTATACCGCCAGTATACCTGTGTGTATACCGCCAGTATACCTGTGTATTATCTTCGTATACCGCCAGTATACCTGTGTATTAGCTTCGTATACCGCCAGTATACCTGTGTATTGTGTGTATACCGCCAGTATACCTGTGTATTATCTTCGTATACCGCCAGTATACCTGTGTATTATTTTCGTATACCACCAGTATACCTGTGTATTAGCTTCGTATACCGCCAGTATACCTGTGTATTATCTTCGTATACCGCCAGTATACCTGTGTGTTATTTTCGTATACCGCCAGTATACCTGTGTATACCGCCAGTATACCTGTGTATTATCTTCGTATACCGCCAGTATACCTGTGTATTAGCTTCGTATACCGCCAGTATACCTGTGTATTAGCTTCGTATACCGCCAGTATACCTGTGTATTAGCTTCGTATACCGCCAGTATACCTGTGTATTATCTTCGTATACCGCCAGTATACCTGTGTGTGTGTATACCGCCAGTATACCTGTGTATTATCTTCGTATACCGCCAGTATACCTGTGTATTATCTTTGTATACCGCCAGTATACCTGTGTATGTGGTTACCGCCAGTATACCTGTGTATTGTGTATACCTCCAGTATACCTGTGTATTGTGTATACCGCCAGTATACCTGTGTATTGTATATACCGCCAGTATACCTGTGTATTATCTTCGTATACCCGCAGTATACCTGTGTATACCCCCAGTATACCTGTGTATACCGCCAGTATACCTGTGTATTATCTTCGTATACCACCAGTATACCTGTGTATTATCTTCGTATACCACCAGTATACCTGTGTATTATGTTCGTATACCACCAGTATACCTGTATATACCTCCAGTATACCTGTGTATTGTGTATACCGCCAGTATACCTGTGTATACCACCAATATACCTATGTATACCGCCAGTGGTATACACATGTATACAGTGGTACTCTCACCCACTACAATCTCTCCTGCTCTGAAGGGGGAAGTGAGTACTGAGCAGTACTCGAGACGGGACAACACAAGTGACTTGAAGAGTACAACCATTGTGATGGGATCCCTGGATTTGAAAGTTCTCGTAATCCATCCTATCATTTTTCTGGCTGTCGCAATATTTGCTTGGTTATGCTCCCTAAACGTTAGGTCGTCGGACATCATTATTCCCAAATCCTTGACATGCTGTTTTCCTACTATGGGAAGATTCGATTGTGTTTTGTACTCTGTATTATGTTTAATGTTCTCATTTTTACCGTACCTGAGTACCTGGAATTTATCACTGTTAAACATCATGTTATTTTCTGCTGCCCAATCGAAAACTTTGTTGATATCTGCTTGTAGCTTTTCAATGTCTTCAGCAGAGGTAATTTTCATGCTGATTTTCGTGTCATCTGCAAAGGATGACACGAAACTGTGACTTGTATTTTTGTCTATATCTGATATGAGAATAAGGAACAGCAGTGGTGCAAGGACTGTACCTTGAGGTACAGAGCTTTTAACTGCGCTCCGACTCGATTTTATCTGATTGACTGTTACTCTGTGTTCTGTTCGACAGGAAACTGAATATCCAGCGTCCTACTTTACCAGTTATTCCCATTGACCTCATTTAGTGTGCTATCACTCCATGGTCACATTTATCGAAGGCCTTTGCGAAGTCCGTGTATATCACATCAGCATTCTGTTTTTCTTTGAATGCCTGAGTGATTTTGTCATAGTGGTCAAATAGCTGAGATAGGCATGATCTTCTCGCTTTAAATCCATATTGGCCAGGGTTGTTGAGGACATTGGTCTCCATGTTGGCCTGGCTTGTGGAGGTCATTGGTCACCATGTTGTCCAGGGTTGTGGAGGTCATTGGTCTCCATGTTGGCCTGGGTTGTGGAGGTCATTGGTCTCCATGTTGGCCAGGGTTGTGGAGGTCATTGGTCTCCATGTTGGCCAGGGTTGTGGAGGTCATTGGTCTCCATGTTGGCCAGGGTTGTGGAGGTCATTGGTCTCCATGTTGGCCAGGGTTGTGGAGGTCATTGGTCTCCATGTTGGCCAGGGTTGTGGAGGTCATTGGTCTCCATGTTGGCCTGGGTTGTGGAGGTCATTGGTCTCCATGTTGGCCTGGGTTGTGGAGGTCATTGGTCTCCATGTTGGCCTGGGTTGTGGAGGTCATTGGTCTCCATGTTGGCCTGGGTTGTGGAGGTCATTGGTCTCCATGTTGGCCTGGGTTGTGGAGGTCATTGGTCTCCATGTTGGCCTGGGTTGTGGAGGCCATTGGTCTCCATGTTGGCCTGGGTTGTGGAGGCCATTGGTCTCCATGTTGGCCAGGGTTGTGGAGGCCATTGGTCTCCATGTTGGCCAGGGTTGTGGAGGCCATTGGTCTCCATGTTGGCCAGGGTTGTGGAGGCCATTGGTCTCCATGTTGGCCAGGGTTGTGGAGGTCATTGGTCTCCATGTTGGCCAGGGTTGTGGAGGTCATTGGTCTCCATGAATCTAGTGACCTGACTCGTGATCACTCTCTCAAATACTTTTATTATGTGGGACGTTAGTGCAATTGGTCTATAATTCTTTGTCCAAGCTTTGCTCCCTCCCTTGTGTAGAGGAGGGGAGCTATGTCTGCCGCTTTAAGGCTATCTGGTATCTCCCCAGTAGATAAAAATTTTCAGTGGTATCATATTGATCTTCCCGTCTATAATGCTGTGTACACCTCACGTCGAATTCCGGGACTGAAGATTGTAGCATTTTTTGTCCCTAATTGAGAATTGACATAGATTAGGGTGGATGTATCTATCTACACGCTGTTCCAAAGAGGAATGTGCCCCTCGCCAACTTGTTCCTGCATTTTCGAGGATACAGAAAAGTGCATTTTGCACCATTTTTCTCATATTTGCTGATGCCTTTGTACCACAATGCCCTCTTCCTCCACACTACCGCTGCGGCTCTCTGAACTACCTGTTCCCGAGTTTTGGTCGTTATCCAGTGTTGTCTTTCCCCAGTCGGCATGTATCACTGGTAGCCTGTCTGTCGGTGTTGATCTGTGGGACTCAGGAATGGCAGTCATCAGTTGGGTTATGTTGTGTCGTGTTAACCTGTCCTTGTTACAAAGGTTAGTATGTTCCTTGTCTGTCTGTGTCTGTCTGTCTGTCTGTGTCTGTCTGTCTGTCTGTCTGTCTGTCTGTCTGTCTGTCTGCAGGTAATGGTGCACAGCTCAGGGGTAATCTTGGCTGTCTGTCTCTCACTCATCTGTCTGCTGCCCTCTCTTTTATGCCCCCCTGCCCTTTTTTCCCTTCCCTACCCTCCACTTCCCTGCCCCTACCCGGCCTAGCACAGCTTGCCCTCTCCTACCCTTACCTCCTTGCGTTCCCCTGCCCTGCCCTCTACTGCCCTGCTCTCTCCTACCCTCTCCTACCCTTACCTCCTTGCCCTGCCCTGCCCTGCCTCACAATCTAGCCATGCCCACATGCCCACTTACCCACCCGCTGACTCACTCTGCCCTTGTATTACCCTACAGTTGCCAGGACGCTTGTGCCCCCCCCTCCCCCCCCCCACTCTCCCTCTCTCCCTCTCCACTCTCACACTCTCACTCCCCCCGCCCCCCCCTGGGCGTGTCTATGACTTAAGCGTAATAATGTTAGGTTCCCAAGTGGCTGCCCACCTCACTCCTCCCTCACTCCTCCCTCACTCCTCCCTCACTCCTCCCTCACTACTCCCTCCCTCCCTCCCTCCCTCCCTCCCTCCCTCCCTCACTCCTCCCTCACTCCTCCCTCACTCCTCCCTCACTCCTCCCTCACTCCTCCCTCACTCCTCCCTCACTCCTCCCTCACTACTCCCTCACTACTCCCTCACTACTCCCTCACTACTCCCTCACTACTCCCTCACTACTCCCTCACTCCTCCCTCACTCCTCCCTCACACTCCTCCCTCACACTCCTCCCTCACTACTCCCTCACTACTCCCTCACTACTCCCTCACTCCCTCCCTCCCTCCCTCCCTCACTCCCTCCCTCACTCCCTCCCTCCCTCACTCCCTCCCTCACTTCCTCACTCCCTCCCTCCCTCCCTCACTCCCTCACTCCCTCCCTCACTCCCTCCCTCCCTCACTCCCTCCCTCACTTCCTCACTCCCTCCCTCCCTCCCTCACTCCCTCCCTCACTCCCTCCCTCAGCAACAGTAGGTTCTGTGCTATACTACCACGGGGGGGGGGGGGAGTGGGGGGGACTGTATTGCAGGTGTGTTTAGTGTCATGTTGCAGGTGTGTGCTGACACTGTCATGTATACACTGACAGTATACCATAGTGTGTGTCAGGTGTAGCAACACTGTGTATACTGATGTAACGGGGGGTGGGGGAAATAACTCTATCTTGTCCATTATTCCACCCCCCAGTTAACTAACGAGGCCGGGGGAAACAGCTCTCTCTAGTCCGTTATCCCGTCCCCAGTTAGCTAACTATTCTAGAGCACCTCCAGAGTTCCTAAGGCAGCTTCTCTCGTTCAACACCTTGTAACCTAGGTATTTGACTACCTAGGTGCTAAGACTACAAGGCGCCGTAACTGGATCAGTTACCCGAAACTCTAGAGAGAACTCTAGAATACAGAATCATTGCCACAAACGTATACGAGAAAACGAAAGGAAAGAAATGAATAGTGAAGTAATTAGTGAGGGTTTGGGGTGAGAGGTAGAGAGGTGGGAGGAGCGAGGAGGGTCATTAGTTGAAAGTGAGAGTTTAGAGAAGGGTGGAGGGAGAGGTGTAGATAGGTAGAAGTAGAAGAGTAGATAGTAGAAGTAGAAATGCTGCCACCATCCATTCTAAACCATTACATACAAGACAAGGAATGGAACTTGTCTGTATCACAAAATTCTCAAAGGATGTAATCATGAGTTCATTATTAGTATGTTCCCTCTGTACCATGTATCAACTCCAAACAAGTACTCATTAATATCTTGAATCTAGTAACCACCGAGGCTTTCTCAAATCCTCAACTCAAAGCTCTAGGGAACAAAGTTAAACACAATTTAAATAATAAATTCATAATTATATTTCACATGAAGTATCATAATTTAGCAATTCAATTAAAATGTTCCAGTTTAATATGCAAAGTGAGTCATCATCCAAGAATTCGAGAACCCTACAACTTGACTGCCCCTGATCATCACACAACATATGTAAACACGACCAAGTCACCTAAATGTTCACTCACCGAGGACTGAGTCTAAGTTGAATAGAGAGGGGGGGGGGTCTGCAATTTTCAGGCAGCGTCACCCCCCGTCTGGTGACGGCCTATCTCGACGGCTGGCCTCTGCTCTGCTCCGCTGGCCGGTCTCCTATTGCTTTGTGCTCGATAGCTCTCCGAGTTTATATTGGGGAACCTAGTAGCTAACTCCGCCCACAAGTAGATAGCCTCCGGCACTACCAAGCCACTCCTTAAACGTCGGCATGTTTGAAGGCTACCCGGCTCCAATTATACGCTTAGCGGAAGCAAGGTGAAATTATCATGATCTGACCTCAGGTCACTTGGGGTCATTAACGCTTTGAGGTGTGAGATCTCAGGCAGACAACTGGCGCCTCTCAGATCCTTGTCTGTGACTCATGTACTCTATGTATGTATGTATTAACCTAAACCAAACACTTTTACAGTGTTACATCTCCCCTTCTCCCCGAAATAAAGTTTTTGCAACACTGCTAAAGCAAGCTAGCTGTGTGCGACAACTTTATTAACGAAAAAAAAAAAAATACATCCTAGCTAAACAAATATACATCATCCTACTCTAAAAAATGAAATATATAGACAGACGTCCATTGTCTCTGGCTGGGCGACGTCACTGCTTGGTCTTGTAGATAGTCCTGTACCACATTTCTTCAACACAACTGCCTCCGTCGCTTCTCCGTCGTTAACGCACAACAACACTTGGTCAACCCGAAAGCCGTTACTACTTGAACTGCGCACAGGACCGTGGAATTCGGTTGTCCCAGCTGATCTGTAATTGGCCCTACGTCAGTCACCATGAGAGACGTATATTGGGGTTCTTCACAGCTATAGGGACTACAAGTTTCGAGACCTTCATATAGTTGCCAACAGTAGAAATCCCATCCTACTCTTCTTCCTCCCTGTTGCTCCAGCACGCCTCCTTCAGAGAGCTACTTCTGACAGCCACATCAAGTCCGCACGACACAGGATGAATCACTCAACAGAGCAACATGCTTGCAGGAGGGGCGGCCAGTTAAGGCAAACGATCCTGTCTTGCAATTACGCTCCCTGCAATGATGCTGACACCAGCAAGGGACACGAGGCATCGTGTCTCACTCAGCTTGTCTTATCTTCTTCTTCTTCTTTCTTTCTTCTTTCTTCTTTCTTCTCTCTTCCTTCTTCTCTCTTCTTTCTTCTCTCTTCTTTCTTCTCTCTTCTTCCTCCCATGGGTCTTTGACAAGCGACCTGGGGTCCATTGGGGTCCGTCCGTCCTGGGGTCCATCCTGGGTAGACCGATGTTGGTGGGACAGACTGGAGTCGTTGTTGCTCCTCTTCCATTTTTACTGGGTCGTCTGGGGTCGTCTGCAGAACGACCTGGGGTCCACTGGGGGTCCGCTGGGGTCCGTCCGTCTTGGGGTCCAATGGGTAGACCAATGTTGACCGACCGAGAGGGCTGCATCTTGGGGTCCCCTGGGGTGGTGGTGGTGGTGGTGGAGCCATGACCTCAGGTAGTGGGCTGGTCGTGGTGGTGGTGATAAACGCCCGTGAGTATGGTACACAGCAGCCGTCTCCCTCTTCTGTATATGCGTCGCGCCTCTCCTCTGGCTCCCACCTGTGGGTGAACATAAAGGCGACAATACCCGTGTTCCATCTTGTTGTGACCCTGTAGTTTGTATAGGGTTCACACAGTCCAATTATAAGCTCTCCTCCTGGCAACAACTACACTTAAATTTTAATAATCCAATTAACTCTGAATGATATTGACTTAGTGGAACATAAGACAGTAACAGAGGAAAGTTAGAGAAGAGAGAATAAGGTCGTCACTACTTTTAACTTGTCACACAAAAAAAATCAACACTAATAGACAAAACGCTAGCCTAACTTAACTGTACCGTTCCTACTCTTAAGTACATAAATATCCATTACTCCCACCCTTAACCTACAGCCACCTACGTGACCCAGAGTGTTTCCCTAGCATCTCCGCCGGTCAACAACTCCAAACTGTTGTCACCCCCTGTGACCAGACTTCAAACGCCAGGCGTCCCTAGACGTGAGTCAACTGACACACTAGTCCACACTAGCATGCTGTACAATACCAGTACACCTCGGGTTATTGCGTTCAAATGGAGTAAAACAGTCGATCGCAATAATCTGAGCAGAACCACTACTTAAAAACTACACCTGCCACTCCCCACTGACCTGGATAGGGGTAGGGAGACAATTAGAGCCAAGGAATGGCTCAAGACTCTTAATCATGGGTGATTTCAACCATGGAAAGATAGACTGGGAGAATGGGGGAGCCGGGCGGCCGAGCGGACTGGCCGCTGGACTTGTGATCCTGTGGTCCTGGGTTCGATCCCGGGCGCCGGCGAGAAACAATGGGTGGAGTTTCTTTCACCCTATGCCCCTGTTACCTAGCAGTAAAATACGTACCTGGGTGTTAGTCAGCTGTCACGGGCTGCTTCCTGGGGGTGGAGGCCTGGTCGAGGACTGGGCCGCGGGGACACTAAAGCCCCGAAATCATCTCAAGATAACCCACATGGTGGTGCAGATAAGTGGAGAGCTAAACTCTTGGAAGTGGCAACAAGGAACTTTCTGAGCCAGCATGTCAAGGAACCCACAAGAGTGAGAGGCAATGATGAACCAGCTAGATTCGACCTGATATTCACCCTGAATGAGTCAGAAATAAGGGAAGTCAAAAGTTGAAGCCCCCATAGGAATGAGTGACCACAGTGTACTGACCTTTGAGTACATGGTGGAGGTAGATAACCTATCCAAGGATGGGAGTGGAGGGGAAAAGACTGAATTACCGAAGAGGAAAATATGATGAGATGAGGAACTTCCTCAGAGGAATATCATGAATCTTCAGCACGGGTGGGACACGAACAAGGGGACACAGGTGGAGACTGAGTGCCCACATGAGCCACAGGGACGTTAGAAGGAACTTTTTCAGTGTGGGAGTAGTTAACAGGTGGAATGCATTAGGCAGTGATGTGGTGGAGGCTGACTCCATACACAGTTTCAAGTGTAGATATGATAGAGCCCAATAGGCTCAGGAACCTGTACACCTGTTGATTGACAGTTGAGAGGCGGGACCAAAGAGCCAGAGCTCAGCCCCCGCAAGCACAACTAGGTGAGTACTGACGAAGAAGAGCCCCAGTACCTGTACTGGGGGCGCTGCTGGAGGTCTGGGTAGCCAGGACCATTGCGGGATCGCCTTAACCCGTGCTACTTGCAACTTTTGTCCCCAGTGTGAGACAACTGAGCGAGCTGGGAGCACTGGGCACTCGTCTGTGTGTGGCACTAGCCATTCCTCCAGTGCCTGAAGCTCATACTTGCTAGCTTGCCAGCTTCGCTGCTTCCTGAAGCCTCTTGTCAAGCCTTACCTGCTTGACACCTGCATGACGGGGTTCTGGGAGGAGTTCTACTCCCCAAGCCCGGCCCGAGGCCAGGCTTGGGGAGGCTTCTTGAGGTTATCTTGAGATGATTTCGGGGCTTTAGTGTCCCCGCGGCCCGGTCCTCGACCAGGCCGACCAGGCTGTTTGCCTGGTTTGAAGAAGAGTTATTATTGAAAACAGGAGCGTACAGGAGTAGACGGCTTCCTCCTCCTGTAGGTCGTGGGGAGCCTTGACCTACTAGTCTCGGCTCCTGTGACCTTTGACCTTTGTTGCTGTGTAAGGTCAGGTCGGGTTAGTGTTCATCAAGGTCCAGTTACCTTATGGTGGCCAGAGATAGCTTGTGTAGGGTGCTTAGGGCAAGACCTGGGTAACGAGGGCTTGTTCCCTTGTTACCCAGGGCGTAGTGTGACCCCACCGTGACCCCAGAGGTGGTGTTGAGGGTCCTTGACCCCCCCTCGCTGACCCCAGCACCCCGCCCCGACCCCCGGAGGAGGCGTGGTGGATCGTCCCTTCCTGGTGTGTGGCTGACCCCACGCTGACCCCTGGCTGACCCCAGCACCCCGCCACGACCCCCAGATGGGGCGTGGTGGATTGTCCCTTCCTGGTGTGTGGCTGACCCCACGCTGACCCCTGACTGACCCCAGCACCCCGCCACGACCCCCAGAGGGGGCGTGGTGGATCGTCCCTTCCTGGTGTGTGGCTGACCCTACGCTGACCCCTGGCTGACCCCACGCTGACCCCTGGCTGACCCCAGCACCCCGCTACGACCCCCAGAGGGGGCGTGGTGGATTGTCCCTTCCTGGTGTGTGGCTGACCCCTGGCTGACCCCTGGCTGACCCCAGCATCTCGATCTCCGACCTCTTGACCACTATGCTCCCTGGGATACGAACCCACGCACTCAAGTTTTATGGCCGATTGAATGGTTTGAAGTGTACGTAAAAGCTGAGTTGTATCTCACGAGGTCAGTGACATGTGTGTGTGTTACCTGTTGAGGGTCTCGAGGGTTGTGCGGCCACACCCTCAGGTGCTGACCAGTATTGGTCAGTGTGTCATCTTGACCTGTGCTACGTCATCAATATATCCACCCTGTGTGTGTGTGTGTGTGTGTGTGTGTGTGTGTGTGTGTGTGTGTGTGTGTGTGTGGGGTGCGTGTGTGTGTGTGGGGTGTGTGTGTGTGGGGGGGGGGGTGTGTGTGTGTGTGTGGGGTGTGTGTGTGTGTGTGTGTACTCACCTAGTTGTACTCACCTAGTTGTGCTTGCGGGGGTTGAGCTCTGGCTCTTTGGTCCCGCCTCTCAACTGTCAATCAACAGGTGTACAGGTTCCTGAGCCTATTGGGCTCTATCATATCTACACTTGAAACTGTGTATGGAGTCAGCCTCCACCACATCACTTCCTAATGCATTCCACCTGTTAACTACTCCCACACTGAAAAAGTTCCTTCTAACGTCTCTGTGGCTCATGTGGGTACTCGGTCTCCACCTGTGTCCCCTTGTTCGCGTCCCACCAGTGTTGAATAGTTTATCCTTGTCTACCTGTCAATATCGCCTGAGGATTTTGTAGGTTGTGATCATGTCTCCCCTTACTCTTCTGTCTTCCAGTGTCGTAAGGTGCATTTCCCGCAGCCTTTCCTCGTAACTCATGCCTCTTAGTTCTGGGACTAGTCTAGTGGCATACCTTTGGACTTTTTCCATCTTCGTCTTGTGCTTGACAAGGTACGGGCTCCATGCTGGGGTCGCATACTCCAGGATTGGTCTTACATATGTGGTGTACAAGATTCTGAATGATTCCTTACACAGGTTCCTGAACGCTGTTCTGATGTTAGCCAGCCTCGCATATGCCGCAGACGTTATTCTCTTTATGTGGGCTTCAGGAGACAGGTTTGGTGTGATATCAACTCCTAGATCTTTCTCTCTGTCTGTTTCATTAAGTACTTCATCTCCTATTCTGTATCCTGTGTCTGGCCTCCTGTTTCCACCGCTTAGTTTCATTACTTTGCATTTACTCGGGTTGAATTTTAGTTGCCACTTGCTGGACAATTCTTTCATTTTGTCCAGGACGTTTTGTAGCCTCTTGCTCTCTTCCTTGGTCTTAATTCTCCTCATAATTTTCTCAAAGATTGTGATCATATGAATATTTTATTTTAAAGAACACAATAAAGTAGCCATCACAACTGCAAGAAAAATGACAGGTTGGATAACAAGAACTTTTCACACTAGAGATGCTATACCGATGATGATACTCTTCAAGACGCTTGTGCTCTCTAGAGTGGAGTACTGCTGCACAATGACAGCACCTTTCAAAGCTGGAGAAATTGCTGACCTGGAGAGCGTGCAGAGATCCTTTACTGCTAGAATCCACTCAGTAAAACATCTAAACTATTGGGACCGACTAAAGAGCCTAAATCTGTACTCCCTTGAGCGCAGGCGGGAGAGATACATAATAATTTACACGTGGAAAATATTAGAGGGGCTGGTCCCAAACCTGCACACAGAAATAACATCACATGAGACCAGAAGACATGGCAGGATGTGCAGAATACCCCCGTTGAAGAGCAGAGGTGCAACAGGTACTCTGAGAGAGAACTCTATCAACATCAGAGGCCCGAGACTGTTCAACACGCTTCCACTACACATAAGGGGCATAACTGGCCGACCCCTCACAGTGTTCAAGAGAGAACTATCAACATCAGAGGCCCGAGACTGTTCAACACGCTTCCACTACACATAAGGGACATAACTGGCCGACCCTCACAGTGTTCAAGAGAGAACTATCAACATCAGAGGCCCGAGACTGTTGAACACGCTTCCACTACACATAAGGGACATAACTGGCCGACCCCTCACAGTGTTCAAGAGAGAACTATCAACATCAGAGGCCCGAGACTGTTCAACACGCTTCCACTACACATAAGGGACATAACTGGCCGACCCTCACAGTGTTCAAGAGAGAACTATCAACATCAGAGGCCCGAGACTGTTCAACACGCTTCCACTACACATAAGGGACATAACTGGCCGACCCTCACAGTGTTCAAGAGAGAACTATCAACATCAGAGGCCCGAGACTGTTGAACACGCTTCCACTACACATAAGGGACATAACTGGCCGACCCCTCACAGTGTTCAAGAGAGAACTATCAACATCAGAGGCCCGAGACTGTTGAACACGCTTCCACTACACATAAGGGACATAACTGGCCGACCCCTCACAGTGTTCAAGAGAGAACTATCAACATCAGAGGCCCGAGACTGTTCAACACGCTTCCACTACACATAAGGGACATAACTGGCCGACCCCTCACAGTGTTAAAGAGAGAACTATCAACATCAGAGGCCCGAGACTGTTCAACACCCTTCCACTACACATAAGGGACATAACTGGCCGACCCCTCACAGTGTTCAAGAGAGAACTATCAACATCAGAGGCCCGAGACTGTTCAACACAGTTCTAACAGTTCTTGATGAATATGGAGTTCCAAGAATCCGGGCCTGGTGCAGAGTGCATAGGCATACTGTCTATGGCTTCTTCAACACCCAGTGGGGGACAGGGAGACATCTGATATATGATTTGATGTTGGTATCGTATCCATGAAAAATTCATTTGGGTTATCAATCTTTAGTGCGTTTAATGGCTCGTTGAAAACAGTCGTACTGCTTCCTCAGTAACTCGCTCATTTCTTTGTTGTCATCGGTGAAAGTTCCATCTCCCTTTCGCAGGATAGTGATAGTGACAGGAGGGGGGCGGGGAAGGTGGGTGATAGTGACGGGGGGGGGGGGGCGGGGAAGGAGAGTGATAGTGACAGGGGGGCGGGGAAGGAGAGTGATAGTGACAGGGGGGGGCGGGGAAGGAGAGTGATAGTGACAGGGGGGGGCGGGGAAGGAGAGTGATAGTGACAGGGGGGGCGGGGAGGGTTAGTGATAGTGACAGGGGGGGCGGGGAAGGTGAGTGATAGTGACAGGGGGGGGGCGGGGAAGGAGAGTGATAGTGACAGGGGGGCGGGGAAGGAGAGTGATAGTGACAGGGGGGGGGGGCGGGGAAGGAGAGTGATAGTGACAGGGGGGGGCGGGGAAGGTGAGTGATAGTGACAGGGGGGCGGGGTGTGTTAGGGGGCGAGGGGTGGGGTGAGGGGCGGGGTGAGGGGGGGGCGGGGTGAGGGGGGGCGGGGTGCAGGGGGTGGGGTGTGGGGCTGGGTGCAGGGGGTGGGGTGTGGGGCGGGGTGAGTGGGGGGGTGGGGTGTGGGGCGGGGTGAGGGGGGGCTGGGGTGTGGGGCGGGGTGCAGGGGTGGGGTGGGGTGTGGGGCGGGGTGAGGGGGGGTTGGGTGTGGGGCGGGGTGCGGGGGGGTGGGGTGTGGGGCGGGGTTAGGGGGGGTGGGGGCGGGGTGCAGGGGGTGGGGTGTGGGGTGGGGAGGGGGTGTAAGGGGGGTGGGGAGGGGGTGTAAGGGGGGTGCGGGGGTGGGGTGTGGGGCGGGGGTGGGGAGGGGGTGTAAGGGGGGGGGCGGGGGTGGGGAGGGGGTGTAAGGGGGGGTGCGGGGGGCGGTAATATAAACACACACAATGGGGCCTCGTGTTTATCCTGGCCGGACTGTTGCCAGCGCCAATTCGCTGCGTCTATTGTTAAGGGTTTGTTTGGGTTGAAACTGGTAGTTTATAGCGGTGGGGAAAGTGTGCAGGGAAAGGTGTGGGTAAGAGGGGGAAGGGAGCGGGGTCTTACCTTAAAGTGTACGAGCACTGCGGATCTTAACACCACAATAATAGTTTATCTTGAGATCTTGTTATCTCAAGATCTCAAGATAACAATAAACTATTTAGTGTTCATGTCTGCACAGACATGAGCCGGTTGGCCGAGCGGACAGCACGCTGGACTTGTGATCCTGTAGTCCTGGGTTCGATCCCAGGCGCCGGCGAGAAACAATGGGCAGAGTTTCTTTCACTCGATGCCCCTGTTACCTAGCAGTAAAATAGGTACCTGGGTGTTAGTCAGCTGTCACGGGCTGCTTCCTGGGGGTGGAGGCCTGGTCGAGAACCGGGCCGCGGGGACACTAAAGCCCCGAAATCATCAAGATAACCTCAAGATAGACAGACAGACCAAACATTAAGGAACCAACGCGGGGAAAATAATATTTTAGAGTTAAGTGTTAACTAACACACAAATTAATGATGTTGAGATAGTGAGCGAGGGGGAACATTTGCCTTGAGGCGATTCCAGGGATCAACCTCCCCGCGGCCCGGTCCTCGAACAGGGCTGGTCAGGGCCTCGTTAGTGTCCAGGGCCTCGTTAGTGTCCAGGGGCCGGTCAGGGCCTCGTTAGTGTCCAGGGCCGGTCAGGGCCTCGTTAGTGTCCAGGGCCGGTCAGGGCCTCGTTAGTGTCCAGGGCCGGTCAGGGCTTCGTTAGTGTCCAGGGCCGGTCAGGGCCTCGTTGGTGTCCAGGGCCGGTCAGGGCCTCGTTGGTGTCCAGGGCCGGTCAGGGCTTCGTTAGTGTCCAGGGCCTCGTTAGTGTCCAGGGCCGGTCAGGGCCTCATTAGTGTCCAGGGCCGGTCAGGGCCTCGTTAGTGTCCAGGGCCGGTCAGGGCCTCGTTAGTGTCCAGGGCCGGTCAGGGCCTCGTTAGTGTCCAGGGCCGGTCAGGGCCTCGTTAGTGTCCAGGGCCGGTCAGGGCCTCGTTGGTGTCCAGGGCCGGTCAGGGCCTCGTTGGTGTCCAGGGCCGGTCAGGGCCTCGTTGGTGTCCAGGGCCGGTCAGGGCCTCGTTGGTGTCCAGGGCCGGTCAGGGCCTCGTTGGTGTCCAGGGCCGGTCAGGGCCTCGTTGGTGTCCAGGGCCGGTCAGGGCCTCGTTGGTGTCCAGGGCCGGTCAGGGCCTCGTTGGTGTCCAGGGCCGGTCAGGGCCTCGTTGGTGTCCAGGGCCGGTCAGGGCCTCGTTGGTGTCCAGGGCCGGTCAGGGCCTCGTTGGTGTCCAGGGCCGGTCAGGGCCTCGTTGGTGTCCAGGGCCGGTCAGGGCCTCGTTGGTGTCCAGGGCCGGTCAGGGCCTCGTTGGTGTCCAGGGCCGGTCAGGGCCTCGTTGGTGTCCAGGGCCGGTCAGGGCCTCGTTGGTGTCCAGGGCCGGTCAGGGCCTCCTTGGTGTCCAGGGCCGGTCAGGGCCTCGTTGGTGTCCAGGGCCGGTCAGGGCCTCGTTGGTGTCCAGGGCCGGTCAGGGCCTCGTTGGTGTCCAGGGCCGGTCAGGGCTTCGTTAGTGTCCAGGGCCGGTCAGGGCTTCGTTAGTGTCCAGGGCCGGTCAGGGCCTCGTTGGTGTCCAGGGCCGGTCAGGGCCTCGTTAGTGTCCAGGGCCGGACAGTGGCCGGTCAGGGCCTCGTTAGTGTCCAGGGCCGGACAGTGGCCGGTCAGGGCCTCGTTAGTGTCCAGGGGCGGACAGTGGCCGGTCAGGGCCTCGTTAGTGTCCAGGACCGGACAGTGGCCGGTCAGGGCCTCGTTAGTGTCCAGGGCCGGTCAAGGCTTCGTTAGTGTCCAGGGCCGGTCAGGGCTTCGTTAGTGTCCAGGGCCGGTCAGGGCTTCGTTAGTGTCCAGGGCCGGTCAGGGCTTCGTTAGTGTCCAGGGCCGGTCAGGGCCTCGTTGGTGTCCAGGGCCGGTCAGGGCCTCGTTGGTGTCCAGGGCCGGTCAGGGCCTCGTTAGTGTCCAGGGCCGGACAGTGGCCGGTCAGGGCCTCGTTAGTGTCCAGGGCCGGACAGTGGCCGGTCAGGGCCTCGTTAGTGTCCAGGGCCGGACAGTGGCCTGTCAGGGCCTCGTTAGTGTCCAGGACCGGACAGTGGCCGGTCAGGGCCTCGTTAGTGTCCAGGGGCCGGACAGTGGCCGGTCAGGGCCTCGTTAGTGTCCAGGGCCGGACAGTGGCCGGTCAGGGCCTCGTTAATGTCCAGGGCCGGACAGTGGCCGGACAGTGGCCGGTCAGGGCCTCGTTAGTGTCCAGGGGCCGGACAGTGGCCGGTCAGGGCCTCGTTAGTGTCCAGTGGCCGGTCAGGGCCTCGTTAGTGTCCAGGGGCCGGACCGTGGCCGGTCAGGGCCTCGTTAGTGTCCAGGGGCCGGACAGTGGCCGGTCAGGGCCTCGTTAGTGTCCAGGGGCCGGACAGTGGCCGGTCAGGGCCTCGTTAGTGTCCAGGGCCGGACAGTGGCCGGTCAGGGCCTCGTTAGTGTCCAGGGGCCGGTCAGGGCCTCGTTAGTGTCCAGGGGCCGGACAGTGGCCGGTCAGGGCCTCGTTAGTGTCCAGGGCCGGACAGTGGCCGGTCAGGGCCTCGTTAGTGTCCAGGGCCGGACAGTGGCCGGTCAGGGCCTCGTTAGTGTCCAGGGCCGGACAGTGGCCGGTCAGGGCCTCGTTAGTGTCCAGGGCCGGACAGTGGCCGGTCAGGGCCTCGTTAGTGTCCAGTGGCCGGTCAGGGCCTCGTTAGTGTCCAGGGCCGGACAGTGGCCGGTCAGGGCCTCGTTAGTGTCCAGGGGCCGGACCGTGGCCGGTCAGGGCCTCGTTAGTGTCCAGGGGCCGGACAGTGGCCGGTCAGGGCCTCGTTAGTGTCCAGGGGCCGGACAGTGGCCGGTCAGGGCCTCGTTAGTGTCCAGGGGCCGGACAGTGGCCGGTCAGGGCCTCGTTAGTGTCCAGGGCCGGACAGTGGCCGGTCAGGGCCTCGTTAGTGTCCAGGGCCGGACAGTGGCCGGTCAGGGCCTCGTTAGTGTCCAGGGCCGGACAGTGGCCGGTCAGGGCCTCGTTAGTGTCCAGGGGCCGGACAGTGGCCGGTCAGGGCCTCGTTAGTGTCCAGGGGCCGGACAGTGGCCGGTAAGGGCCTCGTTAGTGTCCAGGGGCCGGACAGTGGCCGGTAAGGGCCTCGTTAGTGTCCAGGGGCCGGACAGTGGCCGGTCAGGGCCTCGTTAGTGTCCAGGGGCCGGACAGTGGCCGGTCAGGGCCTCGTTAGTGTCCAGGGGCCGGACAGTGGCCGGTCAGGGCCTCGTTAGTGTCCAGGGGCCGGACAGTGGCCGGTCAGGGCCTCGTTAGTGTCCAGGGGCCGGTCAGGGACTCGTTAGTGTCCAGGGGCCGGACAGTGGCCGGTCAGGGCCTCGTTAGTGTCCAGGGCCGGACAGTGGCCGGTCAGGGCCTCGTTAGTGTCCAGGGGCCGGACAGTGGCCGGTCAGGGCCTCGTTAGTGTCCAGGGGCCGGGCAGTGGCCGGTCAGGGCCTCGTTAGTGTCCAGGGCCGGACAGTGGCCGGTCAGGGCCTCGTTAGTGTCCATGGGCCGGACAGTGGCCGGTCAGGGCCTCGTTAGTGTCCAGGGGCCGGACAGTGGCCGGTCAGGGCCTCGTTAGTGTCCAGGGGCCGGACAGTGGCCGGTCAGGGCCTCGTTAGTGTCCAGGGCCGGACAGTGGCCGGTCAGGGCCTCGTTAGTGTCCAGGGGCCGGACAGTGGCCGGTCAGGGCCTCGTTAGTGTCCAGGGCCGGACAGTGGCCGGTCAGGGCCTCGTTAGTGTCCAGGGCCGGTCAGTGGCCGGTCAGGGCCTCGTTAGTGTCCAGGGGCCGGACAGTGGCCGGTCAGGGCCTCGTTAGTGTCCAGGGGCCGGACAGTGGCCGGTCAGGGCCTCGTTAGTGTCCAGGGGCCGGACAGTGGCCGGTCAGGGACTCGTTAGTGTCCAGGGGCCGTACAGTGGCCGGTCAGGGCCTCGTTAGTGTCCAGGGGCCGGACAGTGGCCGGTCAGGGACTCGTTAGTGTCCAGGGGCCGGACAGTGGCCGGTCAGGGACTCGTTAGTGTCCAGGGGCCGGACAGTGGCCGGTCAGGGACTCGTTAGTGTCCAGGGGCCGGACAGTGGCCGGTTAGTGTCTAGGGAGTAATAATGGCGTCTCCCCCCCCCCCCCGGCCAGCGATGCACAAACGGTTCCGTCGTGTCTCTTATCGACAATTGGACGGAGGAATTTGTTATCTGATTGTCAATTAACTCCAGTCTTGGTAAGTACTTTTATTTTCATTTTAATCCCCAAACTGGAGCAGGCACAGTACCCTGGGGGACTGTGTACTGGAGCAGGCACAGTACCCTGGGGGACTGTGTACTGGAGCAGGCACAGTACCCTGGGGGACAGTACTGGAGCAGGCACAGTACCCTGGGGGACAGTACTGGAGCAGGCACAGTACCCTGGGGGACTGTGTACTGGAGCAGGCACAGTACCCTGGGGGACTGTGTACTGGAGCAGGCACAGTACCCTGGGGGACTGTGTACTGGAGCAGGCACAGTACCCTGGGGGACAGTACTGGAGCAGGCACAGTACCCTGGGGGACAGTACTGGAGCAGGCACAGTACCCTGGGGGACAGTACTGGAGCAGGCACAGTACCCTGGGGGACAGTACTGGAGCAGGCACAGTACCCTGGGGGACAGTACTGGAGCAGGCACAGTACCCTGGGGGACAGTACTGGAGCAGGCACAGTACCCTGGGGGACAGTACTGGAGCAGGCACAGTACCCTGGGGGACTGTGTACTGGAGCAGGAACAGTACCCTGGGGGACTGTGTACTGGAGCAGGCACAGTACCCTGGGGGACAGTACTGGAGCAGGCACAGTACCCTGGGGGACAGTACTGGAGCAGGCACAGTACCCTGGGGGACAGTACTGGAGCAGGCACAGTACCCTGGGGGACAGTACTGGAGCAGGCACAGTACCCTGGGGGACAGTACTGGAGCAGGCACAGTACCCTGGGGGACAGTACTGGAGCAGGCACAGTACCCTGGGGGACAGTACTGGAGCAGGCACAGTACCCTGGGGGACAGTACTGGAGCAGGCACAGTACCCTGGGGGACAGTACTGGAGCAGGCACAGTACCCTGGGGGACTGTGTACTGGAGCAGGCACAGTACCCTGGGGGACAGTACTGGAGCAGGCACAGTACCCTGGGGGACAGTACTGGAGCAGGCACAGTACCCTGGGGGACAGTACTGGAGCAGGCACAGTACCCTGGGGGACAGTACTGGAGCAGGCACAGTACCCTGGGGGACAGTACTGGAGCAGGCACAGTACCCTGGGGGACAGTACTGGAGCAGGCACAGTACCCTGGGGGACTGTGTACTGGAGCAGGCACAGTACCCTGGGGGACAGTACTGGAGCAGGCACAGTACCCTGGGGGACAGTACTGGAGCAGGCACAGTACCCTGGGGGACAGTACTGGAGCAGGCACAGTACCCTGGGGGACAGTACTGGAGCAGGCACAGTACCCTGGGGGACAGTACTGGAGCAGGCACAGTACCCTGGGGGACAGTACTGGAGCAGGCACAGTACCCTGGGGGACAGTACTGGAGCCAGCACAGTACCCTGGGGGACAGTACTGGAGCAGGCACAGTACCCTGGGGGACTGTGTACTGGAGCAAGCACAGTACCCTGGGGGACAGTACTGGAGCAGGCACAGTACCCTGGGGGACTGTGTACTGGAGCAAGCACAGTACCCTGGGGGACAGTACTGGAGCAGGCACAGTACCCTGGGGGACAGTACTGGAGCCAGCACAGTACCCTGGGGGACAGTACTGGAGCAGGCACAGTACCCTGGGGGACTGTGTACTGGAGCAAGCACAGTACCCTGGGGGACAGTACTGGAGCAGGCACAGTACCCTGGGGGACAGTACTGGAGCCAGCACAGTACCCTGGGGGACAGTACTGGAGCAGGCACAGTACCCTGGGGGACTGTGTACTGGAGCAAGCACAGTACCCTGGGGGACAGTATTGGAGCAGGCACAGTACCCTGGGGGACAGTACTGGAGCCAGCACAGTACCCTGGGGGACAGTACTGGAGCAGGCACAGTACCCTGGGGGACTGTGTACTGGAGCAAGCACAGTACCCTGGGGGACAGTACTGGAGCAGGCACAGTACCCTGGGGGACAGTACTGGAGCCAGCACAGTACCCTGGGGGACAGTACTGGAGCAGGCACAGTACCCTGGGGGACTGTGTACTGGAGCAAGCACAGTACCCTGGGGGACAGTACTGGAGCAGGCACAGTACCCTGGGGGACAGTACTGGAGCCAGCACAGTACCCTGGGGGACAGTACTGGAGCAGGCACAGTACCCTGGGGGACTGTGTACTGGAGCAAGCACAGTACCCTGGGGGACAGTACTGGAGCAGGCACAGTACCCTGGGGGACTGTGTACTGGAGCAAGCACAGTACCCTGGGGGACAGTACTGGAGCAGGCACAGTACCCTGGGGGACTGTGTACTGGAGCAGGCACAGTACCCTGGGGGACTGTGTACTGGAGCAGGCACAGTACCCTGGGGGACTGTGTACTGGAGCAAGCACAGTACCCTGGGGGACTGTGTACTGGAGCAAGCACAGTACCCTGGGGGACAGTACTGGAGCCAGCACAGTACCCTGGGGGACTGTGTACTGGAGCAGGCACAGTACCCTGGGGGACTGTGTACTGGAGTAAGCACAGTACCCTGGGGGACTGAGTACTGGAGCAGGCACAGTACCCTGGGGGACTGAGTACTGGAGCAGGCACAGTACCCTGGGGGACTGAGTACTGGAGCAGGCACAGTACCCTGGGGGACTGAGTACTGGAGCAAGCACAGTACCCTGGGGGACTGAGTACTGGAGCAGGCACAGTACCCTGGGGGACTGAGTACTGGAGCAAGCACAGTACCCTGGGGGACTGAGTACTGGAGCAAGCACAGTACCCTGGGGGACTGAGTACTGGAGCAGGCACAGTACCCTGGGGGACTGTGTACTGGAGCAAGCACAGTACCCTGGGGGACTGAGTACTGGAGCAAGCACAGTACCCTGGGGGACTGAGTACTGGAGCAGGCACAGTACCCTGGGGGGACTGTGTACTGGAGCAAGCACAGTACCCTGGGGGACTGAGTACTGGAGCAGGCACAGTACCCTGGGGGACTGAGTACTGGAGCAAGCACAGTACCCTGGGGGACTGAGTACTGGAGCAGGCACAGTACCCTGGGGGGACTGAGTACTGGAGCAGGCACAGTACCCTGGGGGGACTGAGTACTGGAGCCAGCACAGTACCCTTTGGGACTGAGTACTGGAGCCAGCACAGTACCCTTTGGGACTGAGTACTGGAGCAGGCACAGTACCCTGGGGGACTGAGTACTGGAGCAGGCACAGTACCCTGGGGGACTGAGTACTGGAGCAGGCACAGTACCCTGGGGGACTGAGTACTGGAGCAGGCACAGTACCCTGGGGGACTGAGTACTGGAGCAGGCACAGTACCCTGGGGGACTGAGTACTGAAGCCAGCACAGTACCCTGGGGGACTGAGTACTGGAGCCAGCACAGTACCCTGGGGGACTGAGTACTGGAGCCAGCACAGTACCCTGGGGGGGACTGAGTACTGGAGCCAGCACAGTACCCTTTGGGACTGAGTACTGGAGCAGGCACAGTACCCTGGGGGACTGAGTACTGGAGCAGGCACAGTACCCTGGGGGACTGAGTACTGGAGCCAGCACAGTACCCTGGGGGACTGAGTACTGGAGCCAGCACAGTACCCTGGGGGACTGAGTACTGGAGCAGGCACAGTACCCTGGGGGACTGAGTACTGGAGCAAGCACAGTACCCTGGGGGACTGAGTACTGGAGCAAGCACAGTACCCTGGGGGACTGAGTACTGGAGCAGGCACAGTACCCTGGGGGACTGAGTACTGGAGCCAGCACATTACCCTGGGGGACTGAGTACTGGAGCAAGCACAGTACCCTGGGGGACCGAGTACTGGACACAATAGGTCAGATTTGTCAAAGGCTTTTGCAAAATCTGTGTAAATTACATCAGCGTTTTGTTTCTTCCATAGCATGTAATGCCATATCATAGTGGTGCAGCAACTGTGACAGGCAAGAGCGCCCTGTTCTGAACCCGAGTTGTCCGGGGTTATGGAGATGCTGTGATTCCATGTATTTTGTGATCTTACTTCTGAGCACTCGAAGATTTTTATGATGTGTGATGTTAGTGCTATCGGTCTGTAATATTTTGCCTCTGCTTTACTACCTCCTTTATGGAGTGGTGCTATCTCTGCTGTTTTTGGTGATGACTAGGAGTGTGGGGGGGGGTTCATGGGGGGTGAGTGGCGGGGCTGGAGAGCCACAAGTGGATAATGGTGGGTCCACCCGGCCCATCACCTTCACTATCATCCCAAGCACACTACAGTCATGCCCTGGAGTGCACACCACCTCCACCCACCCCAAACCCTTCACCCTCCCGACCGGCTCCTTGAGGAGCCGATCGGCCGAGCGGACAGCACGCTGGACTTGTGATCCTGTGGTCCTGGGTTCGATCCCAGGCGCCGGCGAGAAACAATGGGCAGAGTTTCTTTCACCCTATGCCCCTGTTACCTAGCAGTAAAATAGGTACCTGGGTGTTAGTCAGCTGTCACAGGCTGCTTCCTGGGGGTGGAGGCCTGGTCGAGGACCGGGCCGCGGGGACACTAAAACCCCGAAATCATCTCAAGATAACCTCCCCCCCAACGCTATTACATCTTCACCAATATATATATATATATATATATATATATATATATATATATATATATATATATATATATATATATATATATATATATATGTCGTACCTAGTAGCCAGAACTCACTTCTCAGCCTACTATTCAAGGCCCGATTTGCCTAATAAGCCAAGTTTTCCTGAATTAATATATTTACTATAATTTTTTTCTTATGAAATGATAAAGCAACCCTTTTCTCTATGTATGAGGTCAATTTTTTTTTATTGGAGTTAAAATTAACGTAGATATATGACCGAACCTAACCAACCCTACCTAACCTAACCTAACCTATATTTATAGGTAAGGTTAGGTTAGGTAGCCAAAAAAAGCTAGGTTAGGTTAGGTTAGGTAGGTTAGGTAGACGAAAAAACATTAATTCATGAAAACTTGGCTTATTAGGCAAATCGGGCCTTGAATAGTAGGCTGAGAAGTGCGTTCTGGCTATTAGGTACGACATATATATATATATATATATATATATATATATATATATATATATATATATATATATATATATATATATATATATATATAATATATATATATATATATATATATATATATATTTATTATATATATATATATATTATATATATATAATAAATAAATAAATATAATGTTAAATATGACCGAAAAAGTAAGATTAATAATTCTAACACGAATTTTCTCTCTTTTTACTGTCGATGGTAATTCAAAAATCAATTCTCCAAAATTCATTTTTATTTTTGACTGACGCGACACTTGAACGCGTTTCGTAATAACTTATTACATTTTCAAAGACTTTAGTTTACACACACACACACAACTATAACCTGCAAACACTAAACAGAGTTTTACTTATGCTAAACACTTAAACAGCTTGTCTTATATACTCGCATTTGGGTGAGGTGATATATTGCAACAGTTTTGGATGAGGTGAACAAACTTTTGACCAACACAAGACAGAACACGGAACAATGGGTATAAATTGGATAAATGAGAAGGAAGAATGGAAGTAACTGCAAAGGGCCTATTGGCCCATACTTCCTCTTGATGCTTCTATATTGGTGCGGAGTCTTGAAGTGGGTAGAATATAGTTGTGCATTAATTGGTTGTTGATTGCTGTTGTCGACTTCTTGATGTGTAGTGCCTCGCAGATGTCAAGCCGCCTGCTATCGCTGTATCTATCGATGATTTCTGTGTTTTTTGTTAAGACTTCTCTAGTGATGGTCTGGTTGTGGGAAGAGATTATATGTTCCTTAATGGAGCCCTGTTGCTTATGCATCGTTAATCGCCTGGAAAGAGATGTTGTTGTCTTGCCTATATACTGAGTTCTTTGAGGCTTACAGTCCCCAAGAGGGCATGTGAAGGCATGGACGACGTTGGTCTCCTTTAAGGCATTCTGCTTTGTGCCTAGAGTTTTTCATGAGTAGGTTGGCCGTTTTTTTGGTTTTATAGTAAATCGTCAATTGTATCTTCTGATTTTTGTCTGTAGGGATAACGTTCCTATTAACAATATCTTTCAGGACCCTTTCCTCCGTTTTACGAGCTGTGGAAAAGAAGTTCCTGTAAAATAGTCTAATTGGGGTACAGGTGTTGTGTTAGTTGTCTCTTCAGAGGTTGCATGGCGTTTCACCTTCATTTTTATGATTATATATATATATATATATATATATATATATATATATATATATATATATATATATATATATATATATATATATATATGCGAACAAGACTGAATGGTCCCACAGGACAATATGCAACTGAAAACTCACACCCCAGAAGTGACTCGAACCCATACTCCCAGGAGCCACGCAACTGGTATGTACAAGACGCCTTAATCCACTTGACCATCACGACCGGACATAATGAGGTGATAACCGAGGCTATTTGAACCACCCCACCGCCGGCACTCGGATAGTAATCTTGGGCATAGCATTTTACCAAATCACCTCATTCTTTGGGGCACACGTGAGGAACACAAATGCGAACAAGCCTGAATGGTCCCCAGGACAATATGCAACTGAAAACTCACACCCCAGAAGTGACTCGAACCCATACTCCCAGGAGCCACGCAACTGGTATGTACAAGACGCCTTAATCCACTTGACCATCACGACCGGACATAATGAGGTGATAGCCGAGGCTATTTGAACCACCCCACCGCCGGCACTCGGATAGTAATCTTGGGCATAGCATTTTACCAAATCACCTCATTCTTTGGGGCACACGTGAGGAACACAAATGCGAACAAGCCTGAATGGTCCCCAGGACAATATGCAACTGAAAACTCACACCCCAGAAGTGACTCGAACCCATACTCCCAGGAGCCACGCAACTGGTATGTACAAGACGCCTTGTACGTCGGCGTCTTGTACATACCAGTTGCGTGGCTCCTGGGAGTATGGGTTCGAGTCACTTCTGGGGTGTGAGTTTTCAGTTGCATATTGTCCTGGGGACCATTCAGGCTTGTTCGCATTTGTGTTCCTCACGTGTGCCCCAAAGAATGAGGTGATTTGGTAAAATGCTATGCCCAAGATTACTATCCGAGTGCCGGCGGTGGGGTGGTTCAAATAGCCTCGGCTATCACCTCATTATGTCCGGTCGTGATGGTCAAGTGGATTAAGGCGTCTTGTACATACCAGTTGCGTGGCTCCTGGGAGTATGGGTTCGAGTCACTTCTGGGGTGTGAGTTTTCAGTTGCATATTGTCCTGGGGACCATTCAGGCTTGTTCGCATTTGTGTTCCTCACGTGTGCCCCAAAGAATGAGGTGATTTGGTAAAATGCTATGCCCAAGATTACTATCCGAGTGCCGGCGGTGGGGTGGTTCAAATAGCCTCGGCTATCACCTCATTATGTCCGGTCGTGATGGTCAAGTGGATTAAGGCGTCTTGTACATACCAGTTGCGTGGCTCCTGGGAGTATGGGTTCGAGTCACTTCTGGGGTGTGAGTTTTCAGTTGCATATTGTCCTGGGGACCATTCAGGCTTGTTCGCATTTGTGTTCCTCACGTGTGCCCCAAAGAATGAGGTGATTTGGTAAAATGCTATGCCCAAGATTACTATCCGAGTGCCGGCGGTGGGGTGGTTCAAATAGCCTCGGCTATCACCTCATTATGTCCGGTCGTGATGGTCAAGTGGATTAAGGCGTCTTGTACATACCAGTTGCGTGGCTCCTGGGAGTATGGGTTCGAGTCACTTCTGGGGTGTGAGTTTTCAGTTGCATATTGTCCTGGGGACCATTCAGGCTTGTTCGCATTTGTGTTCCTCACGTGTGCCCCAAAGAATGAGGTGATTTGGTAAAATGCTATGCCCAAGATTACTATCCGAGTGCCGGCGGTGGGGTGGTTCAAATAGCCTCGGCTATCACCTCATTATGTCCGGTCGTGATGGTCAAGTGGATTAAGGCGTCTTGTACATACCAGTTGCGTGGCTCCTGGGAGTATGGGTTCGAGTCACTTCTGGGGTGTGAGTTTTCAGTTATATATATATATATATATATACAAGTATTACTACACATTTACACTGTAGCTTTCACTCGGGACACTCAGTAGATCTGCAGTGTTCATCAAATCCCTGCAAGTCCGCTACCTCCAGGAAGACGTCGTCCACACTCAGTGGTAATCACCGGCGAGTTCACCTTCCTCGTGGGCCAGTCCACACACCGTATGTCCCAGTACCCGACCTCCACCCTCCAGCAACACTGGCAGAGGTCTTCAGCAACACACTGACAGGGGCCTCCATCACACGGGGGGTAGCCAACACCCTGGCACATGTCTCTAGCAACACACTAGCAGCACTTCTCGGCAGGTGAACACTACTGTCCTCTCGTAAGTCTTCCTGGACAGTCCCGGCTACGTCGGTCCATACAACACTGCTGTATTAGGGGCCTCGTAACCTGGTGGATAGCGCGCAGGGCTCGTAATTCTGTGGCGCGGGTTCGATTCCCGCACGAGGCAGAAACAAATGGGCCAAGTTTCTTTCACCCTATGCCCCTGTTACCTAGCAGTAAATAGGTACCTGGGTGTTAGTCAGCTGTCACGGGCTGCTTCCTGGGGGTGGAGGCCTGGTCGAGGACAGGGCCGCGGGGACACTAAAAGCCCCGAAATCATCTCAAGATAACCTCAAGATAACACTGCTGTAACCGACGACGGCCACTTTGTCCTCTCACAGGACCAAGTCAAGAGTTCTGGACTGCCCGAGGTGAACTGCCCTCCTCAGCGCAATCGCCTCCTTACGTTACCTCTGTCAACATAAAATGTCATTAGCTAGATGGACAATATACTGGGTGGTTATCTTGAGATGAGGTTAGGTTATCTTGAGATGATTTCGGGGCTTTAGTATCCCCGCGGCCCGGTCCTCGACCAGGCCTCCACCCCCAGGAAGCAGCCCGTGACAGATAACACCCAGGTACCTATTTTACTGCTAGGGTGACCCTACGATAACACCTATCCGCCGGGAACTGAAATTACAATAACTTTCACAAGCTAGATGGCGTTGATATCGTTATCCCACCCACCAGAGGTCAGCATCATCGACCTCACCACCTAACTGAGGTATGAAACGGGAGCCTGTTACCGACGCCACACCTCACCCAACAGATGGCGTCGTCTGCGTATCATCTAATACCTGGGAGGTGGAGTGCAGGTCCATAGATGGCGCCGCAGTCGCCACTCCACACTCCAGCAACACAGTTGATACCGTAACAGAGGGTTAGTGAGAGAGTTTACCTAATATAGTGGATGTCAGAAGCATGTGGGGGGGAATATACCCGCGAGAGATGGTATATTGTGGTGTGGTTGGAGTATAACCATTGCTCGGTGGTATGACCATCACCGCCCGTGTTCAACATACCAAGTGCTTCTGCTTCATGTATACTGCCAGTAGTATACCTGGTTGAGGTTTATGTAGACTCAGAGTCTTGGGTACCTTATCTGCCTCAAGGCTACCGCCGACCTCACTTTGCGGTTGTCTTGCGTTGATTTCGGGAGTCAACGTTCCCGCGGCCCGGTCCCCGACCAGGCCTCCTGGTTGCTGGACTGGTCAACCAGGCTGTTGGACGCAGCTGCTCGCAGTCTGACGTATGAGTCACAGCCTGGTTGATCAGGTATCCTTTGGAGGTGTTTATCAAGTTCTCTCTTGAACACTGTGAGGGGTCGGCCAGTTATGTCCCTTATGTGTAGTGGAAGCGTGTTGAACAGTCTCGGGCCACTGATGTTGATAGTTCTCTCTTGAACACTGTGAGGGGTCGGCCAGTTATGTCCCTTATGTGTAGTGGAAGCGTGTTGAACAGTCTCGGGCCTCTGATGTTGATAGTTCTCTCTTGAACACTGTGAGGGGTCGGCCAGTTATGTCCCTTATGTGTAGTGGAAGCGTGTTGAACAGTCTCGGGCCACTGATGTTGATAGTTCTCTCTTGAACACTGTGAGGGGTCGGCTAGTTATGCCCCTTATGTGTAGTGGAAGCGTGTTGAACAGTCTCGGGCCTCTGATGTTGATAGTTCTCTCTTGAACACTGTGAGGGGTCGGCCAGTTATGTCCCTTATGTGTAGTGGAAGCGTGTTGAACAGTCTCGGGCCACTGATGTTGATAGTTCTCTCTTGAACACTGTGAGGGGTCAGCTAGTTATGCCCCTTATGTGTAGTGGAAGCGTGTTGAACAGTCTCGGGCCTCTGATGTTGATAGTTCTCTCTTGAACACTGTGAGGGGTCGGCCAGTTATGTCCCTTATGTGTAGTGGAAGCGTGTTGAACAGTCTCGGGCCACTGATGTTGATAGTTCTCTCTTGAACACTGTGAGGGGTCAGCTAGTTATGCCCCTTATGTGTAGTGGAAGCGTGTTGAACAGTCTCGGGCCTCTGATGTTGATAGTTCTCTCTTGAACACTGTGAGGGGTCGGCCAGTTATGTCCCTTATGTGTAGTGGAAGCGTGTTGAACAGTCTCGGGCCACTGATGTTGATAGTTCTCTCTTGAACACTGTGAGGGGTCGGCCAGTTATGTCCCTTATGTGTAGTGGAAGCGTGTTGAACAGTCTCGGGCCTCTGATGTTGATAGTTCTCTCTGAGTACCTGTTGCACCTCTGCTTTTCAACGGGGGTATTCTGCACATCCTGCCATGCCTCCTGGTCTCATGTGGTGTTATTTCTGTGTGCAGGTTTGGGACCAGCCCCTCTAATATTTTCCACGTGTAAATTATTATGTACCTCTCCCGCCTGCGCTCAAGGGAGTACAGATTTAGGCTCTTTAGTCGGTCCCAATAGTTTAGGTGTTTTACTGAGTGGATTCTAGCAGTAAAGGCTCTCTGCACGCTCTCCAGGTCAGTAATTTCTCCAGCTTTGAAAGAGGCTGTCATTGTGCAGCAGTATTCCACCACCACGACTACCACAATAACCTGAACCTCTTGTTAAGGCATATCATTAACCTAAATTTTCACCGCTAATTTAAATGTCTATATACACATAGTCGTGTGTGTGTGTGTGTGTGTGTGTGTGTGTGTGTGTGTGCGTGTGTGCGTGCGCGCGCGCGTGCGCACTTACATAATTGTACTCACCTAGTTGTGCTTGCGGGGGTTAAGCTCTGGCTCTTTGGTCCCGCCTCTCAACTGTCAATCAACTGGTGTACAGGTTCCTGAGCCTATTGGGCTCTATCATATCTACACTTGAAACTGTGTATGGAGTCAGCCTCCACCACATTACTGCCTAATGCATTATATTTGTCTACCACTCTGACATTGAAAAAATTCTTTCTAATATCTCTGTGGCTCATTTGGGCACTCAGTTTCCACCTGTGTCCCCTTGTTCGTGTGCCCCTTATGTTAAATAGTCTGTCTTTATCTACCCTGTCAATTCTTATGAGAATCTTGTATGTGGTGATCATGTCCCCTCTAACTCTTGTCTCCCAGTGACGTGAGGTTTAATTCACGTAGCCTCTCCTCGTAGCTCATACCTCTCAGCTCGGGTACTAGTCTGGTGGCAAACCTTTGAACTTTTTCCAGTTTAGTCTTATGCTTGACTAGATAGGGACTCCATGCTGGGGCTGCATACTCCAGGATTGGTCTGACATATGTGGTATATAATGTTCTGAAAGATTCCTTACACAAGTTTCTAAAGGCCGTTCTTATGTTAGCCAACCTGGCATATGCTGCTGATGTTATCCTCTTGATATGAGCTTCAGGGGACAGGTCTGGCGTGATATCAACCCCCAGGTCTTTCTCTCTCTCTGACTCTTGAAGTATTTCATCTTCCAAATGATACCTTGTATCTGGCCTCCTGCTCCCTACATCTATCTTCATTACTTTGCATTTGCTTGGGTTAAACTCTAACAATCATTTGTTGGATCATTCCTGCAGCTGGTTCAGGTCTTCTTGAAGCCTCAAGCTGTCCTCCTCCTGCCTTAATCCTTGTGATAATTTTGGCGTCGTCAGCAAAAATTGAGAGGAATGAGTCTATACCCTCCGGGAGATCATTTACGTATATCAGAAACAGGATAGGTCCAAGCACAGAGCTCTGTGGGACTCCACTGGTGACTTCACGCCAATCTGAGGTCTCGCCCCTCACCGTAACTCTCTGCTTCCTATTGCTTAGGTACTCCCTTATCCACTGGAGCGTCCTACCAGTTACTCCTGCCTGTTTCTCCAGCTTATGCATCAGCCTTTTATGGGGTACTGTGTCAAAGGTTTTCCGACAGTCCAAAAAAATGCAGTCCGCCCACCCTTCTCTTTCTTGTTTAATCTTTGTCACCTGATCGTAGAATTCTATTAAGCCTGTAAGGCAAGATTTACCCTCCCTGAACCCATGTTGATGGGTTGTCACGAAGTCCCTTCTCTCCAGATGTGTTACTAGGTTTTTTCTCACGATCTTCTCCATCACCCTGCATGGTATACAAGTTAAGGACACTGGCCTGTAGTTCAGTGCCTCTTGTCTGTCACCCTTTTTGTATATTGGGACCACATTCGCCGTCTTCCATATTTCTGGTAGGTCTCCCGTCTCCAGTGACTTACTATACACTATGGAGAGTAGCAAGCAAAGTGCCTCTGTACACTCTTTCAGTACCCATGGTGAGATTCCGTCTGGACCAACAGCCTTTCTCACGACCAGATCCAGCAGGTGCCTCTTGACCTAATCTCTTGTAATTTCGAACCCTTCCAAGGCCGCCTGGTTTACTGCCACCTCTCCTAGCGCCGTTACCTCTCTTTGTTCTATTGTGAAGACCTCCTGGAACCTCTTGTTGAGTTCTTCACACACACACACCCTTATTTTTTTTTGAGATATATACAAGAGTTGTTACATTCTTGTACAGCCACTAGTACGCATAGCGTTTCGGGCAAGTCCCTGGAATACGATCCCCTGCCGCGAAGAATCGTTTTTTCATCCAAGTACACATTTTACTGTTGCGTTAAACAGAGGCTACAGTTAAGGATTTGCGCCCAGTAAATCCTCCCCGGCCAGGATACGAACCCATGACATAGCGCTCGCGGAACGCCAGGCGAGTGTCTTACCACTACACCACGGAGACTGTATCTGTATTATCATTCTGTGTACCTGTCCTCACCTGTTATAAGTTTCATCACCTGTTCGTTCACTGTTGTCTTCCTCCTGATGTGACTGTGTAGTAACTTTGGTTCGGTCTTGGCTTTATTAGCTATATCATTTTCATACTTTTTCTCAGCTGCTCTTCTCACACTAACATACTCGTTCTTTTCTCCTCTCACCCTGCACTTATTTCTTGCTTCTGCCACTGTGGCTCTCTCCTCCCTCGTCATGTCCCTCTAAAGGAATACATTTTTGTATTCGCTCACATATTACAGTTGGCTCTTCCTCGTTAGAATATTCTCCTTCATGTTCTTGTTTGCAAACAGTATCTTTATGAGGCGGTCTCTGTCCTTGTTGTACCAACCTAACCTGAAAACCTTCTCAATGCTATGCTCAGCCCCCTTCCATCTCTAGTGCCTTCAGTATTTCATTCACTGCTGCTCTGTCCTTATCATTCCACTCAGTCCTATTGGAGTCTTCCTGCTCCTAAATACCCACAGCTACCACTGATCTTTTCCTTTCAGCAGCTGACTAGTGGAGCGTGCTGCTTCCTGTGAGGTTGCTGCTTTCATGGCTACCTCCCTCACTGTGGACATTGCTGTGTTTACTAGTTGTTTACTAGTTGTGTTTTTACGGGGGTTGAGCTTTGCTCTTTCGGCCCGCCTCTCAACTGTCAATCAACTGGTGTACAGGTTCCTGAGCCTATTGGGCTCTATCATATCTACACTTGAAACTGTGTATGGAGTCAGCCTCCACCACATCACTGCCTAATGCATTCCATTTGTCAACCACTCTGACAGTAAAAAAGTTCTTTCTAATATCTCTGTGGCTCATTTGGGCACTCAGTTTCCACCTGTGTACCCTAGTGCGTGTTCCCCTTGTTAAATAGTCTGTCTTTATCTACCCTATCAATTCCCTTCAGAATCTTGAATGTAGTGATCATGTCCTCCCTAACTCTTCTGTCTTCCAGCGAAGTGAGGTTTAATTCCCGTAGTCTCTCCTCGTAGCTCATACCTCTCAGCTCGGTGTGTGTACTCGCCTAGTTGTGCTTGCGGGGGTTGAGCTCTGGCTCTTTGGTCCCGCCTCTCAACAGTCAATCAACAGGTGTACAGGTTCCTGAAGGTGGGTGGGTGGGTGGGTGGGTGTGTGTGTGTGTGTGTGTGTGTGTGTGTGTGTGTGTGTGTGTGTGTGTGTGTGTGTGTGTGTGTGTGCGCGCGTGTGCGTGTGCGCGCGCGTGCGTGCGTGCGTGCGGGGGGGGGGGGGGGGAAGGGGTTAGAGGTCAACACACACCAGCCATGATGTACACAACGGTACAGGAATGGTGGCTGCCGGAGCACAAAGTCCTCACGCTCTCCTACTCCCTGTACACACGCACGCAACACACACACACACACACACACACACACACATACACACACACACACACACAGACACACACACACACACACACACACACACACACACACACACACACACACACACACACACACAATCATGGAGTCATGGAGTCCCCATCTGAAGAAGCATATAATGAAACTGGAAAAGGTTCAGAGGTTTGCAACGAGACTCGTCCCAGAGCTACGAGGGATGGGGTATGAAGAGCGCCCGAGGGAACTGTGCCTTACGACACTAGAAAGAAGAAGGGAGAGGGGGGACATGATAGGAACGTATAAGATACTCAGAGGAATTGACAGAGTGGACATAGACGAAATGTTCACACGGAATAGTAACAGAACGAGAGGACATGGATGGAAGCTTGAAACTCAGATGAGTCACAGAGATGTTAGGAAGTTTTCTTTTAGCGTGAGAGTAGTGGGGAAATGGAATGCACTTCAGGAACAGGTTGTGGAAGCAAATACTATTCATAATTTTAAAACCAGGTATGATAGGGAAATAGGACAGGAGTCATTGCTGTAAACAACCGATGCTCGAAAGGCGGAATCCAAGAGTCAATGCTCGATCCTGCAGACACAACTAGGTGAGTACAACTAGGTGAGTACACACACACACACACACACACACACACACACACTTATCCACCCCCTGTACCCTCCCCCTCTCCCCCACCACCCCAAGCCCTCCCTCCTCCACCAATCCCCCCGTGCCAGGTCCCCCCAGCTCCCACTCACCCCAGATCCCAAAGGTCCCCCCCAGAAAAGAAGCAGAAGAGAGTCAGTTTCAGGGTGATGTACTCGAACATAGATGGGATCACAAGCAAGACAAGTGAACTAAGGGAAAGAGCACAAGAAGTTAACCCAGATGTAATCGGACTCACTGAAACAAAACTCTCTGGAATCATAACGAATGCCGTGTTTCCCCAGGAGTATACAGTAATAAGGAAAGAGAGGGAAGGTAGAGGAGGAGGCGGAGTGGCCCTACTCATGAGAAGGGAATGGAGTTTTAAGGAGATGGCCATCCCGGGCTGTGAGGAGTTCAGAGACTACA
>NC_091195.1:26069812-26119812 GCF_040958095.1 Procambarus clarkii
CCTCTCACTGTGGGAGGAGGAGTTACGACCTCTCACTGTGGGAGGAGGAGTTACGACCCCTCACTGTGGGAGGAGTTACGACCCCTCACTGTGGGAGGAGTTACGACCTCTCACTGTGGGAGGAGGAGTTACGACCTCTCACTGTGGGAGGAGGAGTTACGACCTCTCACTGTGGGAGGAGGAGTTACGACCTCTCACTGTGGGAGGAGGAGTTACGACCTCTCACTGTGGGAGGAGGAGTTACGACCTCTCACTGTGGGAGGAGGAGTTACGACCTCTCACTGTGGGAGGAGGAGTTACGACCTCTCACTGTGGGAGGAGTTACGACCCCTCACTGTGGGAGGAGTTACGACCCCTCACTGTGGGAGGAGTTACGACCCCTCACTGTGGGAGGAGTTACGACCTCTCACTGTGGGAGGAGTAGTTACGACCTCTCACTGTGGGAGTAGTAGTTACGACCTCTCACTGTGGGAGGAGGAGTTACGACCTCTCACTGTGGGAGGAGGAGTTACGACCTCTCACTGTGGGAGGAGGAGTTACGACCCCTCACTGTGGGAGGAGTAGTTACGACCCCTCACTGTGGGAGGAGTAGTTACGACCTCTCACTGTGGGAGGAGGAGTTACGACCTCTCACTGTGGGAGGAGGAGTTACGACCTCTCACTGTGGGAGGAGGAGTTACGACCTCTCACTGTGGGAGGAGGAGTTACGACCTCTCACTGTGGGAGGAGGAGTTACGACCTCTCACTGTGGGAGGAGGAGTTACGACCTCTCACTGTGGGATGAGGAGTTACGACCCCTCACTGTGGGAGGAGTTACGACCCCTCACTGTGGGAGGAGTTACGACCTCTCACTGTGGGAGGAGTTACGACCTCTCACTGTGAGGGGTCGTAAAACTCTACCAGCCATTTGTTTGACCATTCCTGCAGCTTGTCCAGGTCTTCTTGAAGCCTCGAGCTGTCCTCCTCTGTCTTAATCCTTCTCATAATTTTGGCGTCGTCAGCAAACATTGAGAGGAATGAGTCTATACCCTCTGGGAGGTCATTTACATATATCAGAAACAGGATAGGTCCGAGTACAGAGCCCTGTGGGACTCCACTGGTGACTTCACGCCAGTCTGAGGTCTCACCTCTCACTGTAACTCTCTGCTTCCTATTGTTTAGGTACTCCCTTATCCACTGGAGCACCTTACCAGGTGCTCCAGGTGTGTGTTCACTCATCCTGTGAGTGAACACATTGCGATGTCAAGTTACCTGGAGTGAGTTCTGGGAGTTCAACTGGCCAAGCCGGCCAGGCTTGTCGTGTTGTAACTTGATCAAGAGGGCTGTTGCTTGCAGCAGCCCGCAAGGCCAATGTATCTACCACAAGCTGATTGGTCCGGCATTTCCTGAACAATTTTATCATTGCTTTTGAAATGTGTTAACTTTTGTTCCGGTAATATTAGCTTATTCTTGTGGAGAGAGTGAGGTGTTCTGATTGTGTCTGTGGCACCTCTGCTCTACACTGGACCTCTGATGGTCAGTGTTCTCTGATTGTGTCTGTGGCACCTCTGCTCTACTCTGGACCTCTGATGGTCAGTGTTCTCTGATTGTGTCTGTGGCACCTCTGCTCTACACTGGACCTCTGATGGTCAGTGTTCTCTGATTGTGTCTATGGCACCTCTACTCTACACTGGACCTCTGATGGTCAGTGTTCTCTCATTGTGTCTATGGCACCTCTACTCTTCACTGGACCTCTGATGGTCAGTGTTCTCTGATTGTGCCTATGGCACCTCTACTCTTCACTGGACCTCTGATGGTCAGTGTTCTCTGATTGTGCCTATGGCACCTCTACTCTTCACTGGACCTCTGATGGTCAGTGTTCTCTGATTGTGCCTATGGCACCTCTACTCTTCACTGGACCTCTGATGTTCAGTGTTCTCTGATTGTGCCTATGGCACCTCTGCTCTTCACTGGACCTCTGATGGTCAGTGTTCTCTGATTGTGCCTATGGCACCTCTGCTCTTCACTGGACCTCTGATGTTCAGTGTTCTCTGATTGTGCCTATGGCACCTCTACTCTTCACTGGACCTCTGATGTTCAGTGTTCTCTGATTGTGCCTATGGCACCTCTGTTCTTCACTGGACCTCTGATGTTCAGTGTTCTCTGATTGTGCCTATGGCACCTCTACTCTACACTGGTTCTATTCTGCACTTCCTTCCGTATCTTTCGCTCCAGTATGTTGTTATTGTACTGTACAATTAGGGACCGGGCCCTCCAGTATCTTCCATGTGTATATTATATGATATCTCTCTCGTCTTCTATCCTGAGAGAACATTTTGAGAGCTTTGAGACGGTCCCAATAATTGAGATGTTTTATCGTGTCTGTGTGTGCCCAATATGTTCTCTGTGTTCCCCTCTAGTTCAGAGATCTCTCCCGCTGTGAAGGGGGAAGCGAGTACTGAGCAGTACTCAAGACGGGACAGTACCAGTGATGTAAATAGTGTTACCATTACTGTGGGGTCTGTGGGTGTGAACTATCACCATTACTGTGGGGTCTGTGGGTGAGAACTATCACCATTACTGTGGGGTCTGTGGGTGTGAACTATCACCATTACTGTGGGGTCTGTGGGTGTGAACTATCACCATTACTGTGGGGTCTGTGGGTGTGAACTATCACCATTACTGTGGGGTCTGTGGGTGAGAACTATCACCATTACTGTGGGGTCTGTGGGTGTGAACTATCACCATTACTGTGGGGTCTGTGGGTGAGAACTATCACCATTACTGTGGGGTCTGTGGGTGAGAACTATCACCATTACTGTGGGGTCTGTGGGTGTGAACTATCACCATTACTGTGGGGTCTGTGGGTGTGAACTATCACCATTACTGTGGGGTCTGTGGGTGTGAACAATCACCATTACTGTGGGGTCTGTGGGTGTGAACTATCACCATTACTGTGGGGTCTGTGGGTGTGAACAATCACCATTACTGTGGGGTCTGTGGGTGTGAACTATCACCATTACTGTGGGGTCTGTGGGTGTGAACTATCACCATTACTGTGGGGTCTGTGGGTGTGAACAATCACCATTACTGTGGGGTCTGTGGGTGTGAACTATCACCATTACTGTGGGGTCTGTGGGTGTGAACAATCACCATTACTGTGGGGTCTGTGGGTGTGAACTATCACCATTACTGTGGGGTCTGTGGGTGTGAACTATCACCATTACTGTGGGGTCTGTGGGTGTGAACTATCACCATTACTGTGGGGTCTGTGGGTGAGAACTATCACCATTACTGTGGGGTCTGTGGGTGTGAACTATCACCATTACTGTGGGGTCTGTGGGTGTGAACAATCACCATTACTGTGGGGTCTGTGGGTGTGAACAATCACCATTACTGTGGGGTCTGTGGGTGTGAACTATCACCATTACTGTGGGGTCTGTGGGTGTGAACAATCACCATTACTGTGGGGTCTGTGGGAGTGAACTATCACCATTACTGTGGGGTCTGTGGGTGTGAACAATCACCATTACTGTGGGGTCTGTGGGTGTGAACTATCACCATTACTGTGGGGTCTGTGGGTGTGAACTATCACCATTGCTGTGGGGTCTGTGGGTGTGAACTATCACCATTACTGTGGGGTCTGTGGATGTGAACTATCACCATTGCTGTGGGGTCTGTGGGTGTGAACTATCACCATTACTGTGGGGTCTGTGGGTGTGAACTATCACCATTACTGTGGGGTCTGTGGGTGTGAACTACCACCATTACTGTGGGGTCTGTGGATGTGAACTATCACCATTACTGTGGGGTCTGTGGGTGTGAACTACCACCATTACTGTGGGGTCTGTGGGTGTGAACTATCACCATTACTGTGGGGTCTGTGGGTGTGTACTATCACCATTACTGTGGGGTCTGTGGGTGTGAACTATCACCATTACTGTGGGGTCTGTGGGTGTGAACTATCACCATTACTGTGGGGTCTGTGTCCCCCCAGAGACACAGACGGGACACAGACAGGGTCTATGTGTCCCCCTGAGACACAGCCAGGGTCTATGTGTCCCCTGAGACACAGACAGGGTCTATGTGTCCCCAGACACAGACGGGACACAGACAGGGTCTATGTGTCCCCTGAGACACAGCCAGGGTCTATGTGTCCCCTGAGACACAGACAGGGTCTATGTGTCCCCAGACACACAGACGGGACACAGACAGGGTCTATGTGTCCCCAGAGACACAGACGGGACACAGACAGGGTCTATGTGTCCCCTGACACACAGACAGGGTCTATGTCTCCCTGACACACATACGGGACACAGCCAGGGTCTGTGTGTCCCCTGAGACACATACGGGACACAGCCAGGGTCTATATGTCCCCCTGACACACAGACGGGACACAGCCAGGGTCTATATGTCCCCCTGACACACAGACGGGACACAGACAGGGTCTATGTCCCCCTGACACACATACGGGACACAGCCAGGGTCTATGTGTCCCCAGAGACACAGACGGGACACAGACAGGGTCTATGTGTCCCCTGAGACACAGACGGGACACAGACAGGGTCTATGTGTCTCCTGACACACAGACGGGACACAGACAGGGTCTATGTGTCCCCTGACACACAGACGGGACACAGACAGGGTCTATGTGTCCTCAGAGACACATACGGGACACAGCCAGGGTCTATATGTCCCCCTGAGACACAGACGGGACACAGACAGGGTCTATGTGTCCCCTGACACACAGACGGGACACAGACAGGGTCTATGTGTCCCCTGACACACAGACGGGACACAGACAGGGTCTATGTGTCCCCTGAGACACAGACGGGACACAGACAGGGTCTATGTGTCCCCTGAGACACATACGGGACACAGCCAGGGTCTATATGTCCCCCTGAGACACAGACGGGACACAGACAGGGTCTATGTGTCCCCTGACACACAGACGGGACACAGACAGGGTCTATGTGTCCCCTGACACACAGACGGGACACAGACAGGGTCTATGACCGCCAGACACTCATCAATTACCTCGCTAAACTCCGCGAATTGAGTGACTTGAAGACAGGAATGATCTTCCCGTTCTAAATCCATGTTCTCCTGAGCTGTGGTGTTCATTGTTCTCCATAACACTGGAGAACTGTCTCATAACTCTCTTCCCCCTTCGTGTAGGGGAGATATGTCTCCTTGGGTCTCCACAGTGCCCAAATGGTTCCGCCACACTACTCTTTGACAGATAATTTTTCATCTGTATACTGAAGCCACAGGTCCTACACCTGTCCACCCCAGCCACAGGGTCCTACACCTGTACACCCCAGCCACAGGGTCCTACACCTGTACACCCCAGCCACAGGGTCCTACACCTGTACACCCCAGCCACAGGGTCCTACACCTGTACACCCCAGCCACAGGGTCCTACACCTGTACACCCCAGCTACAGGGTCCTACACCTGTACACCCCAGCCACAGGGTCCTACACCTGTACACCCCAGCCACAGGATCCTACACCTGTACACCCCAGCCACAGGGTCCTACACCTGTACACCCCAGCCACAGGTCCTACACCTGTACACCCCAGCCACAGGTCCTACACCTGTACACCCCAGCCACAGGGTCCTACACCTGTACACCCCAGCCACAGGGTCCTACACCTGTACACCCCAGCCACAGGTCCTACACCTGTACACCCCAGCCACAGGGTCCTACACCTGTACACACCAGCCACAGGTCCTACACCTGTACACCCCAGCCACAGGTCCTACACCTGTACACCCCAGCCACAGGGTCCTACACCTGTACACACCAGCCACAGGTCCTACACCTGTACACACCAGCCACAGGTCCTACACCTGTACACACCAGCCACAGGTCCTACACCTGTACACCCCAGCCACAGGTCCTACACCTGTACACCCCAGCCACAGGGTCCTACACCTGTACACACCAGCCACAGGTCCTACACCTGTACACACCAGCCACAGGTCCTACACCTGTACACACCAGCCACAGGTCCTACACCTGTACACCCCAGCCACAGGTCCTACACCTGTACACCCCAGCCACAGGGTCCTACACCTGTACACACCAGCCACAGGTCCTACACCTGTACACCCCAGCCACAGGTCCTACACCTGTACACCCCAGCCACAGGGTCCTACACCTGTACACACCAGCCACAGGTCCTACACCTGTACACACCAGCCACAGGTCCTACACCTGTACACACCAGCCACGGGTCCTACACCTGTACACCCCAGCCACGGGTCCTACACCTGTACACCCCAGCCACGGGTCCTACACCTGTACACCCCAGCCACGGGTCCTACACCTGTACACACCAGCCACGGGTCCTACACCTGTACACACCAGCCACAGGTCCTACACCTGTACACCCCAGCCACGGGTCCTACACCTGTACACCCCAGCCACGGGTCCTACACCTGTACACCCCAGCCACAGGTCCTACACCTGTACACCCCAGCCACAGGGTCCTACACCTGTACACACCAGCCACAGGGTCCTACACCTGTACACACCAGCCACAGGTCCTACACCTGTACACACCAGTTACAGGTCCTACACCTGTACACACCAGCCACAGGTCCTACACCTGTACACACCAGCCATAGGGTCCTACACCTGTACACCCCAGCCACAGGTCCTACACCTGTACACCCCAGCCACAGGTCCTACACCTGTACACACCAGTTACTGGTCCTACACCTGTAGACCCCAGCCACGGGTCCTACACCTGTACACACCTGCCACAGGGTCCTACACCTGTACACCCCAGCCACAGGGTCCTACACCTGTACACCCCAGCCACAGGGTCCTACACCTGTACACCCCAGCCACAGGGTCCTACACCTGTACACCCCAGCCACAGGGTCCTACACCTGTACACCCCAGCCACAGGGTCCTACACCTGTACACCCCAGCCACAGGGTCCTACACCTGTACACCCCAGCCACAGGGTCCTACACCTGTACACAGCAGTTACAGGTCCTACACCTGTACACACCAGCCACAGGTCCTACACCTGTACACACCAGCCACAGGGTCCTACACCTGTACACCCCAGCCACAGGGTCCTACACCTGTACACCCCAGCCACAGGTCCTACACCTGTACACCCCAGCCACAGGTCCTACACCTGTACACCCCAGCCACAGGTCCTACACCTGTACACCCCAGCCACAGGTCCTACACCTGTACACCCCAGCCACAGGTCCTACACCTGTACACCCCAGCCACAGGTCCTACACCTGTACACACCAGCCACAGGTCCTACACCTGTACACCCCAGCCACAGGGTCCTACACCTGTACACCCCAGCCACAGGGTCCTACACCTGTACACCCCAGCCACAGGGTCCTACACCTGTACACCCCAGCTACAGGGTCCTACACCTGTACACCCCAGCCACAGGGTCCTACACCTGTACACCCCAGCCACAGGGTCCTACTACTGTTCTTGGTCACCTTTCCGTGGACTGTCTTGGCTCTTTCATCTGGCTTGAGTCACGCCCTCTCCAAGCACACCCCCTCCCCCCCCCCTTCCCATCTCTAGCCACAGACAAGGAACCTATTCATCCCTGCCCAACAGTCCTCTCTATCCCCCCCCCTACCCACCATTTTTTTTTGTGGGGGGGGGGGTGGAGGAAAGAGAGGGATAGGTGAGGGGCAGTTTAGAAGTGGGAAATATAGTGAGAGCTATGATAGCAGGCGGGCTGTCCGCCTTGCTGACACCATGTTATGATAGCAGGCGGGCTGTCCGCCTTGCTGACACGATGTTATGATAGCAGGCGGGCTGTCCGCCTTGCTGACACGATGTTATGATAGCAGGCGGGCTGTCCGCCTTGCTGACACGATGTTATGATAGCAGGCGGGCTGTCCGCCTTGCTGACACCATGTTATGATAGCAGGCGGGCTGTCCGCCTTGCTGACACCATGTTATGATAGCAGGCGGGCTGTCCGCCTTGCTGACACCATGTTATGATAGCAGGCGGACTGTCCGCCTTGCTGACACGATGTGTGGGTGTTGGCAGCTAAGCTAAGCTGGCTCCCTCTTGTCAGGGAGCTGTGAGTGTGTGAGAGGTTCTTCACATGTGTTTCACCATATGTGGATGTCTATAGATGAATACTGTGGGAGCGGGGCGTCTCACCTTGGGCCACCAGCTGTGGGAGTGGGGCGTCTCATCTTGGGCCACCAGCTGTGGGAGTGGGGCGTCTCATCTTGGGCCACCAGCTGTGGGAGTGGGGCGTCTCATCTTGGGCCACCAGCTGTGGGAGCGGGGCGTCTCATCTTGGGCCACCAGCTGTGGGAGTGGGGCGTCTCATCTTGGGCCACCAGCTGTGGGAGTGGGGCGTCTCATCTTGGGCCACCAGCTGTGGGAGTGGGGCGTCTCATCTTGGGCCACCAGCTGTGGGAGTGGGGCGTCTCATCTTGGGCCACCAGCTGTGGGAGTGGGGCGTCTCATCTTGGGCCACCAGCTGTGGGAGTGGGGCGTCTCATCTTGGGCCACCAGCTGTGGGAGTGGGGCGTCTCATCTTGGGCCACCAGCTGTGGGAGTGGGGCGTCTCATCTTGGGCCACCAGCTGTGGGAGTGGGGCGTCTCATCTTGGGCCACCAGCTGTGGGAGTGGGGCGTCTCATCTTGGGCCACCAGCTGTGGGAGCGGGGCGTCTCATCTTGGGCCACCAGCTGTGGGAGCGGGGCGTCTCATCTTGGGCCACCAGCTGTGGGAGCAGGGCGTCTCATCTTGGACCACCAGCTGTGGGAGTGGGGCGTCTCATCTTGGACCACCAGCTGTGGGAGTGGGGCGTCTCATCTTGGGCCACCTGCTGTGGGAGTGGGGCGTCTCATCTTGGGCCACCAGCTGTGGGAGCGGGGCGTCTCATCTTGGGCCTCCAGCTGTGGGAGCAGGGCGTCTGCTGTTCCTTATTCTCATATCAGATATAGACTCAAATACAAGTCAAAGCTTCGTGTCATCCTTTGCAGATGACACGAAAATCAACATGAAAATTACCTCAGCTGAAGACATTGAAAAACTACAAGCAAATATCAACAAAGTTTTCGATTGGGCAGCAGAAAATAACATGATGTTTAACGGTGATAAATTCCAGGTACTCAGGTACGGTAAAAATGAGAACCTGAAACATAATACAGAGTACAAAACACAATTGAATCTGCCCATAGTAGGAAAACAGCATGTCAAGGATTTGGGAATAATGATGTCTGACGACCTAACGTTTAGGGAGCATAACCAAGCAAATATTGCGACAGCCAGAAAAATGATCGGATGGATTACGAGAACTTTCAAATCCAGGGATCCCATCACAATGGTTGTACTCTTCAAGTCACTTGTGTTGTCCCGTCTCGAGTACTGCTCAGTACTCACTTCCCCCTTCAGAGCAGGAGAGATTGCTGAAATAGAGGGAATACAGAGAACATATACGGCACGCATAGACGAGATAAAACACCTAAATTATTGGGATCGTCTCAAAGCTCTCCAAATATACTCACTAGAAAGGAGACGAGAGAGATACCAAATAATATACACATGGAAAATACTGGTGGGACAGGTCCCTAATCTACACAGTAAAATAACAACGTACTGGAGTGAACGATATGGAAGAAAATGCAGAATAGAACGAGTGAAGAGCAGAGGTGCCATAGGCACAATCAGAGAACACTGTATAAACATCAGAGGTCCGGTGAAGAGCAGAGGTGCCATAGGCACAATCAGAGAACACTGTATAAACATCAGAGGTCCAGTGAAGAGCAGAGGTGCCATAGGCACAATCAGAGAACACTGTATAAACATCAGAGGTCCGCGGCTGTTCAACGTCCTCCCAGCGACTATAAGAAATATTGCCGGAACAACCGTGGACATCTTCAAGAGGAAACTGGACTGTTTTCTAAAAGACATTCTGGACCAACCGGGCTGTGGTGGGTATGTGGGCCTGCGGGCCGCTCCAAGCAACAGCCTGGTGGACCAAACTCTCACAAGTCAAGCCTGGCCTCGGGCCGGGCTTGGGCAGTAGAACAACTCCCAGAACCCCATCAAGCAGGCATCATGGCTGACAAACTTGACAGAGTTCTCTGACAAGTTCACTATTTATAACAGGACATGTAAGGGTTGGGTTAGACTACTCTCTCACTATACCTTGAGAAGATCTGGTGGTGCAGGTCCCTGTCAAGACGCTGAACTTGGCCGGCAAGGATCTGGAAGACAACAGACTAGCCCAAAAGGCTCGACTCTGGTTTCATTACTGGTCGTTAGGTATGCGAATGACCTACTAGCAGTGAACTCTCACGAGTCAATATTTACACACGGCACAAAGCTAATGAGGGCGTGTAGCCCACTGTAGCAAGGTCTTGACTCAATCCCCGAGGGCCACACAGATGCCCCCTCCTACACCCCCAGTATGTGTGATGCAGTGAACATGTCTCCTACACCCCCAGTATGTGTGATGTAGTGAACATGTCTCCTACACCCCCAGTATGTGTGATGTAGTGAACATGTCTCCTACACCCCCAGTATGTGTGTAGTGAACATGTCTCCTACACCCCCAGTATGTGTGATGTAGTGAACATGTCTCCTACACCCCCAGTATGTGTGATGTAGTGAACATGTCTCCTACACCCCCAGTATGTGTGTAGTGAACATGTCTCCTACACCCCCAGTATGTGTGATGTAGTGAACATGTCTCCTACACCCCCAGTATGTGTGATGTAGTGAACATGTCTCCTACACCCCCAGTATGTGTGATGTAGTGAACATGTCTCCTACACCCCCAGTATGTGTGATGTAGTGAACATGGCTCCTACATGGCGCCGCCAGGGTGTGACTGTGTACACACCTGCCGCCAGGGTGTACACACACCTGCCGCCGGGGTGTACACACCTGCCTATATAGACCAACCACAACCTCAGGAACCTAACCACCAATTGGTTGAAAACAGAGAGGCGGAGCTCAAGAGCCGAAGCCCAACCTGCTCAAACACACTCAGGTGAATACCACCACCACTCTACACACTCATCAACTCATCTCACCTCACCAATCACCCAATTCTCTCACCAATCACCCAATTCTCTCACCAATCACCCAATTCTCTCACCAATCACCCAATTCTCTCACCAATCAGCCAATTCTCTTGATCCAACAGCCTGTTGGACCAAGTTACCAGCAGAGATTGAGATTACGTCTTAGTTCAGTCTTAGAGACAAGTCTTTCCTTGGGACGAGGCGTGAAGGTCGACCTTGAAGGTCAGGGACTTCTATCTTGGTAGAAGGTCTATTGGCACATACGATGCAGCTCCTTTTTTTATCAAGTTGTGTTCGTTTGTGTCTAACCTGCGCTTGAAACAACCAAGGGAGAGTACTTGTGTTATGGGATGTGATTGGTTGTGTTGTGGGTCGAGTGGTGTGGTTATGGGCGGTGTGTATTGTGTGGTTCGTGGCCCGTTGGTTTGTAGACTAGCATCCTTGTCTGAGCCCCTGGATGGTCTGTCTGTCTGTGTCTGTCTGTCTGTCTGTCTGTCTGTCTGTCTGTCTGTCTGTCTGTCTGTCTGTCTGTCTGTCTGTCTGTCTGTCTGTCTGTCTGTCTCTCTCTCGTTCCCCTCCCCTCCCCCCCTCCCATCAGCGTGAGGAAATGTCAGTTTCGCAACAGCTCGACAGTGAAATCAGTGCAGTCAACTATGCAGCCTTGGTGGTGTGTGTGTGTGTGTGTGTGTGTGTGTGTGTGTGTGTGTGTGTGTGTGTGTGTGTGTGTGTGTGTGTGTGGGGTGGGTGTGGGTGGGTGTGTGTGTGTGTTCAGTGCTCACACACACACACACACACACACACACACACACACACACACACACACACACACACACACACACACACACACACACACACGAGACACTTAACTACAGACCTGTATCACTGACAAGCATCACCTGTAAAATACTTGAAAGAATAATTCGGCTACGACTGGGTTGGGACTATATATATATATATATATATATATATATATATATATATATATATATATATATATATATATATATATATATATATATATATATATATGTACATGTATGTATGTGTATGTGTACATGTATATATAACATTAATTGACTGGTTACACACCTGGAGAACGTCAGGTTTGTGAACAAACATCAACATGGGTTCTGGACAGGGAAATCGTGCCTAACAAACCTTCTGGAATTCTATGATAAAATAACGAGGATAAGACAGGACAGAGATGGTTGGGCAGACTGCATATTTCTGGACTGCCAAAAAGCCTTTGATACAGTACCGCACATAAGACTGCTGTTCAAGCTCGAGAGGCAGGCGGGGGTGGGAGGAAAGGTCCTAGCATGGATAAGGAACTACCTAACAGGAAGGAGCCAAAGAGTTACGGTAAGGGGCGAGAAGTCGGACTGGCGAACAGTAACAAGTGGAGTACCACAAGGATCGGTGCTGGGACCAATTCTATTTCTTGTATATGTTAACGACATGTTTACAGGCGTAGAGTCCTACATGTCGATGTTTGCGGATGATGCAAAGTTGATGAGAAGAGTTGTGACAGATGAGGATTGCAGGATCCTCCAAGAGGACCTGAACAGGTTGCAGAGATGGTCAGAGAAATGGCTACTGGAGTTCAACACGAGCAAATGTAAAGTTATGGAAATGGGACTAGGAGATAGGAGACCAAAGGGACAGTACACAATGAAGGGGAACAGCCTACCTGTAACGATGCGTGAAAGAGACCTGGGGGTGGACGTAACACCTAATCTATCTCCTGAGGCACATATAAATAGGATAACGACAGCAGCGTACTCTACACTGGCAAAAGTTAGAACATCATTCAGAAACCTATGTAAGGAGCCATTTAGGGCGCTTTACACTGCCTACGTGAGGCCAGTCTTAGAGTATGCCGCCTCATCATGGAGTCCCCATCTGAAGAAGCATATAATGAAACTGGAAAAGGTTCAGAGGTTTGCAACGAGACTCGTCCCAGAGCTTCGAGGGATGGGGTATGAGGAGCGCCTGAGGGAACTGTGCCTTACGACACTAGAAAGAAGAAGGGAGAGGGGGAACATGATAGGAACGTATAAAATACTCAGAGGGATTGACAGAGTGGACATAGACGAAATGTTCACACGGAATAGTAACAGAACGAGGGGACATGGGTGGAAGCTTGAAACTCAGATGAGTCACAGAGATGTTAGGAAGTTTTCTTTTAGCGTGAGAGTAGTGGGGAAATGGAATGCACTTCAGGAACAGGTTGTGGAAGCAAATACTATTACTAATGTTAAAACTAGATATGATAGGGAAATGGGACAGGAGTCATTATTGTAAACAACCGATGGCTGGAAAGGCGGGATCAAAGAGTCAATGCTCGATCCTGCAGACACAACTAGGTGAGTACACGGGGTACAGGACACACGGGGTACAGGACACACGGGGTACAGGACACACGGGGTACAGGACACACGGGGTACAGGACACACGGGGTACAGGACACACGGGGTACAGGACACACGGGGTACAGGACACACGGGGTACAGGACACACGGGGTACAGGACACACGGGGTACAGGTCACACAGGGTACAGGTCACACAGGGTACAGGACACACAGGGTACAGGACACACAGGGTACAGGTCACACAGGGTACAGGACACACAGGGTACAGGACACACAGGGTACAGGACACACAGGGTACAGGACACACAGGGTACAGGACACACAGGGTACAGGACACACAGGGTACAGGACACAGGGTACAGGACACAGGGTACAGGACACAGACCTACTCACAGAAGGAAAGCAACATGTAAAAGATCTGGGAATTATGATGTCTGGCGACCTGACATTTAGTGAACATAACCGAGCAAATATAGCAGACAGATACTCTGGCCCAACCGCTTTAGTTGCACCCAGTGTTGTCAACTGTTTCATTACCTCCTCTGCTGTCCCCTCTATATCTGATCTATGTCTGTCATCTTGGGTCATATCTGGTCCAACTGCTCCCATTGTTGGGAGCAGCGTGTTGAACAGTCTCGGGACTCTGATGTTGATAGTTCTCTCTTGAACACTGTGAGGGGTCGGCCAGTTATGTCCCTTATGTGTAGTGGAAGCGTGTTGAACAGTCTCGGGCCTCTGATGTTGATAGTTCTCTCTCAGAGTACCTGTTGCACCTCTGCTCTTCAACGGGGGTATTCTGCACATCCTGCCATGTCTTCTGGTCTCATGTGGTGGTATTTCTGTGTGCAGGTTTGGGACCAGCCCCTCTAATATTTTCCACGTGTAAATTATTATGTATCTCTCCCGCCTGCGCTCAAGGGAGTACAGATTTAGGCTCTTTAGTCGGTCCCAATAGTTTAGGTGTTTTACTGAGTGGATTCTAGCAGTAAAGGATCTCTGCACGCTCTCCAGGTCAGCAATTTCTCCAGCTTTGAAAGGTGCTGTCATTGTGCAGCAGTACTCCACTCTAGAGAGCACAAGCGTCTTGAAGAGTATCATCATCGGTATAGCATCTCTAGTGTGAAAAGTTCTTGTTATCCAACCTGTCATTTTTCTTGCAGTTGTGACGGCTACTTTATTGTGTTCTTTAAAGGTAAGGTCTTCCGACATGAGTACACCCAGATCCTTTACAGCGTGTGACATAGCTTTGGATTTGTTTTATGTGGAGAGAGAGAGAGGGAGAGAGAGGGAGAGAGAGAGAGAGGGAGAGGGAGAGAGGGGAAAATAGGGACTGAGAGAGCAATATGGGAAAGGGAGAGAGAGACGGCCAGTCTGGGTTGCATCCGTCACAGGCTCACGACTTTTATGAGTGGATGATGCATTCCTCGGTGGTTGACAACTGGTAATGTGGCTTGACGCCTCTGGCTTCTTGACAACGTCATCCCTGGCTTGGTCCCCAGGGGTGGTGGCTTGGTCCCCAGGGGTGGTGGCTTGGTCCCCAGGGGTGGTGGCTTGGTCCCCAGGGGTGGTGGCTTGGTCCCCAGGGGTGGTGGCTTGGTCCCCAGGGGTGGTGGCTTGGTCCCCAGGGGTGGTGGCTTGGTCCCCAGGGGTGGTGGCTTGGTCCCCAGGGGTGGTCCTCAGGGGTGGTGGCTTGGTTCCCAGGGGTGGTCCTCAGGGGTGGTGGCTTGGTCCCCAGGGGTGGTCCTCAGGGGTGGTGGCTTGGTCCCCAGGGGTGGTCCTCAGGGGTGGTGGCTTGGTCCCCAGGGGTGGTCCTCAGGGGTGGTGGCTTGGTCCCCAGGGGTGGTGGCTTGGTCCCCAGGGGTGGTGGCTTGGTCCCCAGGGGTGGTGGCTTGGTTCTCAGGGGTAGTGGCTTGGTCCCCAGGGGGGGTCCTCAGGGGTGGTGGCTTGGTCCCCAGGGGTGGTCCTCAGGGGTGGTGGCTTGGTCCCCAGGGGTGGTCCTCAGGGGTGGTGGCTTGGTCCCCAGGGGTGGTCCTCAGGGGTGGTGGCTTGGTCCCCAGGGGTGGTCCTCAGGGGTGGTGCCTTGGTCCCCAGGGGTGGTCCTCAGGGGTGGTGGCTTGGTCCCCAGGGGTGGTCCTCAGGGGTGGTGGCTTGGTCCCCAGGGGTAGTCCTCAGGGGTGGGGCTTGGTCCCCAGGGGTGGTCCTCAGGGGTGGTGGCTTGGTCCCCAGGGGTGGTCCTCAGGGGTGGTGGCTTGGTCCCCAGGGGTGGTCCTCAGGGGTGGTGGCTTGGTCCCCAGGGGTGGTCCTCAGGGGTGGTGGCTTGGTCCCCAGGGGTGGTGGCTTGGTCCCCAGGGGTGGTCCTCAGGGGTGGTGGCTTGGTCCCCAGGGGTGGTCCTCAGGGGTGGTGGCTTGGTCCCCAGGGGTGGTCCTCAGGGGTGGTGGCTTGGTCCCCAGGGGTGGTCCTCAGGGGTGGTGGCTTGGTCCCCAGGGGTGGTCCTCAGAGGTGGTGGCTTGGTCCCCAGGGGTGGTCCTCAGGGGTGGTGGCTTGGTCCCCAGGGGTGGTCCCCAGGGGTGGTGGCTTGGTCCCCAGGTGGAGGGGGGGGGGAAAGGTCGTGTGAAAGTGCCCAAACGGTTCGGAACGACAATGGGATCCACTCACCCGCTCTCCGTTTTCTATGCCATCACACACACAAGGGACAAAAAAATGAAGACGCCAAAAAAACGTCCCCAAAACAAAGATCAATGAGGCTGTTTGCGCCAGCTCTCTGCCTCGTTTAGGATAATCTACAAGAGACCAGAGGGAAGCGTAATACGGGATGGTAGAGTGTGGCCACAGGTAAGGTACGGGTGCTGCCTCTATACTGTGGCCTCCTGAGAGCTGCGGCCTGTCGGTTTCACCTGGTTAGTGAGGGGGTCAAGGTGTTAGTGTTTGGAAGAGGGGGAGAAGTCCCCCTTCCCTTATAACATCAGGGAGAGATGACTTCTCTGGATAGGGGCTCGCCATAGCCCGTGCTACATGGACATTTTGTTCAGAGTAGCTAAATCTAATGCTTGTGGCTCGCAGCTTGCTTCTCGTACCTAACATCTCGCCACTTGTCTGTAGTGAGGCGTTCAAAGGGTCCATACAGCTGCCTGATACAGCTGTATCTGGGCCAGTCTCTCAACAAAACTTTAGCAGATCTTCCCCTACTTCACACACACATTGTTCTGGGTGTAGCAGTAAGTGGTCGCTGTGTCACCCTGTACTGTGTGTAGCAGTAAGTGGTCGCTGTGTCACCCTGTACTGTGTATAGCAGTAAGTGGTCGCTGTGTCACCCTGTACTGTGTGTAGCAGTAAGTGGTCGCTGTGTCACCCTGTACTGTGTATAGCAGTAAGTGGTCGCTGTGTCACCCTGTACTGTGTGTAGCAGTAAGTGGACGCTGTGTCACCCTGTACTGTCACCCTGCACTGTGTGTAGCAGTAAGTGGTCGCTGTGTCACCCTGTACTGTGTGTAGCAGTAAGTGGTCGCTGTGTCACCCTGTACTGTGTGTAGCAGTAAGTGGTCGCTGTGTCACCCTGTACTGTGTATAGCAGTAAGTGGTCGCTGTGTCACCCTGTACTGTGTGTAGCAGTAAGTGGACGCTGTGTCACCCTGTACTGTCACCCTGCACTGTGTGTAGCAGTAAGTGGTCGCTGTGTCACCCTGTACTGTGTGTAGCAGTAAGTGGTCGCTGTGTCACCCTGTACTGTGTGTAGCAGTAAGTGGTCGCTGTGTCACCCTGTACTGTGTATAGCAGTAAGTGGTCGCTGTGTCACCCTGTACTGTGTGTAGCAGTAAGTGGACGCTGTGTCACCCTGTAATGTGTGTAGCAGTAAGTGGTCGCTGTGTCACCCTGTACTGTGTGTAGCAGTAAGTGGTCGCTGTGTCACCCTGTACTGTGTGTAGCAGTAAGTGGTCGCTGTGTCACCCTGTACTGTGTATAGCAGTAAGTGGTCGCTGTGTCACCCTGTACTGTGTATAGCAGTAAGTGGTCGCTGTGTCACCCTGTACTGTGTGTAGCAGTAAGTGGACGCTGTGTCACCCTGTAATGTGTGTAGCAGTAAGTGGTCGCTGTGTCACCCTGTACTGTGTGTAGCAGTAAGTGGTCGCTGTGTCACCCTGTACTGTGTGTAGCAGTAAGTGGTCGCTGTGTCACCCTGTACTGTGTATAGCAGTAAGTGGTCGCTGTTTCACCCTGTACTGTGTGTAGCAGTAAGTGGTCGCTGTGTCACCCTGTACTGTGTGTAGCAGTAAGTGGACGCTGTGTCACCCTGTACTGTGTGTAGCAGTAAGTGGTCGCTGTGTCACCCTGTACTGTGTATAGCAGTAAGTGGTCGCTGTGTCACCCTGTACTGTGTGTAGCAGTAAGTGGTCGCTGTGTCACCCTGCACACGGCGTGTGATCCCGTCCACCACATCACTGCCTAATGCATTCCACCTGTTAACTACTCCCACACTGAAAAAGTTCCTTCTAACGTCTCTGTGGCTCATGTGGGTACTCAGTCTCCACCTGTGCCCCCTTGTTCGTGTCCCATGAGTGTTGAATAGTTTATCCTTATCTACCCTGTCAATTCCTCTGAGGATTTTGTAGGTAGTGATCATGTCTCGCCTAACTAATGTGTTTTCATGGGACGCAACTATAATTCCCGTAACTTTTCCACGTAACTCTACCTCTCAACTGTGGGACCAGTCTGGTGGCATGCCTCTGAATGTTCTCTAACATTGTCTTGTATTTAACAAGGTAGGGACTCCATGCTGGAGCTGCATACTCCAGGATTGGTCTGACATACGTGGTATACAGGGTCCTGAATGATTCCTTACAAGTTTCAAAATGCAGTTCTTATGTTGACCAGTGTAGCATATGCCGCTGATGATTGTAGTGCTCACTTGGCTCCCAGAACGTGGTGGCGCTCAGATGAATTATCGAACTGCTCCTTAATAGCTGTTTCAGCATTTTTCTTAATACAGAAAAGACTGGAATTTAGTGAGAAAGTGAGAGAGGGGAGAGAGGGAGGGGAGAGAGAGGGGGAGAGGGAGAGGGAGGGAGAGAGGAACAACAAGGAGGAGTGTTGACACCGTGCCCTTGAAGGTGGGGGAGGGGGGGGGGCACTATTAATACTACCCCCTTCAGCAGTAAATTGGTGAGGCGGTTCATCTTGTTAGACCCCTTACCTTCCCCCCCCCTTACCCTCCCCCCCCTTACCGTTCCCTTTTACCCATCCCCCTGACCTGACCCCTTACCCATCCTCCCCTCCCCCCCCTGAAGCCCATACAGTGCCAAGCGTCATTTCATATTACTCTATAGCCTTGTTGCTGGCCCCTGGGGGGGGGCCCGAGTGTTGCTGGCCCCTGGGGGGGCCCCGAGTGTTGCTGGCCCCTGGGGGGGGCCCCGAGTGTTGCTGGTCCCTGGGGGGGGCCCCGAGTGTTACTGGTCCCTGGGGCCCCCCGAGTGTTGCTGGTCCCTGGGGGGGGCCCCCGAGTGTTGCTGGTCCCTGGGGGGGCCCCCGAGTGTTGCTGGTCCCTGGGGGGGCCCCCGAGTGTTGCTGGTCCCTGGGGGGGCCCCGAGTGTTGCTGGTCCCTGGGGGGGCCCCGAGTGTTGCTGGTCCCTGGGGGGGCCCCGAGTATTGCTGGTCCCTGGGGGGGCCCGAGTGTTGGTGGTCCCTGGGGGGGGCCCCGAGTGTTGCTGGTCCCTGGGGGGGGCCCCGAGTGTTGCTGGTCCCTGGGGGGGCCCCGAGTGTTGCTGGTCCCTGGGGCCCCCGAGTGTTGCTGGTCCCTGGGGCCCCCGAGTGTTGCTGGTCCCTGGGGCCCCCGAGTGTTGCTGGTCCCTGGGGCCCCCGAGTGTTGCTGGTCCCTGGGGCCCCCGAGTGTTGCTGGTCCCTGGGGTCCCCGAGTGTTGCTGGTCCCTGGGGTCCCCGAGTGTTGCTGGTCCCTGGGGCCCCCGAGTGTTGCTGGTCCCTGGGGCCCCCGAGTGTTGCTGGTCCCTGGGGCCCCCGAGTGTTGCTGGTCCCTAGGGCCCCCGAGTGTTGCTGATCCCTGGGGCCCCCGAGTGTTGCTGGTCCCTGGGGCCCCCGAGTGTTGCTGGTCCCTGGGGCCCCCGAGTGTTGCTGGTTCCTGGGGCCCCCGAGTGTTGCTGGTCCCTGGGGGGGCGCCGAGTGTTGCTGGTCCCTGGGGGGGCGAGTGTTGCTGGCCCCTGGGGGGGGCCCCGAGTGTTGCTGGCCCCTGGGGGGGGCCCCGAGTGTTGCTGGCCCCTGGGGGGGCCCCGAGTGTTGCTGGCCCCTGGGGGGGGCCCCGAGTGTTGCTGGCCCCTGGGGGGGGCCCCGAGTGTTGCTGGCCCCTGGGGGGGGCCCCGAGTGTTGCTGGCCCCTGGGGGGGCCCCGAGTGTTGCTGGCCCCTGGGGGGGGCCCCGAGTGTTGCTGGCCCCTGGGGGGGGCCCCGAGTGTTGCTGGCCCCTGGGGGGGCCCCGAGTGTTGCTGGCCCCTGGGGGGGCCCCGAGTGTTGCTGGCCCCTGGGGGGGGCCCCGAGTGTTGCTGGCCCCTGGGGGGGCCCCGAGTGTTGCTGGCCCCTGGGGGGGGGGCCCGAGTGTTGCTGGCCCCTGGGGGGGCCCCGAGTGTTGCTGGCCCCTGGGGGGGGCCCCGAGTGTTTCTGGCCCCTGGGCGGGGGCCCCGAGTGTTGCTGGCCCCTGGGGGGGGCCCCGAGTGTTGCTGGCCCCTGGGGGGGCCCCGAGTGTTGCTGGCCCCTGGGGGGGCCCCGAGTGTTGCTGGCCCCTGGGGGGGGGCCCCGAGTGTTGCTGGCCCCTGGGGGGGGCCCCGAGTGTTGCTGGCCCCTGGGGGGGGCCCCGAGTGTTGCTGGCCCCTGGGGGGGGCCCCGAGTGTTGCTGGCCCCTGGGGGGGGCCCCGAGTGTTGCTGGCCCCTGGGGGGGGCCCCGAGTGTTGCTGGCCCCTGGGGGGGGCCCCGAGTGTTGCTGGCCCCTGGGGGGGGCCCCGAGTGTTGCTGGCCCCTGGGGGGGGCCCCGAGTGTTGCTGGTCCCTGGGGGGGGCCCCGAGTGTTACTGGTCCCTGGGGCCCCCCGAGTGTTGCTGGTCCCTGGGGGGGGCCCCCGAGTGTTGCTGGTCCCTGGGGGGGCCCCCGAGTGTTGCTGGTCCCTGGGGGGGCCCCCGAGTGTTGCTGGTCCCTGGGGGGGCCCCGAGTGTTGCTGGTCCCTGGGGGGGCCCCGAGTGTTGCTGGTCCCTGGGGGGGCCCCGAGTATTGCTGGTCCCTGGGGGGGCCCGAGTGTTGGTGGTCCCTGGGGGGGGCCCCGAGTGTTGCTGGTCCCTGGGGGGGGCCCCGAGTGTTGCTGGTCCCTGGGGGGGCCCCGAGTGTTGCTGGTCCCTGGGGCCCCCGAGTGTTGCTGGTCCCTGGGGCCCCCGAGTGTTGCTGGTCCCTGGGGCCCCCGAGTGTTGCTGGTCCCTGGGGCCCCCGAGTGTTGCTGGTCCCTGGGGCCCCCGAGTGTTGCTGGTCCCTGGGGTCCCCGAGTGTTGCTGGTCCCTGGGGTCCCCGAGTGTTGCTGGTCCCTGGGGCCCCCGAGTGTTGCTGGTCCCTGGGGCCCCCGAGTGTTGCTGGTCCCTGGGGCCCCCGAGTGTTGCTGGTCCCTGGGGCCCCCGAGTGTTGCTGATCCCTGGGGCCCCCGAGTGTTGCTGGTCCCTGGGGCCCCCGAGTGTTGCTGGTCCCTGGGGCCCCCGAGTGTTGCTGGTTCCTGGGGCCCCCGAGTGTTGCTGGTCCCTGGGGGGGCGCCGAGTGTTGCTGGTCCCTGGGGGGGCGAGTGTTGCTGGCCCCTGGGGGGGCCCCGAGTGTTGCTGGCCCCTGGGGGGGGCCCCGAGTGTTGCTGGCCCCTGGGGGGGGCCCCGAGTGTTGCTGGCCCCTGGGGGGGGCCCCGAGTGTTGCTGGCCCCTGGGGGGGGCCCCGAGTGTTGCTGGCCCCTGGGGGGGGCCCCGAGTGTTGCTGGCCCCTGGGGGGGCCCCGAGTGTTGCTGGCCCCTGGGGGGGGCCCCGAGTGTTGCTGGCCCCTGGGGGGGGCCCCGAGTGTTGCTGGCCCCTGGGGGGGCCCCGAGTGTTGCTGGCCCCTGGGGGGGCCCCGAGTGTTGCTGGCCCCTGGGGGGGGCCCCGAGTGTTGCTGGCCCCTGGGGGGGCCCCGAGTGTTGCTGGCCCCTGGGGGGGGGCCCGAGTGTTGCTGGCCCCTGGGGGGGCCCCGAGTGTTGCTGGCCCCTGGGGGGGGCCCCGAGTGTTTCTGGCCCCTGGGCGGGGGCCCCGAGTGTTGCTGGCCCCTGGGGGGGGCCCCGAGTGTTGCTGGCCCCTGGGGGGGGCCCCGAGTGTTGCTGGCCCCTGGGGGGGCCCCGAGTGTTGCTGGCCCCTGGGGGGGGCCCCGAGTGTTGCTGGCCCCTGGGGGGGGCCCCGAGTGTTGCTGGCCCCTGGGGGGGGGCCCCGAGTGTTGCTGGCCCCTGGGGGGGGCCCCGAGTGTTGCTGGCCCCTGGGGGGGGCCCCGAGTGTTGCTGGCCCCTGGGGGGGGCCCCGAGTGTTGCTGGCCCCTGGGGGGGGCCCCGAGTGTTGCTGGCCCCTGGGGGGGGCCCCGAGTGTTGCTGGCCCCTGGGGGGGGCCCCGAGTGTTGCTGGCCCCTGGGGGGGGCCCCGAGTGTTGCTGGCCCCTGGGGGGGGCCCCGAGTGTTGCTGGCCCCTGGGGGGGGCCCCGAGTGTTGCTGGTCCCTGGGGGGGGCCCCGAGTGTTGCTGGCCCCTGGGGGGGGCCCCGAGTGTTGCTGGCCCCTGGGGGGGGCCCCGAGTGTTGCTGGCCCCTGGGGGGGGCCCCGAGTGTTGCTGGCCCCTGGGGGGGGGCGAGTGTTGCTGGCCCCTGGGGGGGGGCCCCGAGTGTTGCTGGCCCCTGGGGGGGGCCCCGAGTGTTGCTGGCCCCTGGGGGGGGGCGAGTGTTGCTGGCCCCTGGGGGGGGGCCCCGAGTGTTGCTGGCCCCTGGGGGCCGAGCTCGACTATACAGCACTGGGAAGGGGTCAGGATAAGGATTTGGGGATGGGACGGAGAGAAGTAATGGTGCCCAACCGCTTGTGGACGGTCGGGGATTGAACGCCGACCTGCACGACGCTCTACCGTCGACCCCAAGTGGTTGGTGCAGGGGGGGGGGGGTTATGTGGGAGGTCTGTCAGCAGTTACTGGTCGACGAATTAATTACGACTTATATTACAGTATATTCGCTACACATATCGCAAGTCTACATGTATAACTACATAATAATATATACACTACATTATATTCCCTCTAGCATGCCCGTTACAACATTACAATGTTAACAATGTAATATTAGTTGTATGAAACGACCGGAAGCTTCTATGACCTGACATATTTCCTCAAGACATGACAACATACTGGAATTTTGGTCGGTTAATGAACTGATATCTGTGTATAATTGACTACAACATTCACAGTATAATCCTGCGTGGGTCTCCGGCGGGTCTGAGTGTCCGCGGGTCTCTCCGGCTGGTCTGAGTGTCCGTGGGTCTCTCCGGCTGGTCTGAGTGTCCGCGGGTCTCTCCGGCTGGTCTGAGTGTCCGTGGGTCTCTGGCGGGTCTGAGTGTCCGCGGGTCTCTCCGGCTGGTCTGAGTGCCCGTGGGTCTCCGGCTGGTCTGAGTGTCCGCGGGTCTCTCCGGCTGGTCTGAGTGTCCGCGGGTCTCTCCGGCTGGTCTGAGTGTCCGCGGGTCTCCGGCTGGTCTGAGTGGCCGCAGGTCTCCGGCTGGTCTGAGTGCCCGTGGGTCTCCGGCTGGTCTGAGTGTCCGTGGGTTGCTCTGAGTGCTTACATCTCACCTTTCTCTACCTGCCTGGGCGTGGGTCCTCTCGTGTGTCTCAAAGAGGAAAATAAATGTGTTTGAAACTTGCCTCAGACGCATATTTGGTTCTGATCTCTTATCATCTCTCCTGGTGTTAATTTCCTGCAGGACCTGGAGGGAGGTAGGTAGGGGCACGGCGCCCCTCAGGAGTTACCTCACCTCCCAGGGGAGGTAGGGGCACGGCGCCCCTCAGGAGGAGTACCTCACCTCTAGGGGCGGCTCGGGGGCCTTTGAGGATCTCGTCCTCTTCCAGTATTTATGTCTGAGATTTATTTAAGTTGAAGAGCATTTTTGAAGTGCTTGAAACGAAATACCGGCTGGTTACACACCTCTCAGCAGTGTTTGTGTGTGTGTGTGTATGTGTTTGTGTGTTTGAGGGTGGGGGTGTGGGGTCCACGTGTGGGGGGGGGGTCCACGTGTGGGGGTGTGGGGTCCACGTGTGGGGGTGTGGGGTCCACGTGTGGGGGGGGTCCACGTGTGGGGTGGGGGGGTGTGTGTACGTGTAATCCAAGACATTACCTTGGCACAAATGTATTATTTTCTATTTATGATAAAGTTTGAATTATAGAACCCTTCGTCTATATTGGCTTTAAAGTGTACTAATGTGGTATTTGTCTCAGGCTGAGAGAGCAAGTGTGACTATGTCATGACGTCTCATTCTTGGAAAAATAAAATAAGAACAGTTTTGAGTGAGAGACGAGAGAGGAAAGTCCAGTGGAAGTGTAATGAGAAAGATCGCAACACTATAATAAACGTGAAATGTTCCTCAGAGGTGAGAGCGAAGGTCACAATGTGATCCCTAATGTGATGTGAAACATGTCACCAAATATTGAAGAGAAACTGAGGAAATTAAGTTGTGAAACAGATTGAAAAAATGGGATAGAAATAAGTTTGACTAAATAATAGCTGTGGAGTTGCCATAGTCAGCTGTGGAGTTGCCATAGTCAGCTGTGGAGTTGCCATAGTCAGCTGTGGAGTTGCCATAGTCAGCTGTGGAGTTGCCATAGTCAGCTGTGGGAGTTGCCATAGTCAGCTGTGGGAGTTGCCATAGTCAGCTGTGGGAGTTGCCATAGTCAGCTGTGGGAGTTGCCATAGTCAGCTGTGGGAGTTGCCATAGTCAGCTGTGGGAGTTGCCATAGTCAGCTGTGGGAGTTGCCATAGTCAGCTGTGGGAGTTGCCATAGTCAGCTGTGGGAGTTGCCATAGTCGGCTGTGGGAGTTGCCATAGTCGGCTGTGGGAGTTGCCATAGTCGGCTGTGGGAGTTGCCATAGTCGGCTGTGGGAGTTGCCATAGTCGGCTGTGGGAGTTGCCATAGTCGGCTGTGGGAGTTGCCATAGTCGGCTGTGGGAGTTGCCATAGTCGGCTGTGGGAGTTGCCATAGTCGGCTGTGGGAGTTGCCATAGTCGGCTGTGGGAGTTGCCATAGTCGGCTGTGGGAGTTGCCATAGTCGGCTGTGGGAGTTGCCATAGTCGGCTGTGGGAGTTGCCATAGTCGGCTGTGGGAGTTGCCATAGTCGGCTGTGGGAGTTGCCATAGTCGGCTGTGGGAGTTGCCATAGTCGGCTGTGGGGTTGCCATAGTCGGCTGTGGGGTTGCCATAGTCGGCTGTGGGGTTGCCATAGTCGGCTGTGGGGTTGCCATAGTCAGCTGTGGCGTTGCCATAGTCAGCTGTGGAGGAGACGGTCTGCCGACGCTTTTCTATAATTGTCTACTTTCCGTCTACACCTTCAGAGTTTTCATTCGCTTCTTCCCTCATCTATCCAGCTCTATCCCTCCCTCCCTGCCTCTCTCTCACCCTGCCTCTCTCTCACCCTGCCTCTCTCTCACCCTGCCTCTCTCCCTCACCCTGCCTCTCTCCCTCACTGCCTCTCTCCCTCACCCTGCCTCTCTCCCTCACCCTGCCTCTCTCCCTCACCCTGCTCTTCCTACTACCTCGGGCGGTAGACATACACTCCAGCTTCTACATGACTGGCAACTTGAAGAGGATGCCCAACGGGGGCGAGCCGAGGGCACGTCGTTCGAGCTCCCAGTTCCACACCTTCCCAAGATTCTGGAACAGCCGGAAGGTGCGGATCTCCGCCTGCAGTCACACCTCTCTAGACGACGAAGACATTGTGGTGAGTTCCAGTATCGCCTTCCCTCAGGCGCCACTTTTGTTACTATCCGTTTGGGTCACTTTATACGGTGGCATGTGAGTGATCTTTCTGTCCAATGTTACACACACACACACACACACACACACACACACACACACACACACACACACACACACACACACACACACACACACACACACACACACACACACCTGTTATTGGCTGCTATATTTCTGTATAACACTGTATAAACATCAGAGGTCCGCGGTTGTTCAACGTCCTCCCAGCGAGCATAAGAAATATTGCCGGAACAACCGTGGACATCTTCAAGAGGAAACTGGACGGTTTTCTCGAAGGAGTGCCGGACCAACCGGGCTGTGGTGGGTATGTGGGCCTGCGGGCCGCTCCAAGCAACAGCCTGGTGGACCAAACTCTCACAAGTCAAGCCTGGCCTCGGGCCGGGCTTGGACAGTAGAACTCCCATCAAGCAGAGTACTACATGTAATAGATATAATAGACAAAAAATATATTGGTTAGAAAGGCGGGGTCCAAGAGCTAATAGCTCGATTCTGCAGACACAAGTAGTAAATACACACACTGGGACTTCAGCCACTGGGAAGTAAACATGATAAACATGGACCCACATTGGGGGGGGGGGGGGGAGGGGTGAGGAGACATGCAGAGCAAAACTAGTAGACACAGCAGACACAGCAGACACAGCAGACACAGTAGACACAGTAGACACAGCAGACACAGCTTCACCACCTTAAAGCAGCATGTTACAGAAACAACAAGAATAAGAGAGGACCCGCCACCTCCCCCATCTTGGAGAGAGCGTCACCTGATGTTTCCCAGGGCAGACGAGCTTATAAACTGCTCGCTTCTTAATGTGAAGCCTTCCGCTCTAAACTCCAATTCAGCAAATGTCTCAATTACGTAAAATATATACATGGCCTGAAGTGTACTTGAACCACACGTACACGGCTTGAGGTGTACATGGACCAGCAGAGATAACAAAACTCCTTAAAGGAGGCAAATTACAGACCGATAGCACTAACATCACACATCATAAAAATCTTTGAGAGAGTGCTAAGAAGTAAGATCACAAAATACATGGGATCACAGCATCTCCATAACCCCGGACAACACGGGTTCAGAACAGGGCGCTCTTGCCTGTCACAGTTGCTGCACCACTATGATATGGCATTAGATGCTATGGAAGACAAACAAAACGCTGATGTAATTTACACAGATTTTGCAAAAGCCTTTGACAAATGTGACCCATGGTGTCCAGTACTCAGTCCCCCAGGGTACTGTGCTGGCTCCAGTACTCAGTCCCCCAGGGTACTGTGCTGGCTCCAGTACTCTCTCGTCTTCATATCGAACATAGACTAGGACACAAGCTATAGCACTGTATCATCCTTTGCAGATGACACTAGGATTTTTATGAGAGTAGACAATATAGAGAACACGGCAAACCTCCAATTAGATGTAGATCAGGTCTTTCTATGAGCTGCAAAAAATAAAATGATATTTAACGAAGATAAGTTCCAGCTCATGCGCTACGGAAAAAATGAAAATATAAAAACGGAAACCACATACAAAACTCGGGCAAGGCAATGTAAAGGATCTGGGTGTACTCATGTCGGAAGACCTTACATTCAAAGAACACAATAAAGTAGCCATCACAACTGCAAGAAAAATGACAGGTTAGATAACAAGAACCTTTCACACTAGAGATGCTATACCGATGATGATACTCTTCAAGACGCTTGTGCTCTCTAGAGTGGAGTACTGCTGCACAATGACAGCCACTTTCAAAGTTGGAGAAATTACTGACCTGGAGAGCGTGCAGAGATCCTTTACTGCTAGAATCCACTCAGTAAAACATCAAAATTACTGGGACCGACTAAAGAGCCTAAATCTGTACTCCCTTGAGTGCAGGCGGGAGAGATACATAATAATTTACACGTGGAAAATAGTAGAGGGGCTGGTCCCAAACCTGCACACAGAAATAACACCACATGAGACCAGGAGGTATGGCAGGATGTGCAGAATACCCCCGTTGAAGAGCAGAGGTGCAACAGGTACTCTGAGAGAGAACTATCAACATCAGAGGCCCGAGACTGTTCAACACGCTTCCACTACACATAAGGGACATAACTGGCCGACCCCTCACAGTGTTCAAGAGAGAACTATCAACATCAGTGGCCCGAGACTGTTCAACACGCTTCCACTACACATAAGGGGCATAACTGGCCGACCCCTCACAGTGTTCAAGAGAGAACTATCAACATCAGTGGCCCGAGACTGTTCAACACGCTTCCGCTACACATAAGGGACATAACTGGCCGACCCCTCACAGTGTTCAAGAGAGAACTATCAACATCAGAGGCCCGAGACTGTTCAACACGCTTCCACTACACATAAGGGACATAACTGGCCGACCCCTCACAGTGTTCAAGAGAGAACTATCAACATCAGAGGCCCGAGACTGTTCAACACGCTTCCACTACACATAAGGGGCATAACTGGCCGACCCCTCACAATGTTCAAGAGAACTGGATAAGCACCTCCAAAGGATACCTGATCAACCAGGCTATGATTCATACGTCAGGCTGCGAGCAGCCGCGTCCAACAGCCTGGTTGACCAGTCCAGACCTCGGCCATAAATTCTGCAGCCACCCAAATGCTTAAGAAAACTTCAGGACATAGGTCCAACAAACCACTTAAACCGTGGTGGAACGCGGAATGTGCACGAACAGTCGCTTTACGCCGATGAGCCATTCAAAAACAAAGACGTCAACCCTCCCTACAGAACTGGGTCAATCTCCGGCGGGCTACAGCAGCGGCCAAAAAAACCATACTATCAGCAAAACGAGCATCATGGGCAACATTCTGTGATAGCCTCACACCCACAACGCCGCACTCAAAAGTCTTGGCCACATTTAACAGCATTAAAGGTCGCCCAACATTCCCTTCGTTCCCCCTGATGATCAACGGTTCACTCTGTCAAACACCTCAGGAGCGTGCAAGTGTTCTCGCTGAATGCCTTAAAGTTACCCTCTCAACACCCTTCCTTCATGCCCAAGAACTCTCCCTCAGACAAGAAATTGACCGTGCCATACCGCTGCCCATGCTCGGCGTCGACAACATGTACACCTTAAGCGAGCTACGATTGGCCTTAAACCGCCTACCTCTTGGCAAGGCACCTGGAGAGGACGGAATTCCATATGAGCTCATCAAATATCTTCCACCGACTGCACACAGCACTCTTCTAAACTATTACAATCTATGCTGGACTCACGGAAATATTCCTTCACAATGGCAGACCAGTATTATTCTTCCGTTCCTTAAACCAGGAAAAGACCCATCCCAACCTGCGTCATACAGACCTATCTCCCTACTATCATGCCTCAGTAAAGTCATGGAAAGGCTAGTACATACTCGCCTCCAATGGTACCTAGAGTATAACAATATTATACCGTCACTCCAAGCTGGATTTCGACCGCAATGCTCCACGCTAGATCAAATACTTTGCCTTGAACATGAAATCCGCACCTCTCTCAGAAGCAGTAAATATTGTCTTGTTGTCTACCTAGACCTCAAAGGAGCTTTTGATAGCATTCCTCATACTTGCCTCCTTGCAAAGCTTGCACGTTTAGGCGTACAGGGAAGATTACTTTTATGGTTACAGTCCTATCTCACAAACAGGACCTCCAAAGTCTTTATACAAGGCGAGTTTTCCGATGGCATCCCAATACAAACAGGTGTTCCACAAGGCTCCATACTAAGCCCAACCCTATTTGCCGCATTCTTAGCAGATTTGCCTAACACCCATCCTGTTCACCTCTCGGCGTACGCCGACGACTTAACATTGTATTATTCAGACAATGCCCTACCAAATACAGTCTCTACAATGCAAACAGCACTGGACCACCTCATAGATTGGACACAACAATGAGGCCTTCAAGTCAGTACTACCAAAACCTGCTATCAGATTTTCACTAAAAAAAGACTACTTCATCTACCCACCCTCACAATACACAACACTCCCATCCAACACGTACGAGAACATAAATATCTTGGCATGCGCTTAGACTCCCCCTTACTTACCTGGAAAGCACACATTCAACACCTTAAACAGACGACACAACCCCGACTCGCCATACTTAAAGCCCTCACTGGCACCACCTGGGGAGCACACCATAAAATCTTGCTCCGTTTCTATACAACCTACATTCGCAGCCAACTAGACTATTGTTGCCAAGCATATGCGTCGGCGGCGCCCACTAACCTACAGAGCCTCGAGGTCATACAAAATAATGCCATGCGACTTATATGTGGCGCAATGCGTTCAACTCCAATCCTCGGACTTTACGGGGAAACAGGCCTCACAAGCCTAGCCACCAGACGAGACATTATGTGTGCCAACTATCTGTCACTCTGTACCACTGCTCACCAGACACACCCATACAGATCAAAAATTAACCCAACAGTTAACCCATATAACCCCCGCTTCCCAACCATTCACTCGCAACCTTTCCTCACACGGGCTACAAATAACCTCAATATAGACCTCTCCCTACTCCAAAACTGTGAAACCCAACCTCCTGTTCCCCCCATTCCACCTTGGCTTTATACAACTCCTAATACAGCAATACAACTCGAAGACAACATTCCAAAATCTGCACCAAACTCAGCCATAGCCTCAGTCTTTGTCTCAACAATGAAAAATTGCTACCCAAATACCAGAGAGATTTACACAGATGGGTCTCGCATCATCATGAACAACGTACCCTCGGTCACTTGCGCTGTATGGATACCGGAATACCATCTCAAGCAGGGATGGCGGTTACCAAACCAACTATCTATTTTCACAGCGGAATTATATGCCTTGTATCAAGCTCTCCAAATCATCACAACATTACCAGTTGGGATATATACAATCTGTAGTGACTCCAAGAGCGCGATTCAAGCAATTACGTACTCTTCGAAAACATGCAAGGGTATTGTCTACCCATGCCTTCAACTTCTTCACAAACATCAATTGAACGGTTATGACACCTCTATCCAATGGGTCCCAGCACATTGTGGTATTCTCCATAATGAACTTGTAGACCAACTAGCCAAAGCAATGCACGACACGCCTCACCTCACCCGTCATCCAATTCCCCATGTTGCACATAAAGAAGCCTTCAAAGATACCATCTCCCAGGATTTTGCAACAAACTGGAAAACGTTATGCTCACCTTTGCACTATGGGTCCATTAAAAAGAAATGGGAAACTTGGAAACATGTCAGATATAAAAGCAGAGAAATTGATGTAACGATGACCAGATTAAGGCTGGGACACACCAAACTAGCAGCAAACAGCTCTAAGTACAGAACAGACATCAACGAACTCTGTACTCACTGTCAGGTGCCTGAAACAGTCGAACACTATCTCCTGCACTGCTTCCGACATTATAGTGCCAGAGTAAATTTCAAACAAGTCTTTATCGCACTTAAAATAACCTTCACCATCGAGCATATATTAGGAGGCGGTGACCACTCGTCACAAGAAAAATACCAAATAGTCAAAGCACTGGCTAAATATCTCCAATCGACCAACAAATTGGGTCACATCTGACCTGCGCCACATTTATACCTGGCGCCACCAACAGCTAAACACAGAAAACAACTACCTCGTCGCAGCACCAAGGATCAGCTGACGCCATAAACACAACACACCGCCCTACGGTGCGGCAAGTCTCCCTCTAACACACACCTCTGTTTTAATCACCGTTCCTCTATCTACAGCACAACGCAACAAGCACCTTGGTAGCTCCGATCATCTTCAACATAAACGCGTCCAACAACATCAGTACTGGTGCAGTCATCGGGAGGACAAACCCTTCATGCAAACTGCACCTACTATCAACAAGAAGAAGAAGACCAGTCCAGCAACCAGGAGGCCTGGACGGGGACCGGGCCGCGGGGACGTTGAGCCCCAAAATCATCGCAAGGTATCCTATACATGGCCTCTTAATGTTTGCTGATGACGCAAAAATTATGAGGAGGATTAAGACCGAGGGAGAGAGCAGGAGGCTACAAGATGACCTACACAAACTGAAGAAATGGTCTAACAAATGAACTAGAGCTCAAGTAAATGAAACTATGTGAAGGGAACAACAGGCCAGACACAGGGAACCGAATGGGAGACGAACTCCTTCACGAAACGGACAGAAAGATCTAGGAGTTCATATCACACCTAACCTGTCTCCTGAAGCTCACATCAAAAGAATATTCTACGTCATTCAAGTGATGTCAAGGATTTGGGAATAATGATGTCTGACGACCTAACGTTTAGGGAGCATAACCAAGCAAATATCTCGTCAGCCAGAAAAATGATCGGATGGATTACGAGAACTTTCAAATCCAGGGATCCCATCACAATGGTTGTACTCTTCAAGTCACTTGTGTTGTCCCGTCTCGAGTACTGCTCAGTACTCACTTCCCTCTTCAGAGCAGGAGAGATTGCTGAAATAGAGGGAATACAGAGAACATATACGGCACGCATAGACGAGATAAAACACCTAAATTATTGGGATCGTCTCAAAGCTCTCCAAATGTACTCACTAGAAAGGAGACGAGAGAGATACCAAATAATATACACATGGAAAATACTGGAGGTCAGATCCCAAATCTACACAGTAAAATAACAACGTACTGGAGTGAACGACATAGAAGAAAATGCAAGATTGAACCAGTGAAGAGCAGAGGTGCCATAGGCACAATCAGAGAACTCTGTATAAACATCAGAGGTCCAGTGAAGAGCAGAGGTGCCATAGGCACAATCAGAGAACACTGTATAAACATCAGAGGTCCGGTGAAGAGCAGAGGTGCCATAGGCACAATCAGAGAACACTGTATAAACATCAGAGGTCCAGTGAAGAGCAGAGGTGCCATAGGCACAATCAGAGAACACTGTATAAACATCAGAGGTCCGCGGTTGTTCAACGTCCTCCCAGCAAGCATAAGAAATATTGCCGGAACAACCGTGGACATCTTCAAGAGGAAACTGGACTGTTTTCTAAGAAGTTCCGGATCAGCCGGGCTGTGGTGGGTATGCGGGCCGCTCCAAGCAACAGCCTGGTGGACCAAACTCTCACAAGTCAAGCCGGACATGCAGGAGTCCAGGGAAGCCGGATATGGTCGGTGCGTGTCCAGAGGTGGACAGGGGCGGGGAGTGTCCAGAGGTGGACAGGGGCGGGGAGTGAGTCAGAGACAAGGTATGTCCGGGTGATGTTCCTGGCTCCCGAGTCTTGCTCCCCGTGTTCCTCCCCCCGTGTTCCTCCCCCCGTGTTCCTCCCCCCGTGTTCCTGCCCCTCCCCCCGTGTTCCTCCCCCTCCCCCCGTGTTCCTGCCCCTCCCCCCGTGTTCCTGCCCCTCCCCCCGTGTTCCTGCCCCTCCCCCCGTGTTCCTGCCCCTCCCCCCGTGTTCCTGCCCCTCCCCCCGTGCCCCTCCCCCCGTGTTCCTCCTCCTCCCCCCGTGTTCCTGCCCCTCCCCCCGTGTTCCTCCCCCTCCCCCCGTGTTCCTGCCCCTCCCCCCGTGTTCCTGCCCCTCCCCCCGTGTTCCTGCCCCTCCCCCCGTGTTCCTGCCCCTCCCCCCGTGTTCCTGCCCTGACGTCAGTGTTTTGAGGCCGCTCTTTGACATTGTTTGGAACTCATTGTTTGTGATGCCTTTGGCTATGATGACATCACTGCTGGTGACATCAGAGGTAGAACTGTGCTGGAGATGTAAGCGACCTTCCTTACATCAGCGTGAAGTCACTGACTTTCCAAAACGTCATTGGTTGTGACGTCAGTGGTTCTCAACGTTATTAATGTCGGCTGATGTCCGTCAGTACGCGGGATACATTGATGCTGGTGAGACATCACTGTGAGGGAGACATCACTGTGAGGGAGACATCACTGTGAGGGAGACATCAGTGTGAGGGAGAGAGGGAGATGGAGCTGCGAGGGGGAGGGGGGGGGGAGGGAGGGGGTTGAAGTGGAAGGATGCTGGTGAGACATCACTGTGAGGGTGACATCAGTGTGAGGGAGACAACAGTGTGAGGGAGAGACATCAGTGTGAGGGAGAGGGAGAGAGGGAGCTGCGAGGGGGGAGGGGGGGGGAAGGAGGGGGTTGAAGTGGAAGGATGCTGGTGAGACATCACTGTGAGGGTGACATCAGTGTGAGGGAGACAACAGTGTGAGGGAGAGACATCAGTGTGAGGGAGAGGGAGAGAGGGAGATGGAGCTGCGAGGGGGGAGGGGAGGGAGGGGGTTGAAGTGGAAGGATGCTGGTGAGACATCACTGTGAGGGTGACATCAGTGTGAGGGAGACAACACTGTGAGGGTGACATCAGTGTGAGGGAGACAACAGTGTGAGGGAGACAACAGTGTGAGGGAGAGAGACATCAGTGTGAGGGGGAGAGACATCAGTGTGAGGGGGAGAGACAACAGTGTGAGGGGGAGAGACAACAGTGTGAGGGGGAGAGACAACAGTGTGACGGGGAGAGACAACAGTGTGACGGGGAGAGACAACAGTGTGACGGGGAGAGACAACAGTGTGACGGGGAGAGACAACAGTGTGACGGGGAGAGACAACAGTGTGACGGGGAGAGACAACAGTGTGACGGGGAGAGACAACAGTGTGACGGGGAGAGACAACAGTGTGACGGGGAGAGACAACAGTGTGACGGGGAGAGACAACAGTGTGACGGGGAGAGACAACAGTGTGACGGGGAGAGACAACAGTGTGACGGGGAGAGACAACAGTGTGACGGGGAGAGACAACAGTGTGACGGGGAGAGACAACAGTGTGACGGGGAGAGACAACAGTGTGACGGGGAGAGACAACAGTGTGACGGGGAGAGACAACAGTGTGAGGGGGAGAGACAACAGTGTGAGGGGGAGAGACAACAGTGTGAGGGGGAGAGACAACAGTGTGAGGGGGAGAGACAACAGTGTGAGGGGGAGAGACAACAGTGTGACGGGGAGAGACATCAGTGTGACGGGGAGAGACATCAGTGTGACGGGGAGAGACAACAGTGTGACGGGGAGAGACAACAGTGTGACGGGGAGAGACAACAGTGTGACGGGGAGAGACATCAGTGTGACGGGGAGAGACATCAGTGTGACGGGGAGAGACAACAGTGTGACGGGGAGAGACAACAGTGTGACGGGGAGAGACAACAGTGTGACGGGGAGAGACAACAGTGTGACGGGGAGAGACAACAGTGTGACGGGGAGAGACATCAGTGTGACGGGGAGAGACAACAGTGTGACGGGGAGAGACAACAGTGTGAGGGGGAGAGACAACAGTGTGAGGGGGAGAGACAACAGTGTGAGGGGGAGAGACATCAGTGTGAGGGGGAGAGACATCAGTGTGAGGGGGAGAGACATCAGTGTGAGGGGGAGAGACATCAGTGTGAGGGGGAGAGACATCAGTGTGACGGGGAGAGACATCAGTGTGAGGGGGAGAGACATCAGTGTGAGGGGGAGAGACATCAGTGTGAGGGGGAGACACATCAGTGTGAGGGGGAGAGACATCAGTGTGAGGGGGAGAGACATCAGTGTGAGGGGGAGAGACATCAGTGTGAGGGGGAGAGACATCAGTGCGAGGGGGAGAGACATCAGTGCGAGGGGGAGAGACATCAGTGCGAGGGGGAGAGACATCAGTGCGAGGGGGAGAGACATCAGTGCGAGGGGGAGAGACATCAGTGCGAGGGGGAGAGACATCAGTGCGAGGGGGAGAGACATCAGTGCGAGGGGGAGAGACATCAGTGCGAGGGGGAGAGACATCAGTGCGAGGGGGAGAGACATCAGTGCGAGGGGGAGAGACAACAGTGCGAGGGGGAGAGACAACAGTGCGAGGGGGAGAGACAACAGTGCGAGGGGGAGAGACATCAGTGCGAGGGGGAGAGACATCAGTGCGAGGGGGAGAGACATCAGTGCGAGGGGGAGAGACATCAGTGCGAGGGGGAGAGACAACAGTGCGAGGGGGAGAGACATCAGTGTGAGAGAGAGGGGAGTGAGGGGGGGAGAGGGAGGGAAGGAGGGGGGGGAGGGAAGGAGGGGGGGGAGGGAAGGAGGGGGGGGAGGGAAGGAGGGGGGGGAGGGAAGGAGGGGGGGGAGGGAAGGAGGGGGGGGGGAGGGAAGGAGGGGGGGGAGGGAAGGAGGGGGGGGGGAGGGAAAAAGGGGGGGGGAGGGAAGGAGGGGGGGGGAGGGGGTTGAAGTGGAAGGATTGTTTCAAGAGTGGAAATGGATTAGTGGCGCTGGGAGGAGCGCGCGCTCGCGCTCACGCACACACAGGCGCCGGTACACGCTGGACACATGATCCTGTGGCCCGGGTTCGATTCCCGGCGCCTGCAAGAAACGATGGGCAGAGTTTCTTTCACCCTATGCCCCTTGTTATCTAGCAGTAAAATAGGTACCTGGGAGTTAGTCAGCTGTCACGGGCTGCTTCCTGGGGGTGTGTTCAAAACCAAATTGGGAATGACGCATTGTGAGATATGTTAAGATATAGTGACATTAGCAGGGATTGGTAGCTGAATGGCTTCACACACTACTTCTTTGACTACACTGCTTTATTCCGCACCCAAAGGTGCCCAAATGTGCCAAATGTCACACCTTTCTGGGCACCAGTCGTGATGTTACAAAGGGTCAAAGTTGGTCATTGTTGAGGTATTAACGGGACGAGTGCCCACTCAATCTCCACATGGTATTTAGGAACCAAAGCAGATTGAGGTTATCTTGAGGTTATCTTGAGATGATTTCGGGGCTTTAGTGTCCCCGCGGCCCGGTCCTCGACCAGGCCTCCACCCCCCAGGAAGCAGCAGCAGCCCGTGACAGCTGACTAACACCCAGGTACCTATTTTACTGCTAGGTAACAGGGGCATAGGGTGAAAGAAACTCTGCCCATTGTTTCTCGCCGGCGCCTGGGATCGAACCCAGGACCACAGGATCACAAGTCCAGCGTGCTGTCCGCTCTGCTCCCTACTAATCTCGAAATTGTGCAGAGTGTCACCAGGGGTCCAGAGTGTCACCAGGGGTCCAGGGTGTCACCAGGGGTCCAGAGTGTCACCAGGGGTCCAGGGTGTCACCAGGGGTCCAGGGTGTCACCAGGGGTCCAGGGTGTCACCAGGGGTCCAGAGTGTCACCAGGGGTCCAGGGTGTCACCAGGGGTCCAGAGTGTCACCAGGGGTCCAGGGTGTCACCAGGGGTCCAGAGTGTCACCAGGGGTCCAGGGTGTCACCAGGGGTCCAGGGTGTCACCAGGGGTCCAGAGTGTCACCAGGGGTCCAGGGTGTCACCAGGGGTCCAGGGTGTCACCAGGGGTCCAGGGTGTCACCAGGGGTCCAGGGTGTCACCAGGGGTCCAGAGTGTCACCAGGGGTCCAGGGTGTCACCAGGGGTCCAGAGTGTCACCAGGGGTCCAGGGTGTCACCAGGGGTCCAGAGTGTCACCAGGGGTCCAGGGTGTCACCAGGGGTCCAGGGTGTCACCAGGGGTCCAGGGTGTCACCAGGGGTCCAGAGTGTCACCAGGGGTCCAGAGTGTCACCAGGGGTCCAGAGTGTCACCAGGGGTCCAGAGTGTCACCAGGGGTCCAGAGTGTCACCAGGGGTCCAGAGTGTCATCAGGGGTCCAGAGTGTCACCAGGGGTCCAGAGTGTCACCAGGGGTCCAGGGTGTCACCAGGGGTCCAGGGTGTCACCAGGGGTCCAGGGTGTCACCAGGGGTCCAGGGTGTCACCAGGGGTCCAGAGTGTCACCAGGGGTCCAGAGTGTCACCAGGGGTCCAGAGTGTCACCAGGGGTCCAGAGTGTCACCAGGGGTCCAGGGTGTCACCAGGGGTCCAGAGTGTCACCAGGGGTCCAGGGTGTCACCAGGGGTCCAGGGTGTCACCAGGGGTCCAGTGTGTCACCAGGGGTCCAGTGTGTCACCAGGGGTCCAGGGTGTCACCAGGGGTCCAGAGTGTCACCAGGGGTCCAGGGTGTCACCAGGGGTCCAGGGTGTCACCAGGGGTCCAGAGTGTCACCAGGGGTCCAGGGTGTCACCAGGGGTCCAGGGTGTCACCAGGGGTCCAGAGTGTCACCAGGGGTCCAGGGTGACTGTGTTACAAAGGTTCATTAGATTTAGAAAGGGTCGAGTCGGAGGCCTTTGGTGAACTGAAATGGAATGACCCAGTTGAGAGGCGGGACCCAAGAGCCAGAGCTCAACACCCGCAAGCACAGTGAGACAAGCACAGTAACACAAGCACAGTAACACCAGCACAGTAACACAGCACAGTAACACCAGCACAGTAACACCAGCACAGTAACACACAGTAACACCAGCACAGTAACACACAGTAACACCAGCACAGTAACACAGTAACACCAGCACAGTAACACACAGTAACACCAGCACAGTAACACAGTAACAGCAGCACAGTAACACAGTAACAGCAGCACAGTAACACACAGTAACACCAGCACAGTAACACACAGTAACACCAGCACAGTAACACAGTAACACCAGCACAGTAACACACAGTAACACCAGCACAGTAACACAGTAACACCAGCACAGTAACACACAGTAACACCAGCACAGTAACACACAGTAACACCAGCACAGTAACACACAGTAACACCAGCACAGTAACACACAGTAACACAAGCACAGTAACACCAGCACAGTAACACAGTAACACCAGCACAGTAACACACAGTAACACCAGCACAGTAACACAGTAACACCAGCACAGTAACACAGTAACACCAGCACAGTAACACACAGTAACACCAGCACAGTAACACCAGCACAGTAACACAGTAACACCAGCACAGTAACACCAGCACAGTAACACACAGTAACACCAGCACAGTAACACAGTAACACCAGCACAGTAACACACAGTAACACCAGCACAGTAACACACAGTAACACAGCACAGTAACACAAGCACAGTAACACCAGCACAGTAACACAGTAACACCAGCACAGTAACACCAGCACAGTAACACAGTAACACCAGCACAGTAACACAGTAACACCAGCACAGTAACACAGTAACACCAGCACAGTAACACAGTAACACCAGCACAGTAACACCAGCACTAACACAAGCACAGTAACACAGTAACACCAGCACAGTAACACACAGTAACACCAGCACAGTAACACACAGTAACACCAGCACAGTAACACCAGCACAGTAACACCAGCACAGTAACACCAGCACAGTAACACACAGTAACACCAGCACAGTAACACACAGTAACACAGCACAGTAACACCAGCACAGTAACACCAGCACAGTAACACAGTAACACCAGCACAGTAACACAGTAACACCAGCACAGTAACACAGTAACACCAGCACAGTAACACAGTAACACCAGCACAGTAACACACAGTAACACCAGCACAGTAACACACAGTAACACAGCACAGTAACACAAGCACAGTAACACCAGCACAGTAACACAGTAACACCAGCACAGTAACACAGTAACACCAGCACAGTAACACAGTAACACCAGCACAGTAACACAGTAACACCAGCACAGTAACACAGTAACACCAGCACAGTAACACAGTAACACCAGCACAGTAACACAGTAACACCAGCACAGTAACACAGTAACACCAGCACAGTAACACAGTAACACCAGCACAGTAACACAGTAACACCAGCACAGTAACACAGTAACACCAGCACAGTAACACAGTAACACCAGCACAGTAACACCAGCACAGTAACACCAGCACAGTAACACACAGTAACACCAGCACAGTAACACACAGTAACACCAGCACAGTAACACACAGTAACACCAGCACAGTAACACACAGTAACACAGCACAGTAACACAAGCACAGTAACACCAGCACAGTAACACAGTAACACCAGCACAGTAACACACAGTAACACCAGCACAGTAACACAGTAACACCAGCACAGTAACACCAGCACAGTAACACAGTAACACCAGCACAGTAACACCAGCACAGTAACACCAGCACAGTAACACAGTAACACAGTAACACCAGCACAGTAACACAGTAACACCAGCACAGTAACACAGTAACACCAGCACAGTAACACAGTAACACCAGCACAGTAACACCAGCACAGTAACACAGTAACACAGTAACACCAGCACAGTAACACAGTAACACCAGCACAGTAACACAGTAACACCAGCACAGTAACACCAGCACAGTAACACAGTAACACCAGCACAGTAACACCAGCACAGTAACACCAGCACAGTAACACAGTAACACCAGCACAGTAACACAGTAACACCAGCACAGTAACACCAGCACAGTAACACCAGCACAGTAACACCAGCAAAGTAACACCAGCACAGTAACACAGTAACACCAGCACAGTAACACAGTAACACCAGCACAGTAACACAGTAACACCAGCACAGTAACACAGCACAGTAACACCAGCACAGTAACACCAGCATAGTAACACCAGCACAGTAACACAGTAACACCAGCACAGTAACACAGTAACACCAGCACAGTAACACAGTAACACCAGCACAGTAACACCAGCACAGTAACACAGTAACACCAGCACAGTAACACAGTAACACCAGCACAGTAACACAGTAACACCAGCACAGTAACACAGTAACACCAGCACAGTAACACCAGCACAGTAACACAGTAACACCAGCACAGAAACACACAGTAACACCAGCACAGTAACACAGTAACACCAGCACAGTAACACAGTAACACCAGCACAGTAACACAGTAACACCAGCACAGTAACACCAGCACAGTAACACAGTAACACCAGCACAGTAACACAGTAACACCAGCACAGTAACACAGTAACACCAGCACAGTAACACAGTAACACCAACACAGTAACACCAGCACAGTAACACACAGTAACACCAGCACAGTAACACAGTAACACCAGCACAGTAACACCAGCACAGTAACACACAGTAACACCAGCACAGTAACACACAGTAACACCAGCACAGTAACACACAGTAACACAGCACAGTAACACACAGTAACACCAGCACAGTAACACACAGTAACACCAGCACAGTAACACAGTAACACCAGCACAGTAACACACAGTAACACCAGCACAGTAACACAGTAACACCAGCACAGTAACACAGTAACACCAGCACAGTAACACCAGCACAGTAACACAGTAACACCAGCACAGTAACACCAGCACAGTAACACAGTAACACCAGCACAGTAACACAGTAACACCAGCACAGTAACACAGTAACACCAGCACAGTAACACAGTAACACCAGCACAGTAACACAGTAACACCAGCACAGTAACACAGTAACACCAGCACAGTAACACAGTAACACCAGCACAGTAACACAGTAACACCAGCACAGTAACACAGTAACACCAGCACAGTAACACCAGCATAGTAACACCAGCACAGTAACACAGTAACACCAGCACAGTAACACAGTAACACCAGCACAGTAACACAGTAACACCAGCACAGTAACACAGTAACACCAGCACAGTAACACAGTAACACCAGCACAGTAACACCAGCACAGTAACACCAGCACAGTAACACCAGCACAGTAACACAGTAACACCAGCACAGTAACACAGTAACACCAGCACAGTAACACAGTAACACCAGCACAGTAACACAGTAACACCAGCACAGTAACACAGTAACACCAGCACAGTAACACAGTAACACCAGCACAGTAACACCAGCACAGTAACACCAGCACAGTAACACAGTAACACCAGCACAGAAACACACAGTAACACCAGCACAGTAACACAGTAACACCAGCACAGTAACACAGTAACACCAGCACAGTAACACACAGTAACACCAGCACAGTAACACAGTAACACCAGCACAGTAACACAGTAACACCAGCACAGTAACACCAGCACAGTAACACAGTAACACCAGCACAGTAACACAGTAACACCAGCACAGTAACACAGTAACACCAGCACAGTAACACAGTAACACCAGCACAGTAACACAGTAACACCAACACAGTAACACCAGCACAGTAACACAGTAACACCAGCACAGTAACACAGTAACACTAACACAGTAACACCAGCACAGTAACACCAGCACAGTTACACCAGCACAGTAACACAGTAACACAGCACAGTAACACCAGCACAGTAACACCAGCATAGTAACACCAGCACAGTAACACAGTAACACCAGCACAGTAACACAGTAACACCAGCACAGTAACACAGTAACACCAGCACAGTAACACAGTAACACCAGCACAGTAACACAGTAACACCAGCACAGTAACACAGTAACACCAGCACAGTAACACAGTAACACCAGCACAGTAACACCAGCACAGTAACACAGTAACACCAGCACAGTAACACAGTAACACCAGCACAGTAACACAGTAACACCAGCACAGTAACACCAGCACAGTAACACAGTAACACCAGCACAGTAACACAGTAACACCAACACAGTAACACCAGCACAGTAACACAGTAACACCAGCACAGTAACACCAGCACAGTAACACCAGGACAGTAACACACAGTAACACAAGCACAGTAACACAAGCACAGTAACAGCAGCACAGTAACACACAGTAACACCAGCACAGTAACACACAGTAACACCAGCACAGTAACACAGTAACACCAGCACAGTAACACACAGTAACACCAGCACACCAGCACAGTAACACCAGCACAGTAACACCAGCACAGTAACACAGTAACACCAGCACAGTAACACAGTAACACCAGCACAGTAACACACAGTAACACCAGCACAGTAACACAGTAACACCAGCACAGTAACACCAGCACAGTAACACCAGGACAGTAACACACAGTAACAGCAGCACAGTAACACACAGTAACACCAGCACAGTAACACACAGTAACACCAGCACAGTAACACAGTAACACCAGCACAGTAACACACAGTAACACCAGCACACCAGCACAGTAACACCAGCACAGTAACACAGTAACACCAGCACAGTAACACAGTAACACCAGCACAGTAACACCAGCACAGTAACACAGTAACACCAGCACAGTAACACAGTAACACCAGCACAGTAACACAGTAACACCAGCACAGTAACACAGTAACCACCAGCACAGTAACACACATTAACACCAGCACAGTAACACAGTAACACCAGCACAGTAACACCAGCACAGTAACACGTACACCAGCACAGTAAACACAGCAGTCACACCAGCACAGTAAACACAGTACCACGTAAACAGCCAGCACAGTAAGACACAGTAAACACCAGCACAGTAACACACAGTAGTCACACAGCACAGTAACAACGACAGTAACACCAGCACAGTAACACCAGCACACCAGTAACACAGTACACAGCACAGTAACACAAGTAACACCAGCACCTAAACACAGTAACACCAGCACAGTAACACCCGCCACAGTAACACAGTAACACCAGCACAGTGAACACCAGCACAGTAACACCAGCACAGTAACACAGTAACACATAACACAGCACAGTAACACAGTAACACCAGGCACAGTAACACAGTACACCAGCACAGTAACAGTAACACCAGCCACAGTAGACACAGTAACAGTCAACCACAGTAAACACAGTAACACCAGCCACAGTAACACCAGTAACACCAGCACAGTAACACAGTAACACCAACACAGTAACACCAGCACAGTAACACACAGTAACACAGCACAGTAACACCAGCACAGTAACACAGTAACACCAGCACAGTAACACAGTAACACCAGCACAGTAACACAGTAACACCAGCACAGTAACACCAGCACAGTAACACAGTAACACCAGCACAGTAACACAGTAACACCAGCACAGTAACACACAGTAACACAGCACAGTAACACCACCACAGTAATACCAGCACAGTAACACCAGCACAGTAACACACAGTAACACCAGCACAGTAACACAGTAACACCAGCACAGTAACACACAGTAACACAGCACAGTAACACAGTAACACCAGCACAGTAACACACAGTAACACAGCACAGTAACACCACCACAGTAATACCAGCACTAACAAAAGCACAGTAACACAGTAACACAGTAACACCAGCACAGTAACACAGTAACACCAGCACAGTAACACCAGCACAGTAACACAGTAACACCAGCACAGTAACACAGTAACACCAGCACAGTAACACCAGCACAGTAACACAGTAACACCAGCACAGTAACACAGTAACACCAGCACAGTAACACCAGCACAGTAACACAGTAACACCAGGCACAGTAACACCAGCACAGTAACACAGTAACACCAGCACAGTAACACACAGTAACACCAGCACAGTAACACACAGTAACACCAGCACAGTAACACACAGTAACACCAGCACAGTAACACCAGCACAGTAACACAGTAACACCAGCACAGTAACACAGTAACACCAGCACAGTAACACACAGTAACACCAGCACAGTGACACACAGTAACACAAGCACAGTAACACCAGCACAGTAACACCAGCACAGTAACACACAGTAACACCAGCACAGTAACACAGTAACAGCAGCACAGTAACACACAGTAACACCAGCACAGTAACACACAGTAACACACAGTAACACCAGCACAGTAACACCAGCACAGTAATACCAGCACTAACAAAAGCACAGTAACACAGTAACACCAGCACAGTAACACAGTAACACCAACACAGTAACACCAGCACAGTAACACAGTAACACCAGCACAGTAACACAGTAACACCACAGTAACACCAGCACAGTAACACCAGCACAGTAACACAGTAACACCAGCACAGTAACACCAGCACAGTAACACAGTAACACACAGTAACACCAGCACAGTAACACACAGTAACACCAGCACAGTAACACACAGTAACACCAGCACAGTAACACCAGCACAGTAACACAGTAACACCAGCACAGTAACACACAGTAACATCAGCACAGTAACACCAGCACAGTAACACCAGCACAGTAACACACAGTAACACCAGCACAGTAACACCAGCACAGTAACACCAGCACAGTAACACACAGTAACACCAGCACAGTAACACACAGTAACACCAGCACAGTAACACCAGCACAGTAACACAGTAACACCAGCACAGTAACACAGTAACACCAGCACAGTACACACATAACAAAAGCACAGTAACACCAGCACCAGTAACACGCAGCACAGTACACACAGTAACACCAGCACAGTAACACACAGTAACACCAGCACAGTAACACAGTAACACCAGACAGTAACACACAGTAACACCAGCACAGTAACACAGTAACACCAGCACAGTAACACCAGCAGGTAACACAGTCACACCAGCACAGTAAACACCACAGTAACACCAGCACAGTAACACAGTAAACCAGCACAGTAACACAGTAACACCAGCACAGTAACACACAGTAAACACCAGCACAGTAACACAGTAACACCAGCACAGTACACAGCACAGTAACACCAGCACAGTAAAACACAGTAACACCAGCACAGTAAACACAGTCATCACCAGCACAGTAACCACACAGTAACACCAGCACAGTAACACAGTACACCAGCACAGTAACACAGTAACACCAGCACAGTAACACAGTAACACCAGCCAGAACACAGTAACACCAGCACAGTAACACCAGTAACACCAAGTAACACAGTAACACCAGCACAGTAACACACAGTAACACCAGCACAGTAACACACAGTAACACCAGCACAGTACACCAGCACAGTAACACACAGTAACACCAGCACAGTAACACCAGCACAGTAACACCAGCACAGTAACACCAGCACAGTAAACACAGTAACACACAGTACAGTAACACCAGCACAGTAACACCAGCACAGTAACACCAGCACAGTAACACCAGCACAGTAACACCAGCACAGTAACACACAGTAACACCAGCACAGTAACACACAGTAACACCAGCACAGTAACACCAGCACAGTAACACCAGCACAGTAACACACAGTAACACCAGCACAGTAACACACAGTAACACCTGCACAGTAACACACAGTAACACCAGCACAGTAACACCAGCACAGTAACACAGTAACACCAGCACAGTAACACACAGTAACACCAGCACAGTAACACCGCCAGTAACACCACAGTAACACCAGCACAGTAACACCAGAACAGTAACACACAGTAACACCAGCCAGTAACACCAGCACAGTAACACACAGTAACACAGCACAGTAACACACAGTAACACCAGCACAGTAACACACAGTAACACCAGCACAGTAACACAGCAGCACAGTAACACAGCAGCACAGTAACACAGTAACACAGTAACACCAGCACAGTAACACAGTAACACCAGCACAGTAACACAGTAACACCAGCACAGTAACACAGTAACACCAGCACAGTAACACAGTAACACCAGCACAGTAACACAGTAACACCAGCACAGTAACACCAGCACAGTAACACACAGTAACACCACACAGTAACACCACAGTAACACCAGCACAGTAACACACAGTAACACCAGCACAGTACACCAGCACAGTAACACACAGTAACACAAGCACAGTAACACAAGCACAGTAACACAAGCACAGTAACACAAGCACAGTAACACCAGCACAGTAACACCAGCACAGTAACACAAGCACAGTAACACCAGCACAGTAACACACAGTAACACCAGCACAGTAACACCAGCACAGTAACACCAGCACAGTAACACACAGTAACACCAGCACAGTAACACAGCACAGTAACACCAGCACAGTAACACACAGCAGCACAGACACACACAGTAACCAGCACAGTAACACACAGTAACACCAGCACAGTAACACCAGCACAGTAACACCAGCACAGTAACACACAGGTAACACCAGCACAGTAACACCAGCACAGTAACACCAGCACAGTACACAGTAACAGCAGCACAGTAACACACAGTAACACCAGCACAGTAACACCAGCACAGTAACACCAGCACAGTAACACACAGTAACACCAGCACAGTAACACCAGCACAGTAACACAGTAACACAGTAACAGCAGCACAGTAACACACAGTAACACCAGCACAGTAACACACAGTAACACCAGCACAGTAACACCAGCACAGTAACACCAGCACAGTAACACACAGTAACACACAGTACAGTAACACCAGCACAGTAACACCAGCACAGTAACACCAGCACAGTAACACCAGCACAGTAAACACAGTAACACCAGCACAGTAACAACACAGTAACACCAGCACAGTAACACACAGTAACACCAGCACAGTAACACCAGCCACAGTAACACCAGCACAGTAACACACAGTAACACCAGCACAGTAACACAGCACAGTAACACCTAGCACAGTAACACACAGTAACACCAGCACAGTAACACCAGCACAGTAACACAGTAACACCAGCACAGTAAACACACAGTAACACCAGCACAGTAACACCAGCACATTAACACACAGTAACACAGCACAGAAGTAACACAGCACAGTAACACCAACAGTAACACCAGCACAGTAACACCAGCACAGTAACACACAGTAACACCAGCACAGTAACACACAGTAACACCAGCACAGTAACACACAGTAACACCAGCACAGTAACCACACAGTAACACCAGCACAGTAACACACAGTCAACACCAGCTAACAGTAACACAGTAACACCAGCACAGTACACACAGTAACACCAGCACAGTAACACACAGTAACACCAGCACAGTAACACAGTAACACCAGCACAGTAACACCAGCACAGTAACACCAGCACAGTAACACACAGTAACACCAGCACAGTAACACAGTAACACCAGCACAGTAACACACAGTAACACCAGCACAGTAACACACAGTAACACCAGCACAGTAACACACAGTAACACCAGCACAGTAACACCAGCACAGTAACACACAGTAACACCAGCACAGTAACACAAGCACAGTAACACAAGCACAGTAACACCAGCACAGTAACACCAGCACAGTAACACAAGCACAGTAACACCAGCACAGTAACACACAGTAACACCAGCACAGTAACACCAGCACAGTAACACACAGTAACACCAGCACAGTAACACCAGCACAGTAACACCAGCACAGTAACACACAGTAACACCAGCACAGTAACACCAGCACAGTAACACCAGCACAGTAACACCAGCACAGTAACACACAGTAACACCAGCACAGTAACACCAGCACAGTAACACCAGCACAGTAACACCAGCACAGTAACACAGTAACACAGTAACAGCAGCACAGTAACACACAGTAACACCAGCACAGTAACACCAGCACAGTAACACCAGCACAGTAACACACAGTAACACCAGCACAGTAACACCAGCACAGTAACACCAGCACAGTAACACAGTAACACAGTAACAGCAGCACAGTAACACACAGTAACACCAGCACAGTAACACCAGCACAGTAACACCAGCACAGTAACACACAGTAACACCAGCACAGTAACACCAGCACAGTAACACACAGTAACACCAGCACAGTAACACCAGCACAGTAACACCAGCACAGTAACACAGTAACAGCAGCACAGTAACACACAGTAACACCAGCACAGTAACACACAGTAACACCAGCACAGTAACACACAGTAACACCAGCACAGTAACACCAGCACAGTAACACCAGCACAGTAACACACAGTAACACCAGGACAGTAACACCAGCACAGTAACACCAGCACAGTAACACAGTAACAACAGCACAGTAACACAACAGTACACCACACAGTAACACCAGCACAGTAACACCAGCACAGTAACACAACAGTAACACCAGCACAGTAACACCAGCACAGTAACACAGCACAGTAACACCAGCACAGTAACACACAGTAACACCAGCAGTACCAGTAAACACCAGCAACAGTAACACCAGCACAGTAACACCAGCACAGCTAACACCAGCACAGTAACACACAGTAACACCAGCACAGTACACAGCACAGTAACACCAGCACAGTACACACAGTAACCCACACAGTACACCAGCACAGTAACACCAGCAGCAGTAACAGCACAGTAACACCAGCACAGTAAAACACAGTACACTGCACAGTAACACCAGTAACTCACCAGCACAGTAACACACAGTAACACAGCAGTAACACCAGCACAGTAACACAGCACAGTAACACACAGTAACACCAGCACAGTAACACCAGCACAGTAACACAGCACGTAACACCGTACACAGTAACAGCCAGCACAGTAACACACAGTAACACCAGCACAGTAACACCAGCACAGTAACACACAGTAACACCAGCACAGTAACACACAGTAACACCAGCACAGTAACACACAGTAACACCAGCACAGTAACACCAGCACAGTAACACCAGCACAGTAACACACAGTAACACCAGCACAGTAACACCAGCACAGTAACACCAGCACAGTAACACACAGTAACACCAGCACAGTAACACACAGTAACACCAGCACAGTAACACAGCAGCACAGTAACACAGTAACACAGCAGCACAGTAACACAGTAACACAGTAACACAGTAACACCAGCACAGTAACACAGTAACACCAGCACAGTAACACAGTAACACCAGCACAGTAACACAGTAACACCAGCACAGTAACACAGTAACACCAGCACAGTAACACAGTAACACCAGCACAGTAACACCAGCACAGTAACACACAGTAACACCAGCACAGTAACACACAGTAACACCAGCACAGTAACACACAGTAACACCAGCACAGTAACACCAGCACAGTAACACACAGTAACACCAGCACAGTAACACCAGCACAGTAACACACAGTAACACAAGCACAGTAACACAAGCACAGTAACACAAGCACAGTAACACAAGCACAGTAACACAAGCACAGTAACACCAGCACAGTAACACCAGCACAGTAACACAAGCACAGTAACACAAGCACAGTAACACCAGCACAGTAACACCAGCACAGTAACACACAGTAACACCAGCACAGTAACACACAGTAACACACAGTAACACCAGCACAGTAACACCAGCACAGTAACACAAGCACAGTAACACCAGCACAGTAACACACAGTAACACCAGCACAGAGAGAGAGCAACACAAGACCTGGTGTTCGCCTTGACACATCCCAGACCTGCAGTAGCTCCCTATCCACCCGTCCCCCCCCCTAGCCTGGGACAGTCAGTCCCACACTAGCCTGGGACAGTCAGTCCCACACTAGCGTGGGACAGTCAGTCCCACACTAGCCTGGGACAGTCAGTCCCACACTAGCGTGGGACAGTGAGTCCCACACTAGCCTGGGACAGTCAGTCCCACACTAGCCTGGGACAGTCAGTCCCACACTAGCCTGGGACAGTCAGTCCCACACTAGCCTGGGACAGTCAGTCCCACACTAGCCTGGGACAGTCAGTCCCACACTAGCCTGGGACAGTCAGTCCCACACTAGCCTGGGACAGTCAGTCCCACACTAGCCTGGGACAGTCAGGCCCACACTAGCCTGGGACAGTCAGGCCCACACTAGCCTGGGACAGTCAGGCCCACACTAGCCTGGGACAGTCAGGCC
>NC_091195.1:26122312-26395880 GCF_040958095.1 Procambarus clarkii
CCACCAGTAACACCACCACCAGTAACACCACCAGTAACACCACCAGTAACACCACCACCAGTAACACCACCAGTAACACCACCAGTACCACCACCAGTAACACCACCACCACCACCAGTAACACCACCACCACCAGTAACACCACTAGTAACACCACCACCAGTAACACCACCACCAGTAACACCACCACCAGTAACACCACCACCAGTAACACCACCACCAGTAACACCACCAGTAACACCACCACCAGTAACACCACCAGTAACACCACCAGTAACACCACCAGTAACACCACCACCAGTAACACCACCAGTAACACCACCAGTAACACCAGTAACACCACCAGTAACACCACCACCAGTAACACCACCGCCACCACCACCACCACCAGTAACACCACCACCACCACCAGTAACACCACCACCACCAGTAACACCACCACCACCAGTAACACCACCACCACCAGTAACACCACCACCACCAGTAACACCACCACCACCACCAGTAACACCACCACCACCACCAGTAACACCACCAGTAACACCACCACCACCAGTAACACCACCAGTAACACCACCACCACCACCAGTAACACCACCACCACCACCACCAGTAACACCACCACCACCACCAGTAACACCACCACCAGTAACACCACCAGTAACACCACCAGTAACACCACCACCAGTAACACCACCACCAGTAACACCACCACCAGTAACACCACCACCAGTAACACCACCAGTAACACCACCAGTAACACCACCACCAGTAACACCACCAGTAACACCACCACCAGTAACACCACCACCAGTAACACCACCAGTAACACCACCAGTAACACCACCACCACCAGTAACACCACCACCACCACCAGTATCACCACCACCACCACCAGTAACACCACCAGTAACACCACCAGTGACACCACCAGTAACACCACCAGTAACACCACCACCAGTAACACCACCAGTAACACCACCACCACCACCAGTAACACCACCAGTAACACCACCACCACCACCAGTAACACCACCAGTAACACCACCACCACCACCAGTAACACCACCACCAGTAACACCACCACCAGTAACACCACCACCAGTAACACCACCACCAGTAACACCACCACCAGTAACACCACCACCAGTAACACCACCAGTAACACCAGTAACACCACCAGTAACACCACCAGTAACACCACCAGTAACACCACCACCAGTAACACCACCACCAGTAACACCACCACCAGTAACACCACCACCAGTAACACCACCACCAGTAACACCACCACCAGTAACACCACCAGTAACACCACCACCAGTAACACCACCAGTAACACCACCAGTAACACCACCACCACCACCAGTAACACCACCACCACCACCACCAGTAACACCACCACCACCAGTAACACCACCACCACCAGTAACACCACCACCACCACCACCACCAGTAACACCACCACCAGTAACACCACCACCAACACCACCACCACCACCAGTAACACCACCACCACCAGTAACACCACCACCACCAGTAACACCACCACCACCACCACCAGTAACACCACCACCACCACCACCACCAGTAACACCACCACCACCAGTAACACCACCACCAGTAACACCACCAGTAACACCACCAGTAACACCACCACCACCACCAGTAACACCACCACCACCACCACCAGTAACACCACCAGTAACACCACCACCACCAGTAACACCACCACCACCAGTAACACCACCAGTAACACCACCAGTAACACCACCACCACCAGTAACACCACCAGTAACACCACCACCAGTAACACCACCACCACCAGTAACACCACCACCACCACCAGTAACACCACCAGTAACACCACCACCACCAGTAACACCACCACCACCAGTAACACCACCACCACCAGTAACACCACCAGTAACACCACCAGTAACACCACCACCACCACCAGTAACACCACCACCACCACCAGTAACACCACCACCACCACCAGTAACACCACCACCACCAGTAACACCACCACCACCAGTAACACCACCACCAGTAACACCACCACCACCAGTAACACCACCACCAGTAACACCACCAGTAACACCACCAGTAACACCACCAGTAACACCACCAGTAACACCACCACCACCACCAGTAACACCACCACCACCACCAGTAACACCACCAGTAACACCACCACCAGTAACACCACCACCAGTAACACCACCAGTAACACCACCAGTAACACCACCACCAGTAACACCACCAGTAACACCACCACCAGTAACACCACCACCAGTAACACCACCAGTAACACCACCACCAGTAACACCACCACCAGTAACACCACCAGTAACACCACCAGTAACACCACCACCAGTAACACCACCAGTAACACCACCACCAGTAACACCACCAGTAACACCACCACCAGTAACACCACCAGTAACACCACCACCAGTAACACCACCACCAGTAACACCACCACCAGTAACACCACCAGTAACACCACCACCAGTAACACCAGTAACACCACCGCCAGTAACACCACCACCAGTAACACCACCAGTAACACCACCACCACCACCAGTAACACCACCAGTAACACCACCAGTAACACCACCAGTAACACCACCAGTAACACCACCAGTAACACCACCACCACCAGTAACACCACCAGTAACACCACCACCAGTAACACCACCAGTAACACCACCAGTAACACCACCACCAGTAACACCTCCACCACCAGTTACACCACCAGTAACACCACCAGTAACACCACCAGTAACACCACCACCACCAGTAACACCACCACCAGTAACACCACCACCAGTAACACCACCACCAGTAACACCACCAGTAACACCACCACCAGTAACACCACCAGTAACACCACCAGTAACACCACCAGTAACACCACCACCACCAGTAACACCACCAGTAACACCACCAGTAACACCACCACCACCAGTAACACCACCAGTAACACCACCAGTAACACCACCACCAGTAACACCACCACCACCACCAGTAACACCACCAGTAACACCACCAGTAACACCACCACCAGTAACACCACCACCAGTAACACCACCAGTAACACCACCAGTAACACCACCAGTAACACCACCACCAGTAACACCACCACCAGTAACACCACCACCACCAGTAACACCACCAGTAACACCACCACCAGTTACACCACCACCAGTAACACCACCACCAGTAACACCACCAGTAACACCACCAGTAACACCACCAGTAACACCACCAGTAACACCACCACCAGTAACACCACCAGTAACACCACCAGTAACACCACCACCAGTAACACCACCAGTAACACCACCAGTAACACCACCAGTAACACCACCACCAGTAACACCACCACCAGTAACACCACCACCAGTAACACCACCAGTAACACCACCACCAGTAACACCACCAGTAACACCACCACCAGTAACACCACCAGTAACACCACCACCAGTAACACCACCACCAGTAACACCACCACCACCACCAGTAACACCACCAGTAACACCACCAGTAACACCACCAGTAACACCACCAGTAACACCACCAGTAACAAGTGTTACAAACAATTACAACTTCCGGTTATGCAAATTATATTGTAGTTGGAGGCCATTGTGACGTCACAAGCCATCCCTTCATATCCTGCCACCAGTCCTGCCACCACCAGTCCTGCCACCAGTCCTGCCACCACCAGTCCTGCCACCACTGTCACCACCAGTCCTGCTACCACCAGTCCTGCCACCACTGCCACCACCAGTCCTGCCACCAGTCCTGCCACCACTGCCACCACCAGTCCTGCCACCACCAGTCCTGCCACCACTGCCACCACCAGTCCTGCCACCACCAGTCCTGCCACCACTGTCACCACCAGTCCTGCTACCACCAGTCCTGCCACCACTGCCACCACCAGTCCTGCCACCACTGCCACCACCAGTCCTGCTACCACTGCCACCACCAGTCCTGCCACCACTGCCACCACCAGTCCTGCCACCACTGCCACCACCAGTCCTGCCACCACTGTCACCACCAGTCCTGCCACCACTGCCACCACCAGTCCTGCCACCACTGCCACCACCAGTCCTGCCACCACCAGTCCTGCCACCACCAGTCCTGCCACCACTGTCACCACCAGTCCTGCCACCACTGTCACCACCAGTCCTGCCACCACTGCCACCACCAGTCCTGCCACCACCAGTCCTGCCACCACTGTCACCACCAGTCCTGCCACCACTGTCACCACCAGTCCTGCCACCACCAGTCCTGCCACCACCAGTCCTGCCACCACTGTCACCACCAGTCCTGCCACCACTGCCACCACCAGTCCTGCCACCACTGTCACCACCAGTCCTGCCACCACTGTCACCACCACCAGTCCTGCCACCACCAGTCCTGCCACCACTGTCACCACCAGTCCTGCCACCACCAGTCCTGCCACTATCAGTCCTGCCACCACTGTCACCACCAGTCCTGCCACCACCAGTCCTGCCACCACTGTCACCACCAGTCCTGCCACCACTGTCACCACCACCAGTCCTGCCACCACCAGTCCTGCCACCACTGTCACCACCAGTCCTGCCACCACCAGTCCTGCCACCACCAGTCCTGCCACCACTGTCACCACCAGTCCTGCCACCACTGTCACCACCCAGTCCTGCCACCACTGCCACCACCAGTCCTGCCACCACTGCCACCACCAGTCCTGCCACCACTGCCACCACCAGTCCTGCCACCACTGTCACCACCAGTCCTGCCACCACTGTCACCACCAGTCCTGCCACCACTGCCACCACCAGTCCTGCCACCAGTTCTGCCACCACTGTCACCACCAGTCCTGCCACCACCAGTCCTGCCACCACTGCCACCACCAGTCCTGCCACCACCAGTCCTGCCACCACCAGTCCTGCCACCACTGCCACCACCAGTCCTGCCACCACCAGTCCTGCCACCACCAGTCCTGCCACCACCAGTCCTGCCACCACTGTCACCACCAGTTCTGCCACCACCAGTCCTGCCACCACTGTCACCACCAGTCCTGCCACCACTGTCACCACCAGTTTTGCCACCACTGCCACCACCAGTCCTGCCACCACTGTCACCACCAGTTTTGCCACCACTGCCACCACCAGTCCTGCCACCACTGTCACCACCAGTCCTGCTACCACCAGTCCTGCCACCACTGTCACCACCAGTCCTGCCACCACTGTCACCACCAGTCCTGCCACCACTGTCACCACCAGTCCTGCCACCACTGCCACCACCAGTCCTGCCACCACTGCCACCACCAGTCCTGCCACCACTGCCACCACCAGTCCTGCCACCACTGCCACCACCAGTCCTGCCACCACTGCCACCACCAGTCCTGCCACCACTGCCACCAGTCCTGCCACCACTGCCACCACCAGTCCTGCCACCACTGCCACCACCAGTCCTGCCACCACTGTCACCACCAGTCCTGCCACCACTGCCACCACCAGTCCTGCCACCACTGCCACCACCAGTCCTGCCACCACTGCCACCACCAGTCCTGCCACCACTGTCACCACAAGTCCTGCCACCACTGTCACCACCAGTACTGCCACCACTGTCACCACCAGTCCTGCCACCACTGCCACCACCAGTCCTGCCCCCACTGCCACCACCAGTCCTGCCACCACTGTCACCACCAGTCCTGCCACCACCAGTCCTGCCACCACTGCCACCACCAGTCCTGCCACCACTGCCACCACCAGTCCTGCCACCACTGTCACCACCAGTCCTGTCACCACCAGTCCTGCCACTACTGCCACCAGTCCTGCCACCACTGTCACCACCAGTACTGCCACCACCAGTCCTGCCACCACTGCCACCACTGCCACCACCAGTCCTGCCACCACTGCCACCACCAGTCCTGCCACCACTGCCACCACCAGTCCTGCCACCACTGCCACCCCCAGTCCTGCCACCACTGCCACCCCCAGTCCTGCCACCACTGCCACCCCCAGTCCTGCCACCACTGCCACCACCAGTCCTGCCACCACTGTCACCACCAGTCCTGCCACCACTGCCACCACCAGTCCTGCTACCACTGCCACCACCAGTCCTGCCACCACTGCCACCACCAGTCCTGCCACCACTGCCACCACCAGTCCTGCCACCACTGCCACCACCAGTCCTGCCACCACTGTCACCACCAGTCCTGCCACCACTGCCACCACCAGTCCTGCTACCACTGTCACCACCAGTCCTGCCACCACTGCCACCACCAGTCCTGCTACCACTGTCACCACCAGTCCTGCCACCACTGTCACCACCAGTCCTGCCACCACTGTCACCACCAGTCCTGCCACCACTGCCACCACCAGTCCTGCTACCACTGTCACCACCAGTCCTGCCACCACTGCCACCACCAGTCCTGCCACCACTGTCACCACCAGTCCTGCCACCACTGCCACCACCAGTCCTGCTACCACTGTCACCACCAGTCCTGCTACCACTGTCACCACCAGTCCTGCCACCACTGCCACCACCAGTCCTGCCACCACCAGTCCTGCCACCACTGTCACCACCAGTCCTGCCACCACTGCCACCACCAGTCCTGCCACCACTGCCACCACCAGTCCTGCCACCACTGCCACCACCAGTCCTGCCACCACTGCCACCCCCAGTCCTGCTACCACTGTCACCACCAGTCCTGCTACCACTGTCACCACCAGTCCTGCCACCACTGCCACCACCAGTCCTGCTACCACTGCCACCACCAGTCCTGCCACCACTGCCACCACCAGTCCTGCCACCACCAGTCCTGCCACCACTGCCACCACCAGTCCTGCCACCACTGCCACCACCAGTCCTGCCACCACTGCCACCACCAGTCCTGCTACCACTGCCACCACCAGTCCTGCCACCACTGCCACCACCATTCCTGCCACCACTGCCACCACCAGTCCTGCCACCACTGCCACCACCAGTCCTGCCACCACTGCCACCACCAGTCCTGCCACCACTGCCACCACCAGTCCTGCTACCACTGTCACCACCAGTCCTGCCACCACTGCCACCACCAGTCCTGCCACCACCAGTCCTGCCACCACTGTCACCACCAGTCCTGCCACCACTGTCACCACCAGTCCTGCCACCACTGCCACCACCAGTCCTGCCACCACTGCCACCACCAGTCCTGCCACCACTGCCACCACCAGTCCTGCCACCACTGCCACCACCAGTCCTGCCACCACCAGTCCTGCCACCACTGCCACCACCAGTCCTGCCACCACTGCCACCACCAGTCCTGTCACCACCAGTCCTGCCACCACTGCCACCACCAGTCCTGCCACCACTGCCACCACCAGTCCTGCCACCACTGCCACCACCAGTCCTGCCACCACTGCCACCACCAGTCCTGCCACCACTGCCACCACCAGTCCTGCCACCACTGCCACCACCAGTCCTGCCACCACTGCCACCACCAGTCCTGCCACCACTGCCACCACCAGTCCTGCCACCACTGCCACCACCAGTCCTGCCACCACTGCCACCACCAGTCCTGCCACCACCAGTCCTGCCACCACCAGTCCTGCCACCACTGCCACCACCAGTCCTGCCACCACTGCCACCACCAGTCCTGCCACCACCAGTCCTGCCACCACTGCCACCACCAGTCCTGCCACCACTGCCACCACCAGTCCTGCCACCACTGCCACCACCCAGTCCTGCCACCACTGCCACCACCAGTCCTGCCAACAGTGGTCAGGTTTTTGTGTGTGTGTACTCACCTAGTTGTGCTTGCGGGGGTTGAGCTCTGGCTCTCTGGTCCCGCCTCTCAACTGTCAATCAACTGGTGTACAGGTTCCTGAGCCTATTGGGCTCTATCATATCTACACTTGAAACTGTGTATGGAGTCAGCCTCCACCACATCACTGCCTAATGCATTCCACCTGTTAACTACTCCCACACTGAAAAAGTTCCTTCTATCGTCTCTGTGGCTCATGTGGGTACTCGGTCTCCACCTGTGTCCCCTTGTTCGTGTCCCACCCGTGTTAAATAATCCATCCTTGTCCCCCCTGTCAATTCCCCTGAGAATTTTGTATGTGGTGATCATGTCTCTCCTAGCTCTTCTGTCTTCCAGCGACGTGAGGTGCAGTTCACGTAGTCTGTCCTCATAACTCATGCCTCTTAGTTCTGGGACTACCCTAATGGCATACCTCTGAACTTTTTCCAGCTTCGTCTTGTGCTTGACTAGATACGAGCTCCATGCTGGGGCCGCATACTCCAGGATTGGTCTAACATATGTGGTATGCAAGGTTCTGAATGATGCCTTACACAGGTTTCTGAAAGCAGTTCTGATGTTAGCCAGTCTCGCATATGCCGCTGATGTTATTCTTTTTATGTGGGCTTCGGGAGACAGGTTCGGCGTGATATCAACTCCCAGATCTTTCTCTTTGTTCGTTTAGTGAAGAACTTCATCTCCCTGTAACACTTCTATAATGTATAGTAACACTACTAATCCTGAGTAACACTTCCTATCGGTTGCACTTGGTAACACTGTTATTGAACACGGTAATGTGAGCTGACATATGATGGTTACACCGGAACCAAAAGGTACACTGCCAACAAGGAAATGTTACACAGGATTAAATACGCTGCCACCATCTGCCTTGACCATTGAGACTATATCAAGCAACGAGGCAAGAAACATTGCTTGACTTGGAGAGTACTTTCTATGACTGTCATTAATTATGAAAACGGTTGTCAGCCACTATATCCAAAAAGGCTAAGAGGATTCAACAATTGACACAGACGGGAAATTTAACATGAGTTTATTGAGACCAAAATTATGCTAATCACCACTTATAAATCCTACTCTAACACTGGCCAATAGTTAAGCAATTTAGGCATGGAACAAAACCTCAGAGATCACACACATTACCTTAAGACCTCTGTCTCTCCATCCGGTGGATTCCCTCCCTGCTGTGCGATGTTCTCCACAGCCCTCTCTCGACCCCGGTGTCCAGCACTCTGCCCCAACTAAGTCTCTACAGGACCTCTCTATACAACCCAAACAGGGGGGAGGGGGAGATTTGCTGTTGTTACCCACACCAAAAATGCGAGGTGGTCAGGCCACACGTGCACAAACACTTAAGAATTTTCAATTAAGCTTGTTTGACATTCACCATACACTCTTCAAGAGAGGAGTTATCAATTACGTGTGTGACTGACCTTTGACCTGGCCAAAAGGGGGAGATCTATGGATGTTTACAGATAAGAGTCTGGGGTTTAATTCCATTGCAATGTTTGACAAGAGTATCATGAAATATTACATACTTGAAACTAGCTGGCTAAGACTAACCCAGGAATTTTTTAATCATCATAAAAGATAATCCGGAGGTCATCTGGGCTGACCTCTTGGAGAAGGCTTCCCTGGGTGTGAACTCTAAGGTGGGGGGGGGGGTCATGGGAGTTACAGCTCCCTTTCCCCGGAGTTAAGACAAAATCGAGTGTATGATAATTAAGCCCAATTTTGTCTTATCCTAACTCGTCCAAAATACCATAACTAAACCCTAAAAGAAACAAAAATTGCCAGTGACATAATGATACAAGTAAACTAACTAAATTAACACAGTGCCAAGTACATTATACAGTAACACTTCAGTAAGAACAACACAAATGTACGATGAAAGAAACAAAAGTAAAAAAAATCCTGGTAAAAATACCAGCAATGATACTCACACATGATACAGTTAAGAGGAACATAGTATGACAAAGTATAGCAATGTAAAAAAAAATACAAATCCCGACTGCACCCGAGGCAGTCCAGCAAGGCTTCCCCCGAAGGCTGGAAGGCCAACACCCGAGGCAGTCCAGCAAGGCTTCCCCTGAAGGCTGGAAGACCAACACCCTAGGCAGTCCAGCAAGGCTTCCCCCGAAGGCTGGAAGGCCAACACCCGAGGCAGTCCAGCAAGGCTTCCCCTGAAGGCTGGAAGACCAACACCCGAGGCAGTCCAGCAAGGCTTCCCCTGAAGGCTGGAAGACCAACACCCGAGGCAGTCCAGCAAGGCTTCCCCTGAAGGCTGGAAGACCAACACCCGAGGCAGTCCAGCAAGGCTTCCCCCGAAGGCTGGAAGGCCAACACCCGAGGCAGTCCAGCAAGGCTTCCCCTGAAGGCTGGAAGGCCAACACCCGAGGCAGTCCAGCAAGGCTTCCCCTGAAGGCTGGAAGACCAACACCCGAGGCAGTCCAGCAAGGCTTCCCCTGAAGGCTGGAAGACCAACACCCGAGGCAGTCCAGCAAGGCTTCCCCCGAAGGCTGGAAGACCAACACCCGAGGCAGTCCAGCAAGGCTTCCCCTGAAGGCTGGAAGACCAACACCCGAGGCAGTCCAGCAAGGCTTCCCCTGAAGGCTGGAAGACCAACACCCGAGGCAGTCCAGCAAGGCTTCCCCTGAAGGCTGGAAGACCAACACCCGAGGCAGTCCAGCAAGGCTTCCCCTGAAGGCTGGAAGACCAACACCCGAGGCAGTCCAGTAAGGCTTCCCCTGAAGGCTGGAAGACCAACACCCGAGGCAGTCCAGCAAGGCTTCCCCTGAAGGCTGGAAGGCCAACACCCGAGGCAGTCCAGCAAGGCTTCCCCTGAAGGCTGGAAGACCAACACCCGAGGCAGTCCAGCAAGGCTTCCCCTGAAGGCTGGAAGACCAACACCCGAGGCAGTCCAGCAAGGCTTCCCCTGAAGGCTGGAAGACCAACACCCGAGGCAGTCCAGCAAGGCTTCCCCTGAAGGCTGGAAGACCAACACCCGAGGCAGTCCAGCAAGGCTTCCCCTGAAGGCTGGAAGACCAACACCCGAGGCAGTCCAGCAAGGCTTCCCCTGAAGGCTGGAAGACCAACACCCGAGGCAGTCCAGCAAGGCTTCCCCTGAAGGCTGGAAGACCAACACCCGAGGCAGTCCAGCAAGGCTTCCCCTGAAGGCTGGAAGGCCAACACCCGAGGCAGTCCAGCAAGGCTTTCCCCGAAGGCTGGAAGGCCAACACCCGAGGCAGTCCAGCAAGGCTTTCCCTGAAGGCTGGAAGGCCAACACCCGAGGCAGTCCAGCAAGGCTTCCCCTGAAGGCTGGAAGACCAACACCCGAGGCAGTCCAGCAAGGCTTCCCCCGAAGGCTAGAAGGCCAACACCCGAGGCAGTCCAGCAAGGCTTCCCCTGAAGGCTGGAAGACCAACACCCGAGGCAGTCCAGCAAGGCTTCCCCCGAAGGCTGGAAGATCAACACCCGAGGCAGTCCAGCAAGGCTTCCCCCGAAGGCTGGAAGACCAACACCCGAGGCAGTCCAGCAAGGCTTCCCCTGAAGGCTGGAAGACCAACAAAAAATCGCCTTAAAACTAGCATGACATATAAAAAAAAAATTAAAAAAAATTCCTAATGGGACAAGAAAATTACAAGTAACTAAAAATAATATAATGTCAAAATACAAGTAATGAAACAAGGCTACATGATACAACCCTGAGTTACAATATATGGCAATAAAGACTACCATGAAACGGTGACAAATCCTGCCTGCACACTAGGCAGGCTAGCAAGTCTTCCTCAGAAGGTCTGAAGAACAAAACATACGAAATACAATGACCTACAACATGAAAAAATATATATAATATTCATACTCTCACAGTAACTCGCTGTGTCCTGTTGCTTAGGTACTCTCTTATCCAGTAGAGTACTTTCCCTTTCAGAAAAACTCCTGCCTGCATCTCCAGTTTGTGCACTAGTCTCTTATGTGGTACTGTGTCAAAAGCTTTCTGGCAGTCCAGAAATATGCAGTCTGCCCAGCTCGCTCTCTTGCCTGATTTTTGTTGCCTGGTCATAGAACTCAATTAATCCTGTTAGGCATGATTTGCCATCTCTGAACCTTTGCTGCTGATGTGTTACAAAGTTCCTTTGTTCCAGATGTTCCACTAGCTTTTTTCGCACAATCTTCTCCATCATCTTGCATGGAATGCAAGTTAGGGACACTGGCCTGTAGTTCAGTGCCTCCTGCCTATCACCCTTCTTGTATTGGAACTACATTGGCCGTCTTCCAAATTTTTGGCAGTTCGCCTGTTACTAGTGACTTGTTGTACACTATGGAGAGTGGTAGGCACAGAGCCTCTGCTCCTTCCTTAAGGATCCATGGTGAGATTCCATCCGGGCCTATAGCCTTTGTCACATCCAAACCTAGCAGATGCTTCCTCACCTCCCCACTGGTAATCACAAACTCCACTAGTGGTGTCTGGGTTGGTGTTCCCTCCCTTATCTCTGGGACTTCTCCTTGCTCTGAGGTGAAGACTTCCTGGAATTTCTTATTGAGTTCCTCGCACACTTCCTTGTCGTTTGTAGTGAATCTGTCTGCCCCTATCCTCAGTTTCATTACCTGTTCCTTCACTGTTGTTTTCCTCCTGATGTGGCTGTGCAGCAGTTTGGGTTGAGTCTTTGCCTTGCTCGCTATGTCATTTTCATATTGCCTCTCTACCTCTCTTCTCACCCTGACGTATTCATTCCCTAGTGCTCTGGTATCTTTCTCTGCTCTCTAGTGTTCTGTTGTTTCTATAGTTTTTCCACGCCCTTTTACTTAGCTGCTTTGCTAGCTTACATCTCTGATTAAACCATGGGTGTCTCGTCTCCATTTCCTTTTTTTCCTTTTGGACTGGGACGAACTTGTCTGCTGCCTCCTTACACTTCTGTATGATGTAGTCCATCATACCTTGAACCGTCTTTCCTCCAAGCTCTGTTTCCCAAACTATTTCAGTTAGGAATTTTCTCATCTCCTCATAGTTTCCCTTCCGGAATGCCGGCCTCTTGTTCTCTGATCCCTTCTTTGAGTACATTAACCCTTCTTCGACCAAATATTCAAACAGTACAGTGTGATCACTCATACCCACGGGGGCTTCAAGATCGATTTCCCTTATGGCCGAATCGTTCAGTGTGAATACTAGGTCGAGTCTTGCTGGTTCATCATTGCCTCTCATTCTCGTGGGACCCTTGACATGCTGACTTAAAAAGTTTCTAGTCGTCACCTCCAGCAGTTTCGCTCTCCATGTTTCCTCACCTCCATGTGGTTCTCTGTTTTTCCAGTCTATCCTTCCATGATTAAAGTCCCCCATGATGAGCAGGTGGGATCGATTTCTACAGGCAGCAGCGGCTGCTCTCTCAATGATAGTGTTAACTGCCATGTTGTTTGTCATACTCTTGTCTGGGTCTTCTTTCATTTGGTGGTGGGTTATATATCACTGCTACTACTACTCTTGGTCCTCCCATCGTCATGGTGCCTGTTATGAAGTCTCGGAACCCTTCACAGTCCGGAATAATCATCTTGAAACTTCAATCCTTTCTCATCAGTAGAGCCACTCTGCCTCCTCCCCTTCCTTCCCTCTCTTTCCTTATCACAGTGTAGTTCTGGGGAAACACCGCATTCATTATGATTCCTGAGAGTTTTGTTTCTTTGAGTCCAATTACATCTGGGTTTACTTCTTGTGTTCTTTCCCTAAGTTCACTGGCCTTGTTTGTAATCCCATCTATGTTCGTGTACATGACCTTGAAGCTGACTCTCTTCTGTCCCTTCTCAGTTTCTGTTGATTCCACTGGAGTTGGGGGGCAAGGGATGTCTAGGATGGGTGAGCCGAGGAAGGAGGACCTGGGGGGTCTGGGGTGCGAGGGGGCTGGGAGGATCTGGAACGGGGGGCAAGGGGGGGTCTGACGTGATGCGGCTGAGGGGGTCCGGGGTTGGGGATTAGTTGGGGCATGGGATGGGAGAGCTGGAGGGGCATGTGGTGGGAGGTCACGAGTCAGGGTATGCAGGGTAGATTGGGGTGGGTTGACAGGGAGGTCAGGGGTTGGGGAGGGGGGCCGGGAGGGAGGGGGTGGGGTAGCGAGGAGAGCTTGGGGGTGGGGAAACTGGGAAGGGCACAGGCTGGAGAAACAGAGAAGGGCATGGGGGTACAGGAACAGTGAGGGTCTGGGGTAGGGGTTGGGGAAGAAAAAGGGCATGGGGGGAAACATGGAGTTGGGGGGTCTGGGGTCAGGGAACATGGGGGCCACGGTCTGAAGGGGGGACTTTACTGTCTGGGGAGGTGCAGGTGATTGGTGGGGGATGGCTGAGGGGTTGGTTGGTGGGAGGCTTCTGTTACAATCCTCCCTGGGGGTGCTGGCCTGCTGGTGGGGGGATTCCCACTCCCTTTTGAGGTTCCTGGAGACACTGAGCTGAGTCCTGTGGCTCCCCTATCCTCACCCCTTTCTCTGCATCTCCTTGTTTCTGCAGCCTTCCTTCTCTCCTCCCTTGTCATGTCCCTTTACAGAAAGACGCCCTCGTATCCCCCCTAACCTCACAAGTCTGCTCTTCCTGGATAGGATTTTCTCCCTTGTTGCCTCGTTCGTGAGCGCTACCTTTATCAGTCGTTTCCTTTCCCTCTTGTAGATACCCAGCCTGAAAACCTGTTTCCATCTACCTCCTCCATATCCAGTCCCTCCAAGATCTCTGTCATGGTTGCTCGGTCCCTCCTTCAACACTCCTCCCGATTTGATCCCTCTTGTTCCTGTACTCCTACAACTATAATTGTTCGTTTCCTTTCCAGCATTTGTTCAGTGCATTTAGCAGCTTCCTGTGAGGTAGCTGCTATCATAGCTGCTGCCTCTAGAGCGGCCTTGGCACTTGGGCTGTTCTGCAGTATTTCTGTAAAAGAGAGTCCCCCCTGGAAGGAGCCTTCCATCAGCTTCGTCCCCTGTTTCCAGGAGGTTGCATACCCTGTGCTGGTTTGAATTCTGATTTTCCCTGAGTCTCTTTATCTCCTCTCTGGCTTCCTCTAACTCACTCCTTTGGCTCTGTATTAATGCTTTCATGTCCTGCAGGTCCCTGCTGTATCCCCCTAATGTTTGGTTGAGCCATTCCAAGGTAGTATCCACTACTCTCCCCTGTCCCTGTGTGTGGGGGTGTCCCTCCATCATTGTCCCTGGCTGAAGGAGAATGTCCTGGCTTTTCCTCTTGTGTTTGTTGTGCGTGTGTTTGCGTACTCGCGCGTGTGTGTGTGTTGTAGGGCAGGGGATGCCTGGTGAGTGAGAGTGAGTGTGTGAGTGAGTGTGTGTGTAAGAGTGAGAGTGAGTGAGAGGAGGGAGAGTGTTAACCTGGGGACGTGACAATCAGAGGGTCATTTATCACTTTAGCTTGTCTCACACCAGCCAATCACTTCACTCCTGTTACCCCCCCAGTCACGTGGCCCCTCTCTGGGGGTCCCGTGGCCCCTCTCTGGGGGTCCCGTGGCCCCTCTCTGGGGGTCCCGCGGCCCCTCTCTGGGGGTCCCGCGGCCCCTCTCTGGGGGTCCCGCGGCCCCTCTCTGGGGGTCCCGCGGCCCCTCTCTGGGGGTCCCGCGGCCCCTCTCTGGGGGTCCCGCGGCCCCTCTCTGGGGGTCCCGCGGCCCCTCTCTGGGGGTCCCGCGGCCCCTCTCTGGGGGTCCCGCGGCCCCTCTCTGGGGGTCCCGCGGCCCCTCTCTGGGGGTCCCGCGGCCCCTCTCTGGGGGTCCCGCGGCCCCTCTCTGGGGGTCCCGCGGCCCCTCTCTGGGGGTCCCGCGGCCCCTCTCTGGGGGTCCCGCGGCCCCTCTCTGGGGGTCCCGCGGCCCCTCTCTGGGGGTCCCGCGGCCCCTCTCTGGGGGTCCCGCGGCCCCTATCTGGGGCCCCAGGACTCACCTCGTGCCAGCACTCAAGTGCAGTCAGTGGTCAATTGCTCCTAGTTTGCTCTGGTCATCATCCTCGCTCAAGTGAGGGCAGGGAGTTACCGCTCGAGTGAGGGCAGGGAGTTACCGCTCGAGTGAGGGCAGGGAGTTACCGCTCGAGTGAGGGCAGGGAGTTACCGCTCGAGTGAGGGCAGGGAGTTACCGCTCGAGTGAGGGCAGGGAGTTACCGCTCGAGTGAGGGCAGGGAGTTACCGCTCGAGTGAGGGCAGGGAGTTACCGCTCGAGTGAGGGCAGGGAGTTACCGCTCGAGTGAGGGCAGGGAGTTACCGCTCGAGTGAGGGCAGGGAGTTACCGCTCGAGTGAGGGCAGGGAGTTACCGCTCGAGTGAGGGCAGGGAGTTACCGCTCGAGTGAGGGCAGGGAGTTACCGCTCGAGTGAGGGCAGGGAGTTACCGCTCGAGTGAGGGCAGGGAGTTACCGCTCGAGTGAGGGCAGGGAGTTACCGCTCGAGTGAGGGCAGGGAGTTACCGCTCGAGTGAGGGCAGGGAGTTACCGCTCGTGTGAGGGCAGGGAGTTACCGCTCGTGTGAGGGGAGGGAGGGAGTCACAGCTCGTGTGAGGGGAGGGAGGGAGTCACCGCTCGAGTGAGGGGAGGGAGGGAGTCACCGCTCGAGTGAGGGGAGGGAGGGAGTCACCGCTCGAGTGAGGGGAGGGAGGGAGTCACCGCTCGAGTGAGGGGAGGGAGGGAGTCACCGCTCGAGTGAGGGGAGGGAGGGAGTCACCGCTCGAGTGAGGGGAGGGAGGGAGTCACCGCTCGAGTGAGGGGAGGGAGGGAGTCACCGCTCGAGTGAGGGGAGGGAGGGAGTCACCGCTCGAGTGAGGGGAGGGAGGGAGTCACCGCTCGAGTGAGGGGAGGGAGGGAGTCACCGCTCGAGTGAGGGGAGGGAGGGAGTCACCGCTCGAGTGAGGGGAGGGAGGGAGTCACCGCTCGAGTGAGGGGAGGGAGGGAGTCACCGCTCGAGTGAGGGGAGGGAGGGAGTCACCGCTCGAGTGAGGGAGTCACCGCTCGAGTGAGGGGAGGGAGGGAGTTACCGTCCCCTCACCTGTGTCGCCACGTCTAGAAGTTTCAGGCGGGCGTCTGGAGGCGGCCATTAGGGGAAGTTTTAGGCCAGGTGTGTAGAGTGTGTAAGGCGACCCCAGGTGTGTAGTGTGTGTAAGGCGACGCCAGGTGTGAGGTTGCTCGTTAAGTCACTTGCAGCCCGTTATTAATCTACAGTGTAATTATATACTGGCTGATAGTTAAGGTCCCTTTTGTGATTGGTCCTTCGGTTCGTACCACCACCATCCGCTCTCGCGCGTGCTCGCTCTCTCTCTCTCTCTCTCTCTCTCTCTCTCTCTCTCTCTCTCTCTCTCTCTCTCTCTCTCTCTCTCTCTCTCTCTCTCTCTCTCTCTCTCTCTCTCTCTCATTTTTTTTTCCACCCCCCCCCCCCACACACACAAATACTCACACACACACACACACACACACACACACACATACATGTGTGTGTGTATATGTATATATATAATATGTCGTTCCTAGTAGCCAGAACACGCTTCTCGGCCTACTAAGCAAGGCCCGATTTGCGTAATAGGCCAAGAGATTTTCTTTATTTTCAATAAATTGTTTCCAATTAGCTTATTTGAATTATTATATTATTTTAAGAATATAAATTATTGACTTAATTGTGTTAGTTTAGGCTAGGTTAGGTTAGCTTAGGTTTGGTAGGGTTGGTTAGGTTAGGTAGGGTTGGTTAGGTTAGGTAGGGTTGGTTAGGTTCGGTCATATATCTACGTTACTTTTAACTCAAATTTAAAAAAAATTACCTCATACATAATGAAATGGATAGCTTTATCATTTCATAAGAAAAATATATAAATTCATGAAAAATTGGCTTATTAGGCAAATTGGGTCTTGCATAGTAGGCCGAGTACGACGTTCTGGCTACTAGATACATTATATATATATATATATATATATATATATATATATATATGTCGTACCTAGTAGCCAAAACGCACTTCTCAGCCTACTATGCAAGGCCTAATTTGCCTAATAAGCCAAGTTTTCATGAATTAATTGTTTTTCGACTACCTAACCTACCTAACCTAACCTAACCTAACCTTTTCGGCTACCTAACCTAACCTAACCTATAAAGATAGGTTAGGTTAGGTTAGGTAGGGTTGGTTAGGTTCGGTCATATATCTACTTTAATTTTAACTCCAATAAAAAAAAATTGACCTCATACATAATGAAATGGGTAGCTTTTAACATTTCATAAGAAAAAAATTAGAGAAATTATATTAATTCACGAAAACTTGGCTTATTAGGCAAATCGGGCCTTGCATAGTAGGCCGAAAAGTGCATTCTGGCTACTAGGTACGACATATATATATATATATATATATATATATATATATATATATATATATATATATATATATATAATATTATATATATATATATATATATTAGTATATTTTGGTAGCAGTCTTTCCTGTAGACATATATTATTAAATATGACCGAAAAAGTAAGATTAATAATTCTAACACGAATTTTCTCAATCTTTCGTACATTACGCTTCACTGTTGGAGGTAAATCAAAAATCACTTCTCCAAAATTCATTTTTATTTCTAGTCTGACGCGACACGGGCGCGTTTCGTAAAACTTATTACATTTTCAAAGACTTCACAAATACACAACTGATTAGAACTTACGTCTCTCTGATATTATATCTACATTTGAGTGAGGTGGGAAGGATGATGTGGCATTAACACAAGACAGAACAGGGGATATTAATAGGGTATTAAAAGTATCAACACAAGACAGAACAGAAACAATGGGTATTGAATAGAAGTGTTTGTAGAAAGCCTATTGGTCCATATTTCTTGATGCTTCTATATTGGAGCGGAGTCTTGAGGTGGGTAGAATATAGTTGTGCAATAATTGGCTGTTGATTGCTGGTGTTGACTTCTTGATGTGTAGTGCCTCGCAAACGTCAAGCCGCCTGCTATCGCTGTATCTATCGATGATTTCTGTGTTGTTTACTAGGATTTCTCTGGCGATGGTTTGGTTATGGGAAGAGATTATATGTTCCTTAATGGAGCCCTGTTGCTTATGCATCGTTAAACGCCTAGAAAGAGATGTTGTTGTCTTGCCTATATACTGGGTTTTTTGGAGCTTACAGTCCCCAAGTGGGCATTTGAAGGCATAGACGACGTTAGTCTCTTTTAAAGCGTTCTGTTTTGTGTCTGGAGAGTTTCTCATGAGTAGGCTGGCCGTTTTTCTGGTTTTATAGTAAATCGTCAGTTATATATATATATATATATATATATATATATATATATATATATATATATATATATATATATAATGTCGTACCTAGTAGCCAGAACACACTTCTCGGCCTACTATGTAAGGCCCGATTTGCCTAATAAGCCAAGTTTTCCTGAATTAGTATATTTTCTCTAATTATTTTCTTATGAAATGATAAAACTACCCATTTCATTATGTATGAGGTTATTTTTTTTTTTATTGAAGTTAAAATTAACGTAGATATATGTCCGAACCTAACCAACCCTACCTAACCTATCTTTATAGGTTAGGTTAGGTTAGGTAGCCGAAAAAGGTAGGTTAGGTTAGGTTGTCGAAAAACAATTAATTCATGAAAACTTGGCTTATTAGGCAAATCGGGCCTTGAATAGTAGGCTGAGAAGTGCGTTCTGGCTACTAGGTACGACATTATATATATATATATATATATATATATATATATATATATATATATATATATATATATATATATATATATATATATATATATATTTATATATTTATATTTATATTTTGATAGCAGTCTTTCTTGTAAACATATGTTGTTGAAAATGACCAAAAGGGTGAGATTAATGATTCTAATATAAATCTTCTCAATATTTTTTATGTTTTTCTTCACTGTCGAAGGTAGTTGAAAAATTAACTCTCCAAAGTTCATTTTCACACTTTATTTATGATCTGACGCCTAGAAGCGTTTCGCAAGACACTTCTTACATTTTCAAAGACAATTTTACACGCTCTATTTCATGGATATAATCGTTTTTGGGTGAGGTGATAGGACAAAACTCAATGGGCAGAGACAATTTTACATAGGCCGCCTGACAGCTGGGTGGACAGCGCTTCGGATTCGTAGTCCTGAGGTTCCAGGTTCGATCCCCGGTGGAGGCGGAGACAAATGGGCAAAAACTTTCATTCACCCTGATGCCCCCTGTTACTAGCAGTCAATAGGTACCTGGGAGTTAGACAGCTGCTACGGGGCTGCTTCCTGGGGATGTGTAGTAAAAAGGAGGCCCTCTTCGAGGACCGGGCCGCGGGGACGCTAAGCCCCGAAATCATCTCGAGAAGATACTCTCCTAATTTTTGGGGGTGAGGTGATAGAACACGAATCAATGGATACATTGTGTGTTTTATCATCTTCTGTGTTGGTTCAGGGTCTTGAAGTATGTAGAATGTAATTATCTGTTAATTGGCTGTTGATTGCTGGTGTTGACTTTTTGATGTGTAGTGCCTTGCTGATGTCGAGTCTCCTGTTATCGTTGTATCTGTCGATAATTTGTGTTGCTTGTTAAGATGTCTCTGGTGATGGTCTGGTTGTATGAGGAGATTATATGTTCCTTGATGGAGCCCTGTTGCTGGTGCATTGTTAATCGCCTAGAAAGAGACGTTGTTGTCTTGCCTATAGACTAAGATCTTTGGGGCTGACAGTCCCCAAAGATAACTCTGAACTGAACTTAACTCTGAACTTTGGAGAGTTAATTTTTCAGCTACCCTCGAGAATGAAGAAAAACATAAAAAATATTGATAAGATTCGTCTTAGAATAATTAATCTTACCCTTTCGGTCATATATATATAATATATATATATATATATATATATATATATATATATATATATATATATATATATATATATATATATATATATATATATATATATATATACACATATATATACATATATACACACACACACATATATTATTAAATATGACCGAAAAAGTAAGATTAATAATTCTAACACGAATTTTCTCGATCTTTCGTACGTTTCTTTTCACTGTTGGTGGTAATTCAAAAATCAATTCTCCAAAATTCATTTTTATTTCTAGTCTGACGCGACACTTGAGCGCGTTTCGTAAAACTTATTACATTTTCAAAGACTTTAGCTTACACATACACAACTGAATAGAACTTACACATCTTCGATTTGTTTATATCTACATTTGAGTGAGGTGGATGGGGTGAGGTGGTATTAATAGGGTATTAAATTCCTAAACACAAGACAGAACACGAAACAATGGGTATTGAATGGAAGTGATTTGTAGAAAGCCTATCGGTCCATATTTCTTGATGCTTCTATATTGGAGCGGAGTCTTGAGGTGGGTAGAATGTAGTTCTGCATTAATTGGCTGTTGATTGCTGGTGTTGACTTCTTGATGTGTAGAGCCTCGCAGACGTCAAGCCGCCTGCTATCACTGTATCTATCGATGATTTCTGTGTTGTTTACTAGGATTTCTCTGGCGATGGTTTGGTTGTGGGAAGAGATTATATGTTCCTTAATGGAGCCCTGTTGCTTATGCATCGTTAAACGCCTAGAAAGAGATGTTGTTGTCTTGCCTATGTACTGGTTTTTTTTGGAGCTTACAGTCCCCAAGAGGGCATTTGAAGGCATAGACGACGTTGGTCTCTCTTAAAGCGTTCTGCTTTGTGTCTGGAGAATTTCTCATGAGTAGGCTGGCCGTTTTTCTGGTTTTTATAGTAAATCGTCAGTTGTATCCTCTGATTTTTGTCTGTAGGGATAACGTTTCTATTAACTATCTTTCAGGACCCTTTCCTCCATTTTATGAGCTGTGGAAAAGAAGTTCCTGTCAAATAGTCTAATAGGGGGTATAGGTGTTGCGTTAGTTGTCTCTTCAGAGGTTGCATGGCGTTTCACTTTCCTTCTTGTGATGTCTTTGACGAAACCATTGGAGAAGCCGTTGTTGACTAGGACCTGCCTTACCCTACAGAGTTCTTCGTCGACTTGCTTCCATTCTGAGCTGTGGCTGAGAGCACGGTCGACATAAGCGTTAACAACACTCCTCTTGTACCTGTCTGGGCAGTCGCTGTTGGCATTTAGGCACATTCCTATGTTCGTTTCCTTAGTGTGGACTGCAGTGTGGAAACCTCCGCTCTTTTCCATGACTGTTACATCTAGAAAGGGCAGCTTCCCATCCTTTTCCATCTCGTAAGTGAAACGCAGCACGGAACTCTGCTCAAATGCCTCCTTCATCGAGCAAAAAGTCTTAGTCGAAATGAACTTGAAACCGGCCATATACTGCAGGTATGTTGACGACATTTTTACACAGGTACCTGATGTCAGACATCTGCAGGAGCTGAAGGAGGCATTTGAGCAGAGTTCCGTGCTGCGTTTCACTTACGAGATGGAAAAGGATGGGAAGCTGCCCTTTCTAGATGTAACAGTCATGGAAAAGAGCGGAGGTTTCCACACTGCAGTCTACACTAAAGAAACGAACATAGGAATGTGCCTAAATGCCAACAGCGACTGCCCAGACAGGTACAAGAGGAGTGTTGTTAACGCATATGTCGACCGTGCTCTCAGCCACAGCTCAGTATGGAAGCAAGTCAACGAAGAACTCTGTAGGGTAAGGCAGGTCCTAGTCAACAACGGCTTCTCCAGTGGTTTCGTCGAAGACATCATAAGAAGGAAAGTGAAACGCCATGCAACCTCTGAAGAGACAACTAACACAACACCTATACCTCCTATTAGACTATTTTACAGGAACTTCTTTTCCACAGCTCATAAAACGGAGGAAAGGGTCCTGAAAGATATTGTTAATAGAAACGTTATCCCTACAGACAAAAATCAGAGGATACAACTGACGATTTACTATAAAACCAGAAAAACGGCCAGCCTACTCATGAGAAACTCTCCAGACACAAAGCAAAACGCTTTAAAAGAGACCAACGTCGTCTATGCCTTCAAATGCCCTCTTGGGGACTGTAAGCTCCAAAAAAACCAGTATATAGGCAAGACAACAACATCTCTTTCTAGGCGTTTAACGATGCATAAGCAACAGGGCTCCATTAAGGAACATATAATCTCTTCCCACAACCAAACCATCGCCAGAGAAATCCTAGTAAACAACACAGAAATCATCGATAGATACAGTGATAGCAGGCGGCTTGACGTCTGCGAGGCTCTACACATCAAGAAGTCAACACCAGCAATCAACAGCCAATTAATGCACAACTACATTCTACCCACCTCAAGACTCCGCTCCAATATAGAAGCATCAAGAAATATGGACCGATAGGCTTTCTACAAATCACTTCCATTCAATACCCATTGTTTCGTGTTCTGTCTTGTGTTTAGGAATTTAATACCCTATTAATACCACCTCACCCCATCCACCTCACTCAAATGTAGATATAAACAAATCGAAGATGTGTAAGTTCTATTCAGTTGTGTATGTGTAACACCCAGGACCTTCCCCCCCCCCTTAGAGTTCACACCCAGGGAAGCCTTCTCCAAGAGGTCAGCCCAGATGACCTCCGGTTTATCTTGTATATTGATTAAAAATTCCTGGGTTAGTCTTAGTCAGCATAGTTTCAAGTATGTAATATTTCATGCAAGGAAATTAGACTCCAGATTCTTATGTGTAAACATCCCTGGATCTCCCCCTTTTGGCCAGGTCAGAGGTCAGTCACACATGTAATTAATAACTCCTCTCTTGAAGAGTGTATGGTGAATGTCAAACAAGCTTTTTGAAATATTTCTTGAGTGTTTGTACACTTTTGGTGGGTAGCAACAGCAGATCTCCCCCTCCCCCCTGTGGGGGGTTGTATATAGAGGGCCTGTAGGAACATAGGAGGGCAGAGTGCAGTACACCGGGATCGAGAGCGGGGCTGTGAAGAACATCTCAGCCAGGGAGAGACAGATAGCTTAAGGTAATGTGTGTGATCTCTGAGTTTTTGTTCCATGTCCAAATTTCTTAACTTTTTGCCAGTGTTAGGATAGGATTTATAATTGGTGATTGACATAATTTTGGTCTCAATAAACTTACGTGAAATTTCCCGTCTGTGTCAATTGTTGAATCCTCTTAGCCTTTTGGATATAGTGGCTGACAACCGTTTTCATAATTAATGACAGTCATAGAAAGTACTCTCCTAGTCAAGCAATGTTTCTTGCCTCGTTGCTTGATATAGTTCAATGGTCAAAGGCAGATGGTGGCAGCGTATTTAATCCTTGTGTTAGCATTTCCTTATTGGCAGTGTACCTTGGGTTCCGGTGTAACCATCATATGTCAGCTCATAACAGTGTTATCAAGTGCAACCGATGAGGAAGTGTTACTCAGGATAAGTAGTGTTCCATTATAGTGGTGTTCCATTATAGGGGTACATTTTAGGGTGGTGTTACAATAGAGTGGTGTTACATATGTGTAAGCTAAAGTCTTTGAAAATGTAATAAGTTTTACGAAACGCGCTCAAGTGTCGCGTCAGACTAGAAATAAAAATGAATTTTGGAGAATTGATTTTTGAATTACCACCAACAGTGAAAAGAAACGTACCAAAGATCGAGATGATAAATTTTATTTTTAAAAGTTTTTGATTTATTTTATTTTTATTGTATTTTATGTGCCATTGTATTGGAATTGAGCTGTGTTGTTTACCATACCGTTCATTTTGTGAATATAGTTAATATTTTATTTTTTCATATTTTCATTTAATTTTTTAATTTTTTTCATAAAATTTCAGTGATGGGAACATCAGACCATTTGGGAAGGTATCGGACGAGGGAGTGGGGATGGTGGGAGGACGAGGGGACGGGTGTGGAGGGGGGGTATGGTGGGGAGGACGAGGGGACGGGTGTGGAGGGGGGGTATGGTGGGGAGGACGAGGGGACGGGTGTGGAGGGCGGGTATGGTGGGGAGGACTGAGGGGACAGGGAAAATTGCTGTGGTTGAGCCACAGCAACGCGTGGCCGGGTACAGCTGGTATATATAGATACATTTACAAACAATTAACTAAATATGACAGAGTAAAATATCCAGAAGAAACTCATATTCCTAATGGACCTCCACACATATATATTAATAATTAGTCTGGTAATGGTAAAATTAAGAATATATTAGGAAACCTGGAACCTATCGCTCAAACTACTTTAGGGTCTCCTGCAACTTTAACAAATACAACGTTGTGGCTTGTCTGAATGTCTGGCAGAATGTAACCCGTTAAAACCCGTTCTCGCACTAGCTTAAAGTCAATATTGGCTTATTTAATAAGTGCATATGTGACATACTAATTGTGAATATTTTAGTTTACCTTTAACAGCTTCATAGAAAACACCGACCTTACCTAACCTTCTTAGTATGTTAAGATAAGCATCTTATTGCTTCATATTTACAATTATTACTTAATCTATGAAATAAAGACGGTCAGTTGACGCGTCCTCTCCCCGTGACGTCTGGTCGGCGACTGACCTGCTTGCCGCGTCATCCGCCCCGTGATACCGGATCTCTTATAGTTTCTCATCTCTTTATATTCCTATTGAACCGAAAGCTATTTATACCTTATATAAATTAGTCCATTTTGTCTTTTACAGAGCATTTACATACAATGTGTAACTACTCCAGAGTAAACTTTAGGTTCTGGGTACTAGTTTTATGGGCGGAGTGACACCCTGAGAGCTGACTCCTGACTCCAGGAACTAATGGTCACTTTAATACTTTTATTGTGCTGTGCTGGGGGACTATGCTGTGCTGGGGGACTATACTGGGGGACTATACTGTGCTGAGGACTATACTGGGGGACTATACTGTGCTGGGGGACTATACTGGGGGACTATACTGTGCTGAGGACTATACTGGGGGACTATACTGTGCTGAGGACTATACTGGGGGACTATACTGTGCTGGGGACTATACTGGGGGACTATACTGTGCTGGGGACTATACTGGGGGACTATACTGTGCTGGGGACTATACTGGGGGACTATACTGTGCTGGGGACTATACTGGGACTATACTGTGCTGGGGGACTATACTGGGGGAGTATGCTGTGCTGGGGCGGTCAGTAATGCGTGTGTGTGTGTTTGCCTTACAGCTGCAGGAGCTGGTGGTGAGCGGAGAGTTAGCGTGCAGCAAGGAGGAGGCGGCGTCGCTCGCCTGCATACAGCTCCGTATTGAAGAGACGTGGGCGCCTCCAGACCCGCCCACCTCCGCCCACAACCTGGCCCCGTCCTCCCTCCACGCCCACACCCTGACGCCCGCACCCACGCCCACCCACCCACCCACCCCCACCCACCTGAGCCTCACAGCTCCGTCCCCCGCCCGCGACCATACCTTCACCTTCAGTCTAGCCAACAGTGACTCTAGCACAACCGCTACCACAACCCACCTCACAACCAGCCACCACCTGCACCTCCCCCACCTGCACCACCACCCACCCTCACCCACAACCTTCCTGCCCACACCCACAGCCAACCATGGGAGTCATCTGTCAGCCCCACACTCGCACCACAACGGCAAGGTTAGTATTGGTAGACACGAACACCTCTTGTGATTGTGAAGTTGTTACTGTGCCACAACACCCTCTCTCACAACCTCCTGGGGGTTGTGGCCCTCTCTCACAACCTCCTGTGGGGTTGTGGCCCTCTCACAACCTCCTGGGGGTAGTGGCCCCTCTCACAACCTCCTGTGGGGTTGTGGCCTCTCTCACAACCTCCTGTGGGGTTGTGGTCTCTCTCACAACCTCCTGTGGGGTTGTGGTCTCTCTCACAACCTCCTGTGGGGTTGTGGCCCTCTCTCACAACCTCCTGTGGGGTTGTGGCCCTCTCTCACAACCTCCTGTGGGGTTGTGGCCCTCTCTCACAACCTCCTGTGGGGTTGTGGCCTCTCTCACAACCTCCTGTGGGGTTGTGGCCCTCTCACAACCTCCTGTGGGGTTGTGGCCTCTCTCACAACCTCCTGTGGGGTTGTGGCCCTCTCACAACCTCCTGTGGGGTTGTGGTCTCTCTCACAACCTCCTGTGGGGTTGTGGCCCTCTCTCACAACCTCCTGTGGGGTTGTGGCCTCTCTCACAACCTCCTGTGGGGTTGTGGCCCTCTCACAACCTCCTGTGGGGTTGTGGTCTCTCTCACAACCTCCTGTGGGGTTGTGGCCCTCTCACAACCTCCTGTGGGATTGTGGCCCTCTCACAACCTCCTGTGGGGTTGTGGCCCTCTCACACAACCTCCTGTGGGGTTGTGGCCCTCTCACACAACCTCCTGTGGGGTTGTGGCCCTCTCTCACAACCTCCTGGGGGTTGTGGCCCTCTCTCACAACCTCCTGGGGGTTGTGGCCCTCTCTCACAACCTCCTGGGGGTTGTGGCCCTCTCTCACAACCTCCTGGGGGTTGTGGCCCTCTCTCACAACCTCCTGGGGGTTGTGGCCCTCTCTCACAACCTCCTGGGGGTTGTGGCCCTCTCTCACAACCTCCTGGGGGTTGTGGCCCTCTCTCACAACCTCCTGGGGGTTGTGGCCCTCTCTCACAACCTCCTGGGGGTTGTGGCCCTCTCTCACAACCTCCTGGGGGTTGTGGCCCTCTCTCACAACCTCCTGGGGGTTGTGGCCCTCTCTCACAACCTCCTGGGGGTTGTGGCCCTCTCTCACAACCTCCTGGGGGTTGTGGCCCTCTCTCACAACCTCCTGTGGGGTTGTGGCCCTCTCACAACCTCCTGTGGGATTGTGGCCCTCTCACAACCTCCTGGGGGTTGTGGCCCTCTCTCACAACCTCCTGTGGGGTTGTGGCCCTCTCTCACAACCTCCTGTGGGGTTGTGGCCCTCTCACAACCTCCTGGGGGTTGTGGCCCTCTCTCATCAATGTCTGGGACACACACACAACACGTGGTCTAGGACGGACACACACAACACGTGGTCTAGGACACACACACAACACGTGGTCTAGGACACACACGCAACACATGGTCTAGGACACACACGCAACACGTGGTCTAGGACACACACGCAACACATGGTCTAGGACACACACACACAACACATGGTCTAGGACACACACACAACACATGGTCTAGGACACACACACAACACATGGTCTAGGACACACACACAACACATGGTCTAGGACACACACACAACACCTGGTCTAGGACACACACACAACACGTGGTCTAGGACACGCAACACGTGGTCTAGGACACACACACACACAACACGTGGTCTAGGACACACAGACAACACATGGTCTAGGACACACACACAACACATGGTCTAGGACACACACACAACACGTGGTCTAGGACACGCAACACGTGGTCTAGGACACACACACACAACACAGACAACACATGGTCTAGGACACACACACAACACATGGTCTAGGACACACACACAACACATGGTCTAGGACACACACACAACACCTGGTCTAGGACACACACACAACACGTGGTCTAGGACACGCAACACGTGGTCTAGGACACACACACACACAACACGTGGTCTAGGACACACAGACAACACATGGTCTAGGACACACACACAACACATGGTCTAGGACACACACACAACACGTGGTCTAGGACACGCAACACGTGGTCTAGGACACACACACACAACACAGACAACACATGGTCTAGGACACACACGCAACACATGGTCTAGGACACACACGCAACACGTGGTCTAGGACACACACACAACACTTGGTCTAGGACACACACGCAACACGTGGTCTAGGACACACACACAACACGTGGTCTAGGACACACACACAACACGTGGTCTAGGACACACACGCAACACGTGGTCTAGGACACACACGCAACACGTGGTCTAGGACACACACGCAACACGTGGTCTAGGACACACACGCAACACGTGGTCTAGGACACACACGCAACACGTGGTCTAGGACACACACACAACACGTGGTCTAGGACACACACACAACACGTGGTCTAGGACACACACACAACACGTGGTCTAGGACACACACACAACACGTGGTCTAGGACACACACACAACACGTGGTCTAGGACACACACACAACACGTGGTCTAGGACACACACACAACACGTGGTCTAGGACACACACACAACACGTGGTCTAGGACACACACACAACACGTGGTCTAGGACACACACACAACACGTGGTCTAGGACACACACACAACACGTGGTCTAGGACACACACACAACACGTGGTCTAGGACACACACACAACACGTGGTCTAGGACACACACACAACACGTGGTCTAGGACACACACACAACACGTGGTCTAGGACACACACACAACACGTGGTCTAGGACACACACACAACACGTGGTCTAGGACACACACACAACACGTGGTCTAGGACACACACACAACACGTGGTCTAGGACACACACACAACACGTGGTCTAGGACACACACACAACACGTGGTCTAGGACACACACACAACACGTGGTCTAGGACACACACACAACACGTGGTCTAGGACACACACACAACACGTGGTCTAGGACACACACACAACACGTGGTCTAGGACACACACGCAACACGTGGTCTAGGACACACACGCAACACGTGGTCTAGGACACACACACGCAACACGTGGTCTAGGACACACACACACGCAACACGTGGTCTAGGACACACACACACGCAACACGTGGTCTAGGACACACACACACGCAACACGTGGTCTAGGACACACACACACGCAACACGTGGTCTAGGACACACACACACGCAACACGTGGTCTAGGACACACACACACGCAACACGTGGTCTAGGACACACACACACACAACACGTGGTCTAGGACACACACACACACAACACGTGGTCTAGGACACACACACACACAACACGTGGTCTAGGACACACACACACACAACAACGTGGTCTAGGACACACACACACACAACACGTGGTCTAGGACACACACACACACAACACGTGGTCTAGGACACACACACACACAACACGTGGTCTAGGACACAACACACACACAACACGTGGTCTAGGACACACACACACACAACACGTGGTCTAGGACACACACACACACAACACGTGGTCTAGGACACACACACACACAACACGTGGTCTAGGACACACACACACACAACACGTGGTCTAGGACACACACACACACAACACGTGGTCTAGGACACACACACACACAACACGTGGTCTAGGACACACACACACACAACACGTGGTCTAGGACACACACACACACAACACGTGGTCTAGGACACACACACACACAACACGTGGTCTAGGACACACACACACACAACACGTGGTCTAGGACACACACACACACAACACGTGGTCTAGGACACACACACACACAACACGTGGTCTAGGACACACACACACACAACACGTGGTCTAGGACACACACACACACAACACGTGGTCTAGGACACACACACACACAACACGTGGTCTAGGACACACACCACACACACGTGGTCTAGGACACACACACACAACACGTGTCTAGGACACACACACACACAACACGTTCTAGGACACACACACACACAACACGTGGTCTAGGACACACACACACACAACACGTGGTCTAGGACACACACACACAACACGTGGTCTAGGACACACACACACACAACACGTGGTCTAGGACACACACACAACACGTGGTCTAGGACACACACACAACACGTGGTCTAGGACACACACACAACACGTGGTCTAGGACACACACACACAACACGTGGTCTAGGACACACACACAACACGTGGTCTAGGACACACACACAACACGTGGTCTAGGACACACACACACAACACGTGGTCTAGGACACACACACAGCAACACGTGGTCTAGGACACACACACAAGCAACACACGTGGTCTAGGACACACACACACACAACACGTGGTCTAGGACACACACACAGCAACACGTGGTCTAGGAACACACACACGCAACACGTGGTCTAGGACACACACACACGCAACACGTGGTCTAGGACACACACACACGCAACACGTGGTCTAGGACACACACACACGCAACACGTGGTCTAGGACACACACACACACAACACGTGGTCTAGGACACACACACACACAACACGTGGTCTAGGACCACACACACAACAACACGTGGTCTAGGACACACACACACACAACACGTGGTCTAGGACACACACACACACAACACGTGTCTAGGACACACACACCACACAACACGTGGTCTAGGACACACACACACACAACACGTGGTCTAGGACACACACACACACAACACGTGGTCTAGGACACACACGACACACAACACGTGGTCTAGGACACACACACACACAACACGTTGGTCTAGGACACACACACACACAACACGTGGTCTAGGACACACACACACACACAACACGTGGTCTAGGACACACACACACACAACACGTGGTCTAGACACACACACACACAACACGTGTCTAGACACACACAACACCAACACGTGGTCTAGGACACACACACACACAACCGTGGTCTAGGACACACACACACACAACACGTGGTCTAGGACACACACACACACAAACACGTGGTCTAGGACACACACACACACAACACGTGGTCTAGGACACACACACACACAACACGTGGTCTAGGACACACACACACACAACACGTGGTCTAGGACACACAAACACACATACACGTTGGTCTAGGACACACACACAACACAACACGTGGTCTAGGACAACACACACACACAACACGTGGTCTAGGACACACACACACACAACACGTGGTCTAGGACACACACACACACAACACGTGGTCTAGGACACACACACACACAACACGTGGTCTAGGACACACAACACACACAACACGTGGTCTAGGACACACACACACACAACACGTGGTCTAGGACACACACACACACAACACGTGGTCTAGGACACACACACACCACCAAACAACGTGGTCTAGGCCACACACACACACAACAAACCGTGGTCTAGGACACACACACACACAACACGTGGTCTAGGACACACACACACACAACACGTGGTCTAGGACACACACACACACACACGTGGTCTAAGGACACACAACACACAACAACACGTGGTCTAGGACACACACACACCAAACACGTGGCTAGGACACACACAGACCCACAACAGTGTCTAGGACACACACAACCACAAAACTGGTCTAGGACACACCACCACACAACACGTGTCTAGGACACACACACACACAACACGTGGTCTAGGACACACACCACCACACACGTGGTCTAAGGAACACACACACACCAACACGTGGTCTAGGAAACACACACACACAACACGTGGTCCTAGGACACAACACACACACACACGGTGGTCCGAGACACGACACACACGACACAACATCGTGGTCTAGGACACACACACACACAACACGTGGTGCTAGACACACCCACACACAACACGTGGTTAGGTACGCACACACACACAACACGTGTCTAGGACACACACACACACACACGTGGTCTAGGACACACACACACACAACACGTGGTCTAGGACACACACACACACAACACGTGGTCTAGGACACACACACACACAACACGTGGTCTAGGACACACACACACACAACACGTGGTCTAGGACACACACACACACAACACGTGGTCTAGGACACACACACACACAACACGTGGTCTAGGACACACACACACACAACACGTGGTCTAGGACACACACACACACAACACGTGGTCTAGGACACACACACACACAACACGTGGTCTAGGACACACACACACACAACACGTGGTCTAGGACACACACACACAACACGTGGTCTAGGACACACACACACACAACACGTGGTCTAGGACACACACACACACAACACGTGGTCTAGGACACACACACACACAACACGTGGTCTAGGACACACACACACACAACACGTGGTCTAGGACACACACACACAACACGTGGTCTAGGACACACACACACACAACACGTGGTCTAGGACACACACACACACAACACGTGGTCTAGGACACACACAACACGTGGTCTGGGACACGTGTTGTGTGTCATAATGGGAGAGAGAGAACCCGTGGCAGAGGTGCCGGAGCGGGGGACCAGGAGCTGGAGCATACTGAGTCAGGTTGTCTCACGCAGGAGTGCTTTGGTCGGGCCACGTGTGTAGCGGGGCAGGTGTGGGCAAGTGTGTCGCACATGTGCCTGGCGCGGGCCGTCTGCCTCCTGGGACACGTGAAGGATAGCGTGAAGCAGCAGGTGTGTAGGGCCCCTGTGTCCTCTGCATGTGTCCCCTCTCATCTCCCCTCTCTCACCTCCCCCCTCTCACCTCCCCCCTCTCACCTCCCCTCCTTTCCTCACTCACCTCCCCTCTCTCACCTCCCCTCTCTCACCTCCCCCCTCTCACCTCCCCCCTCTCACCTCCCCTCCTTCCCTCTCTCACCTTCCCTCTCTCACCTCCCCTCTCTCACCTCCCCTCTCTCACCTCCCCTCTCTCACCTCCCCTCTCTCACCTTCCCTCTCTCACCTTCCCTCTCTCACCTTCCCTCTCTCACCTTCCCTCTCTCACCTTCCCTCTCTCACCTTCCCTCTCTCACCTTCCCTCTCTCACCTTCCCTCTCTCACCTTCCCCCTCTCACCTCCCCTCTCTCACCTCCCCTCCTTCCCTCACTCATCTTCCCTCACTCATCTTCCCTCACTCACCTGCCTGGTAAACATGACCAATTATTACTCCCCAAGTGTTCCTAAAGGCGTCTTGGTGTCATGTTTGTGTGGGGTTTTGGGACTTTCTGGATTTTTTAGCCTTTTTTTCCTAGGAAACTGTTTAGTAAAGGAATGTTTAGTGGTGTTGGGAGGCGCTGAGACACGACCGTTCCCTCCCCATGTTTCTCTCTCATGTTCACTTGCTGGCCAATCACAGTCAAACACTCATGAATCAGATGTGTCATTGGTCAGTTTATTATAATGGTAAGTAGTAATTTTATCTGTTAGACAACTTCTGATTGGTCAGACGAACCAAGCGGTGTATGTTGTGAGGTATTATCAAAAAGCCCCAAGCTGAGTAAACTACGTAGCACTGTCAGTGTCGCTGGAGAGTCAGCAGGTGCTAAATGTTACCGAGGGTCTCAGTACAAGAACTTAAGTCCATAAAGTGAGCGGAGTCAAAAGCAGCAGAGTCACTGAGGATTTTGTCGAGGGACAAGAGTCCTTCCGGGATATTAAGCAAGGCACACAATTGTCCTGAAAATTGGGACATTCTACCAGGAGGTCCGTAAGTGTAAGTGGGACAATGCCGTTCGAACAATAGTGTTGGGCAGTGTTCCATTAAGTGCCTGTGACTCAATGGTGTATGGAGAATATGGGACCTAGCCAGAGCCGTTCCCACCGCCGTATACAATAGCAGCAGGAAGGCCAAGGGGACGGGCTACCTTTAAGAGTAACTTTTTACTTGTAACACCAGACTAATGACCCTGCCGACGGTTTCAGATTGATGAATGAATGACTGGGTGGAAATCTCAATAAGGAATACCTTTTTGGGAAATACCCCCTCCCCTTCCGGCCCGTTGGCGTCGTGAGGGGGCTTGGTGGACGGCTGCCGGAGTGTGATGCTCCGTTGGGCAGTCCTCTGTCCTTTTCTGGCCTTGCACTCCTGCTGCTGTCTTCTCCAATTGTGCCGGATCGCTTTTCCTTTTCCTTATGTTTCGTTTTTCTCCCCCCTCTTCTCTTATCTGCTTGTCGTTTCCTGCCGACCTTTTGCTTGTTTTGGATTATTTCTTTGGACTTCTTCTATTTTGACGCCCGGGTGCTTGAGGAGGCATACTCTTGCACCCGTAGAACTGTAGTACCCGACGTCTCGAGCGAGGGGAACCTTTTATTGTCAATCCCCCTTTCGTCGCTGAACCCGATCTCGACGGACTGACGGTTCTTAAGGTGGCGTTTGTGGGGCGTATACTCACGACGCACCCCTAGGGGGCCCCGGCATGATCAGCGATAGCTTCCTGTTGGGTGTCCTGCCTCTAATTGTGGCTCCATGGTGGGTATGGGGGCACATTCGTGGATGAATTTGTCACTTTTCGTCTCTATGTCGTTGAATGTTTCCGTTGTACCCTCTCAGGCTCGTGGGGTGGGCGACCAAGCCCCCGAGTCGGCCTGTATTGGAAGACCAGGCTCTGTAGCTCCCGCTGCGTTGGGCCCCGACCTTGCTCCTCCTTTGACCGTCCTGACTTCTTCCCCCAGCTCCCCTACCTCCTCTGAGGTTGGGTCGAGCCTCCAGCCCCCGGTGGTGACCACTTCGTCCCCTGGTGTGGCTAAGTCTTTCGTTGTGACTACTGCGCCTTTTGACCCCTCTCTCTCTAGGGGTTCTCAACGCCGTTCGCGCCCCAACCGCACTCGCTCGATTCCTTCCCGTGCTGATGCGTATCAGGCCTTGTTTGGTCCTGCTTCATGGGCCAAATACTTTGATCTCCTCTCTTGATTCTGCGCCTCCTGACGATTTCTCCCTCCATCGGCATCTTGTAGATTCCGTGGATGCGTGTGTTACTTTCAACCCCACTCGTCTCGGTACACGTGTCGTTGCTGCTCCTTCTCAGGATGCGGCTTCCCGCTTGGCTGCCTTATCTTGCCTTGGCGAGGTCCCTGTTCGGGTCTCCAAGAACGTTCAGATGAATTCCAGTGTTGGCACTATTCTCCTCCCACCCCATGTTGCAACCGGTGTTCGGAATCTGCAGGATTGCCACGATGATATTCGGCATATCCTTGATGCCCAAGGCCATTCTGTCCTCCAGGTTGACTCGTTTACTCGTCCCCCTCGTGGTCGTCGCCGTCAACCCCTTCGCGTTGTGAAGATCACCTTTGATGGTAGGACCCTTCCATCCTCTGTCATTCTTGCTGGTGCTCGGTGCTCTGTCCAGGAGTATATTCCTTCTCCTCGACTTTGTAATAAGTGCTGGAGGTTTGGGCATGGTGCCCTCCGCTGCTCTGGGACTGTCTCTCTCTGTCCTTTGTGTGGGAGTGATGGTCACTCTAAGTCGGAGTGCACTTCTCCCCAAGCTCGCTGCCTCAACTGCGGTGAGGCCCATCCTACGTTCTCCCATGCCTGTGTCCATTACAAGCTTGAGGCGGCCGTCCTTAACCTGAAGCACCGGGAGCGTTTGTCTTTTCCTGAGGCGAGGCGCCAGGTTCGCCGGCTCCCGCCTTATACTAACATCTCTTATGCTCGCGTGTTGCGCTCTTCCTCTCCTCGTCCTTCCCCCCTTCCTCAGACTCTCAACCGTTTCCGGGCCTTGGACCCTGATACGCCCACTGCCCCCTCCTCTGTTCCTTTGAGTTCTTTCCCGAGGGGTCCCCCTCCTGGTCCTCTGTCTGGGGTTCCCCTTCTTTCAACCCGGTCTGTCATGTCTCCTGTGTCTTCTTCCTCGTCCCCCTCCGATCCTCCTTCCCATCCTCTTCCTCCATCTATCGGCTCTCCCCGCCGCCTGTCGGTGCAGGCGGATGTCCATCGCTCTCCTAACGGCCGTCGTGTGTGCTCTCGTTCGGCTTCTCCTGTTGAGACACTGGAATCCGTTGCCCGGTACGTAGTTGCTGGGACACCTGTCACTTTAAGTCAGAAACGTAAGCCTGGCTCCTCTCCTTCCTCTTCCCCGGCGGGTAAGAAGGCTTCGCTTTCTTCCTTAGCTCCTACTTCTGGCTCTGTTGCTCCTTCCCCTCCCGTTTCAGTGGTTACGCCCCCTGTTCCTGCTATGGAGATTTCTTTGGCCCCTGCTTCCCTTTCGGTTGCTGCTCTTGCTGGGGTGCGCTCCCCTCTTTCTACTCCCCCTCTTCCGACTGCTGTCCTTTACTGCTCCTCTCCGTTGTCTCCTCCTCTTCCTCCTCCTCCTCCGGACCCCGCCCGCCCACCTCTGATCTGTTCTCCCGTTTCCTTCCCTCCGTCTTTGCTCAGTTTACCCATGCCCCCTAACCCTGACTTTGCTGACCCTGATCCCGACCCTGATATTCTTTAACGTGCTCTGTTGCTCTTTCGCCTTTGTTTCTTCCTTGTTCTCTGTTTTTGTCCTTTCTCTTCCCGTCGTTGTCCATTCTTCAATGGAACGTTCGAGGTTATTACGCCAATTTCCTCGAACTCCAACTTCTGATTTCGCGGTTTTCGCCCCTTTGTGTCTGTCTCCAGGAGCCAATGCTTGGTGCTCGTCCTGGTCGTTTTCGTGGCTATTCCTTTCTCTCCCCCCCCCAGCCATTGCTGGGGCTTCTAATTCTTCTGCTCTCTTGATTCGTGCAGATGTTCCCTTTGTTCCTTTACTTTTTCCTTCGCCTCTCCATTGTTCTGCTGCTCGTATCTTTGTGGGGAAATGGTACACAGTTTGTTCCATTTATCTCCCCCCGAGTGTCCCGCTCTCTCTTCCTGATTTGAAACACCTCCTAGACTCCTTGCCGGAGCCTGTGCTCCTACTGGGTGACTTCAATTGTCGTCATTCTCTTTGGGGTGACGTTCTGACGAATACCCGGGGTCGCCTCCTTGAGCCGTTTCTCCTATCTTCTTCCCTGTCTCTTCTGAATTCTGGTGAGCCCACTCATTTGGACTCTCGGACTCGCACCCTTTCTTGTCTTGATCTTTCTCTCTGCTCTTCTTCTCTTTACTTAGATTTCACGTGGCAGGTTCTTGATGACCTCCATGGAAGTGATCATTTCCCCATCCTTGTTTCCTTTTTCTCTTTTCGCCCTTCCCTCTCTTTCCCTAGGTGGCAGTTTGCTAAGGCAGACTGGACCCTATTTACCCTCAGTGCTGCTCTCTCTGACCTCTCCCTTCTGCCTCTCTCTCGCGCTCTCCTCCTTTTTCATGACACTGTCTTCAACGCTGCCCTCCGCTCTATTCCTCGCTCTTCCTCTCGGGGTCCACGGAAGTGCGTTCCCTGGTGGAATGCGGACTGTGCTCGGGCTGTCCGCTGTAAGCGTGCAGCCTGGAAGAGGCACCGCCGTCGGCAGACGACCGATTCTTTTCTTTTCTTTCGGAAAGCGAGTGCGGTGGCCCGTAGGGCCATCCGTACGGCTAAACGTGAATGTTGGGCATCTTATGTCTCAACAATTACGTCCGAAACCCCTCTGGCCCAGATCTGGAAGCGTATCCGCAAGATAGCGGGTAAGTTCGTTCCCGATGTTTCACCGGTCCTTCACCTCCATGATACTCTTGTGGCGGACCCGTTGCAGGTCGCTTCCGAACTGGGTTCCCACTTTTCTTCTGTTAGCTCTGGTCTTCATCTTCCCCAATCTTTCCTTCTTCGTAAACCTGTCCTTGAGTCTCGTCCTTTAGATTTCTGCACTCATCTTCAGCTTCCCTATAATGATCCCTTCTCTCTCTCTGAACTTCGTTCTGCTCTGGCCCTCTGCGGTTCTACGGCGGCGGGCTCCGATGGTATTCATTATGAGATGCTTCGCCATCTCCCTCCGAGCACGTCTCAGTATTTACTGAGTCTGTATAATCGGATCTGGGAGTCGTCGTCAGTCCCTGAGGACTGGCTCGATGCCGTTGTCCTCCCTGTTCGCAAACCGGGGTCTCTGGGTACTTCCCCTAAGGACTTTCGCCCTATTGCTCTCACAAGTTGTGTCTGCAAACTTTTTGAACGTATGGTTAACGTTCGTCTGATGTGGTTCCTGGAACACAATCACCTCCTCTCCCCTTCTCAATTTGGTTTCCGCAAGTGCCGCAGCACGACAGATGTCCTGGTGAACTTGGAGGTCTATATTCGTACTGCTTTTGCTGCGAAGACCTCCGTTGTTGCCGTCCTTTTTGACCTGGAAAAGGCTTACGACACCACTTGGCGTTATCATATCCTATCTCAACTTCATTCTTTTGGCCTTCGTGGTCATCTCCCTCTCTTTCTCCGCAGCTTCCTCTCTCGTCGTTCCTTTCGGGTGCGCCTTGGTACCGCTCTCTCTCCCTCTTTTCAGCAATACGAAGGTGTGCCCCAGGGTAGTGTTCTGAGCACTACTCTTTTTCTGGTTGCCCTCAATGGTCTTCTTTCCTCTCTTCCTTCTGGTGTCTTCTCCGCTCTCTATGTCGATGATCTTACCCTTTGTTGTCAGGGTGATGATTCGCCTCTCCTTCAACGCCGGCTTCAACTTGCAATTGATGCCGTGTCGTCTTGGGCCACTGATCATGGCTTCAAGTTCTCTACTTCTAAGACTTGTGCCATGACATTTACGCGGAAACGGGTTGTTCTTCGTCCCTCTTTGTCTCTTTATGGTCATCCCCTTGAATACAAAGATTCCGCGAAGCTTTTGGGGTTATTCCTTGACACTCGTTTGTCTTGGTCTCCCCATATCTCTTACCTCCGTGTTGAGTGCTCTAAGGCCCTTACCCTCCTTCGGGTCTTGTCCCATACTTCTTGGGGGGCAGATAGGCGCACTCTCCTTGCTTTACATTCTTCTCTCGTCCTGTCTAAGCTCGATTATGGTTGCCCTGCTTACTCGTCTGCTTCTCCTTCTACTCTTCGCCGTCTTGATGCTTTGCACCATACTGGGTTGCGCCTCAGTTCTGGTGCCTTTCGTTCGACTCCCGTCCTTAGCTTGTATGTTGACACTGGCTTCCTGTCTCTCCAGGACCGCCGTGATCGCTACTGTCTTCGCTATCTTGCGCGGTCCTTGCAACATCCTTCCTCTCGCCTCTGTCGTGCTTTAACTTTTACCCCTCCTGCGGTTCCTGTTCCTCTTCACCACCTCCCTCTTTCTGTCCGGTTATCTCGCCTGCAGGATTCTCTTTCCGTTCGTATTTCTGATGTTTCTCCTCGTGTTGTTCCTTCTTTGCCCCCGTGGAGGGTCCCTCTTCCGCGGTTTTGTACTTCCTTGACCCGTATCACTAAAGCTTTTACCCCTCCTACGGTTCTAAAACGCCTTTTCCTCGAGCACTTTTCTTCTCACTCCCGCTCCGTTTCTGTCTTCACCGATGGGTCTAAGTCAGCGGACGGTGTTGGCTACTCTGTTGTTTTTCCTGATCGCACTTATATGTGTCGCTTGCCTCCGGAGACTAGCATCTTTACAGCGGAACTTTATGCTATTCTCTATGCTCTTCGTCTCCTACTTTCTCGTTGTCAGTCTTCCTTTGTAGTTGTTGTTGACTCTCGTAGTGCCCTCATGGCTCTCGGGTCCTTTAATCCAGTTCATCCAGTGGTTGTCGAGATCCAGCATTGGCTGTTTCTCGTTCATAGTAAATTTAAGTCGGTTGAGTTTTGTTGGGTTCCCAGCCATATTGGTGTGTCTTTAAATGAGCGTGCGGATGCTGCCGCCAAGGAAGCTGTCCGCTCTTGTCCCATCTCTCGTAAGGGCATTCCGTATTCCGACTTTTACCCGGTTATCCATTCCTCAGTCCTTACCCGTTGGCAGGCTTCTTGGTTGTCTGTTACTGGTAACAAGCTACGTACTCTTAAATGTTGTGTTTCCTCGTGGCAGTCCTCCTTCCACCGTAACCGGCGGTGGGAAACAGCTCTGGCGAGGTTGCGTATTGGCCATACTCGCTTAACCCATGGTCACTTGATGGAGCGCCGCCCTGCTCCTTATTGTCCTAGTTGCATTGTCCCTCTTACGGTCGTGCATGTCCTTCTTGAATGTCCTGACTTCCAGGACGAGCGTATGTCTTGCTTTCCGACCGCCCCTCGCGGTCACCTGTCCCTCGATAGAATTCTTGGTGACTCGGATACTTTTGATATCGTTCGCCTTATGCGTTTTTGTTCTCGTATTGGCATCCTTGGTGATATTTAGCGCCCTCTGATTATTTTGCGTATTTGATGGTGCTACATAGCCTTCCCGGTTTGGTGCCTTCTTTTGATAATTACTTACTTACTTTTGGGAAATAGGACAAGTGCAGATAGCTTCCTTAGCACAGTGGACACTTGAGGTAACGCCGTGTTGGGCGGAACCAGGCAAAACTCAACTGGAGTTTTACTCCCACATGATGCATAGGGTTAAGTAAGTCGAGAGCCACGAGAGAATTGCGAAAGTCAAACCACGATGATAAAGGAACGTCGACTTAGCCAACACCGTCGGCAGACTTAGACCCATCTGTGAATAGGGGAAACGGAGTTTGAGTGCAAAGAAAAGGGTTTAAGGAAAAGGTATTACATAACATTAAGAGGGGTAGAGACCTTTACCTTGTGGGTCAAGGTCCTAACCTTGAGAAGTGGGACTCTCCCTGGGGACAATGATGGAACACGAGGAGACACATTGTAAACACGAACCCGAGAGGGAAGCATGCAAGTGAAACATTCTTACAGAGGAAGGAAGGTGGTGAAAGGGAACAGGGCCCACACCTGGGGGGTAAGGGCTCAGGGCCCCCACCTGAGGGGTAAGGGCTCAGGGCCCCCCCACCTGAGGGGTAAGGGCTCAGGGCCCCCCCACCTGAGGGGTAAGGGCTCAGGGCCCCCCCACCTGAGGGGTAAGGGCTCAGGGCCCCCCCACCTGAGGGGTAAGGGCTCAGGGCCCCCCCACCTGAGGGGTAAGGGCTCAGGGCCCCCCCACCTGAGGGGTAAGGGCTCAGGGCCCCCACCTGAGGGGTAAGGGCTCAGGGCCCCCACCTGAGGGGTAAAAGTCGAAGCTCAGCATGCTGACAGCGTACAGCCCGAGCACTTCAAGGCTGCGTGCATGTAATGAGCCGTACACAGACCATAGCTTCTCCCCTTCCTTGGTCAGTCTCAATTGGCTCTTTCCTGTCATAAACGGTTGGCGTCAAAGTTTCCCTTAGTCAAGTGAGACCTTCGCAGGCCACTTGTCCCCTCCCCAATCCTTGCCACCAATCCGCCCCCCTCCAATCGTTTCCCCTCTTCCTCCTGTCTCCGCTTGCCAGTGACCAATCGAGGAGCAGTAAAACTCGGTGCCATAAAACTATGTTCTCAAAGTTCCTCTCGGGTGGCTGGCCAGACGAGGCTCGTCCACACCAGCTGGTTGTAACTGCTTGTTTCCTGTTGACATGAGAAGACGGCTCCGGCCAGTGTCAGGCTGTTCACTGGCCAAGAGCAGCGGCCTTTTGTTTCATTGGTTAGTGATGCCAGGGTGCTAGGCCTGGGGCCTCAAGTGATTGGAGTAAGAGGCGGAGTCCACCAGGGTAAGGCAGGGCAGCCATTGGCCAAGGGGACCAGAGTATCCAGCTTTGGTGTGAATTGATTGGCGCTACAAGCCCGGAGCCTCACTCGGGGGAAGAACCATAGGTCTCCCTGAGGTAGTCAAAGGACATTTTAGTCAGTGTGTGTGTGGGTTGACTTGAGGCAGGACCGGTGACCTGGGGCCAGATTCACGAAAGCACTTACGAACGTGTATATCTTTCCTCAATCTTTGGCGGCTTTGTTTACAATTATTAAACAGTTAATGAGCTCGGAAGCACCAGGAGGCTGTTTATAACAATAACAACAGTTGATTGGCAAGTTTTCATGCTTGTAAACTGTTTAATGTAACCAAAGCCGTCAAAGATTGAGGAAAGATGTACACGTTCGTAAGTGATTGCGTAACTGCTTCGTGAATCTGGCCCCAGGCGAGTGGCCAGTCATCACCTGTGGCGGGTCTTGCAGGATAAGGTAATGTGCGCCGGAGTTCTCGTGTCCATCGGTAGATTACTCTTGCCTCTCACAGATATACACAGAGAAGAATATTTTTCAACTTGATATAAATATACGTGTCTTCCTTCAGTAAAGTTCATTAATGTATTTTGTTGTTTAGTTATCTGTTCCCTCCTTTTTTTATTAATGTCGAGTCGCTTTTTATATGTTGTGTTAATAGCCTGTACTGGAAATCCCCCTCCCCCCCCCACCACCTCCCCGCCCCCCCCCTCCCCCTGTGTTCTCCATATCATGGATATTAGAGTTGCTCTTGAAGCCTCAATAAGTCAAGATTTTTATACAATTAATTCCCAAGGATTATTGCCAAGATTCCTACGACCTTCAAGTTTCATAATTCTTGCCGTCTGTCCATCCTGAGAGCTGTAATACAGGCGCGTCACCTCAGGAAGGTGGCGGGTCTGTCCATCCTGAGAGCTGTAATACAGGCGCGTCACCTCAGGAAGGTGGCGGGTCTGTCCATCCTGAGAGCTGTAATACAGGCGCGTCACCTCAGGAAGGTGGCGGCGGCGGTCGTCAATTATGAAGTATTATTCATTATTTAAATTAATAACCCTTTTATGTTGTTGTGGCTTCTGCCATTTAATATTTCAGTTTAATATTAGCGGGTAGTAAGAGGGAGCCGGTCGGCCGAGCGGACAGAACGCTGGACTTGTGATCCTGGGTTCGATCCCAGGCTCCGGCGAGAAACAATGGGAAGAGTTTTTCACCCTATGCCCCTGTTACCTAGCAGTAAAATAGGTACCTGGGTGGTAGTCAGCTGTCACGGGCTGCTTCCTGGGGGGTGGAGGCCTGGTCGAGGCCCGGGCCGTGGGGACACTAAAGCCCCGAAATCATCTCAAGATGACCTCAAGATAGTTCAGTGAGGGTCACAGTGATGTTGCAGCCTTGACAAGCTGGGGTTGAGTGAGTAAGGGGGGGGGGGGGGTAGCTAGGTGGTGGTGGTGACAATGCTTTGACTACCTCAGGGAGACCTATGGTTCTTCCCCCGAGTGAGGCTCCGGGCTTGGAGCGCCAATCAATTCACACCAAAGCTGGATACTCTGGTCCCCTTGGCCAATGGCTGCCCGGCCTTACCCTGGGAGACTCCGCCTCTTACTCCAATCACTTGAGGCCCCAGGCCTAGTACCCTGGCATCACTAACCAATGAAACAAAGGCCGCTGCTCTTGGCCAGTGAACAGCCTGACACTGGCCGGAGCCGTCTTCTCATGTCAACAGGAAACAAGCAGTTACAACCAGCTGGTGGGGACGAGCCTCGTCTGGCCAGCCACCCGAGAGGAACTTTGAGAACATGGTTTTATGGCGCCGAGTTTTACTGCTCCTCGATTGGTCACTGACAAGCGGAGACAGGAGGAAGAGGGGAAACGATTGGAGGGGGATTGGGCGGATTGGTGACAAGGATTGGGAAGGAGGAGACAAGTGGCCTGTGAAGGTCTCAGTTGACTAAGGGAAACCTCGACTCAAACCGTTTATGACAGGAAAGAGCCAAGGGGGGGGGGGGGGGAGGAGAAAGAGGGAAGGGGGAGATGCTATGGTCTGTGTACAGATCACAACATGCTGACAGCATACAGTCCGAGCACTTCCAGGCTGCATGCTGACAGTGAGTTAAACACAATAATAATTGTGTTATTAACACACAGATTGTGCCCGAGCACAATCCTAATATCAGCAGGAAATGCACTTTCACAGGAGGCGTAACGAGGAACAGGAGAGGGCGGCGTCTAATGTGTCGGGGAAAACACGAGGGCTCAGGAGAGGCAGATAAGACGGGCTGGAGAGAGGGAGCTTTGAGGATGAAAAGATTCCAGTCCGCTTGATCAAACCGCCACGGAGGGACCGAGAGAGAAGGGCGGAAAGGAAAGATATTTACGAGGATGATAATGGTCACTCTTATGGAGGTCACCGAGAACCTTCCACCACACGTCTATATAAATGGGAGAGGAGGAAAAGGAAAGATCAATAAAGGAAAGGGTGCAAGAGCACTAGCCAAGATGAGTTGACTCGCTGGGATTCAGGAGAGAAAATGGACGAAAGGTTCCTGGTGACGGCCCTAAGTAGTTATCAGAGCATCACCACAGAGGACTTGCTTAAACACACTACCAAAAGGCACACTGGCTCTTGTAACAAGTCCCAAATTGGTCAGCAACACGGAGGAACATACAGTTCGGGGAGATAAATGCCTCAGTGTATCATTTACCAAGAAAAATATGAGCGACAGAAGTTATCTTGAGATGATTTCGGGGCTTTTTTTAGTGTCCCCGCGGCCCGGTCCTCGACCAGGCCTCCACCCCCAGGAAGCAGCCCGTGACAGCTGACTAACACCCAGGTACCTATTTTACTGCTAGGTAACAGGGGCATAGGGTGAAAGAAACTCTGCCCATTGTTTCTCGCCGGCGCCTGGGATCAAACCCAGGACCACAGGATCACAAGTCCAGCGTGCTGTCCGCTCGGCCGACCGGCTCCCTGTTCAGAGGAATGAACATGCAACTGGAAAAGTTGAGTGACAAAGGGAGCGTCATTCCAGATTCATAGAGCAGTAGAGACGGGGCAGCCTAACACAGGCTGGAAGGGAGGAGAGAGAAAGGAATAGCCACGGAAGTGACCAGGATGACCATTGACTCCTGGAGACAACAATGAAAATTGTGACATCAGAAGTTGAAGTTCATGAAAACTTGCAAAGAAACCACGAATATTCCATTGAAGAATAGGCATAATAAAGAACAGAGAACAGGACACAGGAGACTAGAGAGGATCATGAGTAGGTTCAGTGAAGTTAGGGAGAGGGGGAATAAGTTAATCCAAAGATGGAGACGAGAGGGTGGCAGGAAGGAGCATAGATGGAGTCTAGAAAGGCTCTGTAGAAGGGCAGTCGAGGGAGGGAGGGAGGGAGGGAGGGTGAACAACCACAGAAACTGCACATGCACAGTATCAGGCAGAGTACCAAAGGTAGACTCATAGGCTATGGGAACTTTCATAGCTATTAATGACGACTCCGCCACCGAGAGTGGAGGAGAGGTAGGAAGGAAGATCAGGAGATGGAACGAAGAAGTGAAAATTAGGGAGAGGATTTAAGCCTTCTTACCCATTGGGGAGGATGAGGGAAAGGAACCAGGCTTACCTTTCTGAGTGAGAGACACAGGCAGGCCAGTAGTGATATACTGTGCCACAGCCTACACAGTCTAAGGCAGAGAGCAGGAATGAGAGAAGACGGCGGAGATGACTGGTAGGAGGATGGACACCAGCGTGGCTGGACAGTTGATGCAGAGGGCCAAAAGACAGCGGAGAAGACTGAGAAGAAAGAAAGGGTCGAAAAGTGAAAGAAGGCACAGAGGAAAGAGGAGGAGGGAGAGAGGCGGTTCTATCGTTCTCTCCATTCTTCACGAAGGAGAACGTGAAGGAAGGATGGAAATGGTCAGTGACCCATGATGAACACCTTTGGCCACAGATTGGAAAGGAGCAGAAGACGGGGAGCGGGTGGAGATGTCAGGGTTCAAAGTTTGGCAATGGTTGCCGACCTGAGGAAGGGAAGAGTGGTGCAACACAAGACCATAGGTTATGTCACGAGAAAGTCAAGATGGTGGACCAGGAGCCAAGCCTCGGAGAAAGATGTACGATCATGATGCTTCAAGCCAAGGATCGCTTCTTCAAACTTAGTTTAAGCCAGTACAAGAGAAGTTATGGTGGGCCTCTCCACAGCAGAGGCAGCGAGCTTGAGAAGAACAATAATATCTGAGAGTACCCACGGTCACCATACAAAGGGAAAAAGGGATATCTTGCTACTGCTCCCCCCCTCCCCGCTCAGCTCGTTGTCGCCGTGTGGGGGCTTCGTGGGCGGCTGCTGGAGTGTGATGCTCCTTAGGGCAGTCCTCTGTCCTTTTCTAGCCTTGTGCTCCTGCTGCCGTCCTCTCCAATTCTGCTGGGCACCTTTTCCTTTTCCTTCTGTTTCGTTTTTCTCCCCCCTCTTCTCCTATCTGCTTGCCGTTTCCTGCCGACCTTTTGCTCGTTCTGGTTCTTCCATGGACTTCTTCTATTTTGACGCCCGGGTGCTTGAGGAGGCATACTCATGCACCCGTAGAACTGCAGTACCCGACGTCGAGAGCGAGGGGAACCTTTCATTGTCAATCCCCACTTCGTCACTGAACCCGATCTCGACGGACTGTCGGTTTCTTAAGGTGGCGTTTGTGGGGCGTATACTCACGACGCACCCCTAGGAGGCCCCGACAAGATCGGCGATAGCTTCTTGTTGGGTGTCCTGCCTCTAATTGTGGCTCCATGGTGGGTGTGGGGGCACATTCGTGAGTGAATTCTTAATTTCGTCAAGATGATAACCCCTGTTTCGGCTGCTTCTGGCTTACCTTTTCAGGCTCGTGGGGTGGGCGACCAAGCCCCCGAGTCGGTCCGTATTGGAAGACCGGGCTCTGTAGCCTCCGCTGCATTGGGCCCCGACCTTGCTCCTCCTTTGGCCTCTCTGACTCCTTCCCCTGGCTCCCCTTCCTCCTCTGTGGTTGGGTCGAGCCCCAAGCCCCCAGTGGTGACTACCTCGTCCCCTGGCGCGGCTCCTTCTCTAGTTGTAACTACTGCGCCTTTTAACCCCTCTCTCTCTGGGGGTTCTCACCGCCGTCCTCGTCACGGCCGCCCTCGCTCGATTCCTTCCAGTTCTGCTACCTATCAAGCCTTGTTTGGTCCCGCTTCGTGGGCCAAATATTTTGATCTCCTCCCTCTTGATTCTGCGCCTCCTGACGATTTCTCCCTTCATCGACATCTCATTGATTCCGTGGATGCCTCCATTACTTTTAACCCCACTCGTCTCGGTACACGTGTCGTTGCTGCTCCTTCTCAGGATGCTGCTTCCCGCTTGGCTGCCTTATCCTGCCTTGGCGAGACCCCCGTTCAGGTCTCGAAGAACGCTCAATTGAATGCCAGTGTTGGCACTATTTTGCTCCCGCCCCATGTTGCAACCGGTGTTCGGGACCTGCGCGACTGCCACGACGATATTCACCATATCCTCGCTGCCCAGGGCCATTCTATTCTCCAGGTGGACACGTTTACTCGTCCCCCTCGTGGTAGTCGCCGTCAGCCCCTCCGGGTTGTGAAGATTACCTTTGATGGTAGGACCCTTCCACCCTGTCATTCTTGCTGGTGCCAGGTGCTCTGTCCAGGAGTACATTCCTTCTCCTCGGCTCTGCAACAAGTGCTGGAGGTTTGGGCATGGTGCCCTCCGCTGCTCCGGGACTCTCTCTCTCTGTCCTTTGTGTGGTGGCGAAGGTCACTCTAAGTCGGAGTGCACTTCTCCCCAGGCTCGTTGCCTCAACTGCGGTGAGGCCCATCCTACCTTCTCCCGTGCGTGTGTCCATTACAAGCTTGAGGCAGCCGTCCTCAATCTGAAGCACCGGGAGCGTTTATCTTTTCCTGAGGCGAGGCGCCAGGTTCGCCGGCTCCCGCCTTATGCTAATATCTCTTATGCTCGCGTGTTGCGCTCTTCCTCTCCTCGTCCTTCCCGCCTTCCTCAGACTCACAACCGTTTCCGGGCCTTGGACCCTGATGCGCCCACTGCCCCCTCCTCTGTTCCTTTGGGTTCTCTCCCGAAGGATCCTCCTCCTGGTCCTCTGTCTGGGGTTCCCCTTCCTTCTACCCGGTCTGTCGTGTCTTCTGTGTCTTCTTCCTCGTCCCCCTCCAATCCTTCTTCCCATCCTCTTCCTCCATCTATTGGCTCTCCCCACCGCCTGTCGGTGCGGGCGGATGTCCATCGCTCTCCTAACGGCCGTCGTGTGTGCTCTCGTTCGGCTTCTCCTGTTGAGACACTGGAATCCGTTGCCCGGTACGTAGTTGCTGGGACACCGGTCTCTTTAAGTCAGAAGCGTAAGCCTGGCTCCTCTCCTTCCTCTTCCCCGGCGGGTAAGAAGGCTTCGCTTTCTTCCTCAGCTCCTCCTTCTGGCTCTGTTGCTCCTTCCCCTCCCGTTTCAGTGCTTGCGCCCCCTGTTCCTGCTATGGAGGTTTCTTTGGCCCCTGCTTCCCTTTCGGTTGCTGCTCTTGCTGGGGTGCGCTCCCCTCTTTCTACTCCCCCTCCTCCTGCTGCTGTCCTTGACGGCTCCTCTCCGTTGTCTCCTCCTCTTCCTCCTCCTCCTCCAGACCCTGCCCGCCCACCTCTGCTCTGTTCTCCCGTTTCCTTCCCTCCGTCTTTGCTCAGTTTACCCATGCCCCCTAACCCTGACTTTGCTGACCCTGATCCCGACCCTGATATTCTTTAACGTGCTCTGTTGCTCTTTCGCCTTTGTTTCTTCCTTGTTCTCTGTTTTTGTCCTTTCTCTTCTCGTCGTTGTCCATTCTTCAATGGAACGTTCGAGGTTATTACGCTAATTTCCTCGAACTCCACCTTCTGATTTCGCGGTTTTCGCCCCTTTGTGTCTGTCTCCAGGAGCCAGTGCTTGGTGCTCGTCCTGGTCGTTTTCGTGGCTATTCCTTTCTCTCCCCCCCCCAGCCATTGCTGGGGCTTCTAATTCTTCTGCTCTTTTGATTCGGGCTGATGTTCCCTTTGTTCCTTTACTTTTTCCTTCGCCTCTCCATTGTTCTGCTGCTCGTATCTTTGTGGGGAAATGGTACACAGTTTGTTCCATTTATCTCCCCCCGAGTGTCCCGCTCTCTCTTCCTGATTTGAAACACCTCCTGGACTCCTTGCCGGAGCCTGTGCTCCTGCTGGGTGACTTCAATTGTCGTCATTCTCTTTGGGGTGACGTTCTGACGAATACCCGGGGTCGCCTCCTTGAGCCGTTTCTCCTCTCTTCTTCCCTGTCTCTTCTGAATTCTGGTGAGCCCACTCATTTGGACTCTCGGACTCGCACCCTTTCTTGTCTTGATCTTTCTCTCTGCTCTTCTTCTCTTTACTTAGATTTCACGTGGCAGGTTCTTGATGACCTCCATGGAAGTGATCATTTCCCCATCCTTGTTTCCTTTTTCTCTTTTCGCCCTTCCCTCTCTTTCCCTAGGTGGCAGTTTGCTAAGGCAGACTGGACCCTATTTACCCTCAGTGCTGCTCTCCCTGACCTCTCCCTTCTGCCTCTCTCTCGCGCTCTCCTCCTTTTTCATGACACTGTCTTCAACGCTGCCCTCCGCTCTATTCCTCGCTCTTCCTCTCGGGGTCCACGGAAGTGCGTTCCCTGGTGGAATGCGGACTGTGCTCGGGCTGTCCGCTGTAAGCGTGCAGCCTGGAAGAGGCACCGCCGTAGGCAGACGACCGATTCTTTTCTTTTCTTTCGGAAAGCGAGTGCGGTGGCCCGTAGGGCCATCCGTACGGCTAAACGTGAATGTTGGGCATCTTATGTCTCAACAATTACGTCCGAGACCCCTCTGGCCCAGATCTGGAAGCGTATCCGCAAGATAGCGGGTAAGTTCGTTCCCGATGTTTCACCGGTCCTTCACCTCCATGATACTCTTGTGGCGGACCCGTTGCAGGTCGCTTCCGAACTGGGTTCCCATTTTTCTTCTGTTAGCTCTGGTCTTCATCTTCCCCAATCTTTCCTTCTTCGTAAACCTGTCCTTGAGTCTCGTCCTTTAGATTTCTGCACTCATCTTCAGCTTCCCTATAATGATCCCTTCTCTCTCTCTGAACTTCGTTCTGCCCTGGCCCTCTGCGGTTCTACGGCGGCGGGCTCCGATGGTATTCATTATGAGATGCTTCGCCATCTCCCTCCGAGCACGTCTCAGTATTTACTGAGTCTGTATAATCGGATCTGGGAGTCGTCGTCAGTCCCTGAGGACTGGCTCGATGCCGTTGTCCTCCCTGTTCGCAAACCGGGGTCTCTGGGTACTTCCCCTAAGGACTTTCGCCCTATTGCTCTCACAAGTTGTGTCTGCAAACTCTTTGAACGTATGGTTAACGTTCGTCTGATGTGGTTCCTGGAACACCATCACCTCCTCTCCCCTTCTCAATTTGGTTTCCGCAAGTGCCGCAGCACGACAGATGTCCTGGTGAACTTGGAGGTCTATATTGGTACTGCTTTTGCTGCGAAGACCTCCGTTGTTGCCGTCCTTTTTGACCTAGAAAAGGCTTACGACACCACTTGGCGTTATCATATCCTATCTCAACTTCATTCTTTTGGCCTTCGTGGTCATCTCCCTCTCTTTCTCCGCAGCTTCCTCTCTCGTCGTTCCTTTCGGGTGCGCCTTGGTACCGCTCTCTCTCCCTCTTTTCAGCAATACGAAGGTGTGCTCCAGGGTAGTGTTCTGAGCACTACTCTTTTTCTTGTTGCCCTCAATGGTCTTCTTTCCTCTCTTCCTTCTGGTGTCTTCTCCGCTCTCTATGTCGATGATCTTACCCTTTGTTGTCAGGGTGATGATTCGCCTCTCCTTCAACGCCGGCTTCAACTTGCAATTGATGCCGTGTCGTCTTGGGCCACAGGTCATGGCTTCAAGTTCTCTACTTCTAAGACTTGTGCCATGACTTTTACGCGGAAACGGGTTGTTCTTCGTCCCTCTTTGTCACTTTATGGTCATCCCCTTGAATACAAAGATTCCGCGAAGCTTTTGGGGTTATTCCTTGACACTCGTTTGTCTTGGTCTCCCCATATCTCTTACCTCCGTGTTGAGTGCTCTAAGGCCCTTACCCTCCTTCGGGTCTTGTCCCATACTTCTTGGGGGGCAGATAGGCGCACTCTCCTTACTTTACATTCCTCTCTCGTCCTGTCTAAGCTCGATTATGGTTGCCCTGCTTACTCGTCTGCTTCTCCTTCTACTCTTCGCCGTCTTGATGCTTTGCACCATACTGGGTTGCGCCTCAGTTCTGGTGCCTTTCGTTCGACTCCCATCCTTAGCTTGTATGTTGACACTGGCTTCCTGTCTCTCCAGGACCGCCGTGATCGCTACTGTCTTCGCTATCTTGCGCGGTCCTTGCAACATCCTTCCTCTCGCCTCTGTTGTGCTTTAACTTTTACCCCTCCTGCGGTTCCTGTTCCTCTTCACCACCTCCCTCTTTCTGTCCGGTTATCTCGCCTACAGGATTCTCTCTCCGTTCGTATTTCTGATGTTTCTCCTCGTGTTGTTCCTTCTTTGCCCCCGTGGAGGGTCCCTCTTCCGCGGTTTTGTACTTCCTTGACCCGTATCACTAAAGCTTTTACCCCTCCTACGGTTCTAAAACGCCTTTTCCTCGAGCACTTTTCTTCTCACTCCCGCTCCGTTTCTGTCTTCACCGATGGGTCTAAGTCAGCGGACGGTGTTGGCTACTCTGTTGTTTTTCCTGATCGCACTTATGTGTCGCTTGCCTCCGGAGACTAGCATCTTTACAGCAGAACTTTATGCTATTCTGTTTGCTCTTCGTCTCCTGCTTTCTCGTTGTCAGTCTTCCTTTGTAGTTGTTGTTGACTCTCGTAGTGCCCTCATGGCTCTCGGGTCCTTTAATCCGGTTCATCCAGTAGTTGTCGAGATCCAGCATTGGCTGTTTCTCGTTCACAGTAAATTTAAGTCGGTTGAGTTTTGTTGGGTTCCCAGCCATATTGGTGTGTCTTTAAATGAGCGTGCGGATGCTGCCGCTAAGGAAGCTGTCCGCTCTTGTCCCATCTCTCGTAAAGGCATTCCGTATTCCGACTTTTACCCAGTTATCCATTCCTCAGTTCTTACCCGTTGGCAGGCTTCTTGGTTGTCTGTTACTGGTAACAAGCTACGTACTCTTAAATGTTGTGTTTCCTCGTGGCCGTCCTCCTTCCACCGTAACCGGCGGTGGGAAACAGCTCTGGCGAGGTTGCGTATTGGCCATACTCGCTTAACCCATGGTCACTTGATGGAGCGCCGCCCTGCTCCTTATTGTCCTAGTTGCATTGTCCCTCTTACGGTCGTGCATGTCCTTCTTGAATGTCCTGACTTCCAGGACGAGCGTGTGTCTTGCTTTCCGACCGCCCCTCGCGGTCACCTGTCCCTCGATAGAATTCTTGGTGACTCGGATACTTTTGATATCGTTCGCCTTATGCGTTTTTGTTCTCGTATTGGCATCCTTGGTGATATTTAGTGCCCTCTGATTATTTTGCGTATTTGATGGTGCTACATAGCCTTCCCGGTTTGGTGCCTTCTTTTGATAATTACTTACTTACTTACTTGCTACTGCTCCTTGAAGAACCATGACAGAACATCCAACACCTATTGCAGAGGCGCGGAGAAGAGATGTACTCCTAAACGGAGCATCTGGAACTGGCAAGAATGATGGAAGACATAAAGGTCTGACTATCAAAAGTGATCTTAATGACACGAAGGGACTGACGACAATCACCACGATGGGGCTGAGTGAGTGTGTGTCAGGCTGGAGGATAGAGAAGTCTTGGGCCCACGGTCCTTGGGGTAGACGGGCCCATCTACCCAGTTTAAAATGGAGAATAGTAAACAATAACATTATAGCAGGATATCAACCTGGATATAACCAACCACAGGTCAGAGAACTACTGAGATTCTGTGACAAATTCTCGATCAATTAACAGATTACAAAACCAACTAGGAACGAAAATACGCTGGACATGATATTGACAAACAATAATGAGCTAATCAGCGACATTACTACAGTCTCAGACACTACGTACTCATACCACAAGCTCATTGAAGTGTAAACTAACATTAATAATGGTAGTAGGACCAAGAGAAACAACAAGCAAGAAGGGTTATTTAGTAAATTCAATTTTAATAATAAAAGGATAGACTGGGAGAAAATAAACAGGGAACTTACAAACATTCAATGGGAAAATGTTCTAATAAAAATCCTACACAAGGAATAGAAAAAACTAACTTCTGAAGCCTATGAAGTCTGTCTGAAACATGTTCCTTTGAGGAAAGCCAGAAAGAGGTCCAATGTAGAAAGAGAACGCAGACGACACTACAAAAGGAGGAAAGAAATGACGGAAATGCTTAAGCGGACACGACTTTACATACAAAGAAAGAATAATTTAAACACAGAGAGAGATTGAAGAACTCGAGCAGAGACTGAAGCATTCAGAAAATCAGTAAAATCCTAAAAAAGCAATTTGAGGACAAGTTTAGAACTCCAAAAACAGCATGAAAGTGGAAGATCCGGACAAGTTCTTTATGCGTGATATCCAAACACCTGTAAACATAACTGATATCAACACGAGCGTGGCAGACTTAGAAAGATAAATTGACATGTCCATGCACTCAGACCCGGGTCCAGACTCGTGTAATTCAATATTTATAAAGAAATGCAAGATGCCAGTAGCACAGGCACTCAGTATAGTGTGGAGGAAATGCTTGGACACGGGGGAGATACCAGATGCGCTTAAATCAGCAGACATTGCCCCTCTACACAAGGGAGGGAGCGAAGCATTGGCAAAGAATTATAGACCAGTTGTACTAACGTCCCACAGAGTAAAGGTATTTGAGAGAGTGATCAGGAGTCAGGTCACTAGTTTCATGGAGACCAATGACCTCCACAACCCTGGCCAACATGGAGACTAATGACCTCCACAACCCTGGCCAACATGGAGACCAATGACCTCCACAACCCAGGCCAACATGGAGACCAATGACCTCCACAACCCAGGCCAACATGGAGACCAATGACCTCCACAACCCTGGCCAACATGGAGACCAATGACCTCCTCAACCCTGGCCAACATGGAGACCAATGACCTCCACAACCCTGGCCAACATGGAGACCAATGACCTCCACAACCCTGGCCAACATGGAGACCAATGACCTCCACAACCCTGGCCAACATGGAGACCAATGACCTCCACAACCCTGGCCAACATGGAGACTAATGACCTCCACAACCCTGGCCAACATGGAGACCAATGACCTCCACAACCCTGGCCAACATGGAGACCAATGACCTCCACAACCCTGGCCAACATGGAGACCAATGACCTCCACAACCCTGGCCAACATGGATTTAAAGCGAGAAGATCATGCCTATCTCAGCTATTTGACCACTGACAAAATCACTGAGGCATTCAAAGAAAAACAGAATGCTGATGTGATATACACGGACTTCGCAAAGGCATTCGACAAATGTGACCATGGCGTGATAGCACACTAAATGAGGTCAATGGGAATAACTGGTAAAGTAGGACGCTGGATACTCAGTTTCCTGTCGAACAGAACACAAAGAGTAACCGTCAATCAGATAAAATCGTGTTCGAGCGCAGTTAAAAGCTTTGTACCTTAAGGTATAGTCCTTGCACCACTTTTTTTCCTTATTCTCATATCAGATATAGACTCAAATACAAGTCACAGCTTCGTGTCATCCTTTGCAGATGGCACAAAATTCAGCATGCAAATTACCTCAGCAGAAGACATTGAAAAACTACAAGCAGAATTATATATAGTTTTTGACTGGGCAGCAGAAAAAAACATGTTTAACAGTGATAAATTCCAGGTTCTCAGGTACGGTAAAAATGAGAACATTAAACATAATACAGAGTACAAAACACAATCGAATCTGCCCATAGTAGGAAAACAGCATGTCAAGGATTTGGGAATAATAATGTCTGACGACCTAACGTTTAGGGAGCATAACCAAGCAAATATCGCGACAGCCAGAAAAATGATAGGATGGATTACGAGAACTTTCAAATCCAGGGATCCCATCACAATGGTTGTACTCTTCAAGTCACTTGTGTTGTCCCGTCTCGAGTACTGCTCAGTACTCACTTCCCCCTTCAGAGCAGGAGAGATTGCTGAAATAGAGGGAATACAGAGAACATATACGGCACGCATAGACGAGATAAAACACCTAAATTATTGGGATCGTCTCAAAGCTCTCCAAATGTACTCTCTAGAAAGGAGACGAGAGAGATGCCAAATAATATACTCATGGAAAATACTGGAGGACAGGTCCCAAATCTACACAGTAAAATAACAACGTACTGGAGTGAACGATAGGGAAGAAAATGCAGAATAGAACCAGTGAAGAGCAGAGGTGTCATAGGCACAATCAGAGAACACTGTATATACATCAGAGGTCCAGTGAAGAGCAGAGGTGCCATAGGCACAATCAGAGAACACTGTATAAACATCAGAGGTCCAGTGAAGAGCAGAGGTGCCATAGGCACAATCAGAGAACACTGTATATACATCAGAGGTCCAGTGAAGAGCAGGGGTGCCATAGGCACAATCAGAGAACACTGTATAAACATCAGAGGTCCGCGGTTGTTCAACGTCCTCCCAGCGAGCATAAGAAATATTGCCGGAACAACCGTGGACATCAAGAGAAAACTAGACTGTTTTCTAAAAGACATTCTGGACCAACCGGGCTGTGGTGGGTATGTGGGCCTGCGGGCCGCTCCAAGCAACAGCCTGGTGGACCAAACTCTCACAAGTCAAGCCTGGCCTCGGGCCGGGCTTGGGCAGTAGAACAACTCCCAGAACCCCATCAACCAGGTATATGTGGGCCTGCGGGCCGCTCCAAGCAACAGCCTGGTGGACCAAACTCTCACAAGTCAAGCCTGGCCTCGGGCCGGGCTTGGGCAGCAGAACAACTCCCAGAACCCCATCAACCAGGTATATGTGGGCCTTGAGGATATAATAAATATCTTCATGGCAGTGTTTGAGGTCTCTGTCTCCAGTTACAACATGGTGGAGGAGAACAGTGCTGACATTCAACATGGTATGTCTGGACACCTGAAGGAAGGCTTCAGCAGTGCAGGATAAAGTAGCAAGACTGCCAGGGTTGCAGCCTTGCTACTTTAGGATGACTGAAGGAAGGGTTGCAGGTACATGAGCCACTCAGGGTGGAGTTACAAGTAATGTGGGAACACAGTCAACCAGGTGCTTATGGACGTCCATCAGCAGGCCGGGAGGTTCATGGTGACAAAGATCAAATGGCTTAGGCTACAGAGTGGAGCCAACGACTTCCTTTAACGTAGTAGTGTTAGGAGGAGTCAGACGCGTTCGGAGTGAGGTCGCCAGGAACCCCGTGAATGAGGCGATACACAGTTGTCACAACAAGGGATGACAACCACCAAAGGTAGTCACCATTGGGGACTTTAGGTTCCAGCCAGCCCAATAAGTGGGAGAGGAATGGAGAGGTCAGTAATGGTACCACACAAACTCTACCATTACAGGTATTGGTCAGTATGGACACACATGCACTGGTCACAAGCTATGCCTTGGTATGATCAACATTGCTGTGTGTCGCACAGTTCCTGTTCCTTAACCCGTAGCGAGTCCTTCCAGGTAACATCAAATGCATTCTTATGTGTCCGCACGAAGCAGCATGTGTCCACACTTGTCCGGACATTAATGTTATGGCCACACTTGTCCGGACATTAATGTTATGGCCACACTTGTCCGGACGTTAATGTTATGGCCACACTTGTCCGGACGTTAATGTTATGGCCACACTTGTCCGGACGTTAATGTTATGGCCACACTTGTCCGGACGTTAATGTTATGGCCACACTTGTCCGGACGTTAATGTTATGGCCACACTTGTCCGGACGTTAATGTTATGGCCACACTTGTCCGGACACTAACAATATGGCCACATATCTGCAGCTCTGCGGTGGCAAAATGGTAATGTCTTTTGACGGCGTCACGTGACCACATTGAAGCTTTCTCTGTCTTCACATATATGGCCTCACTTTTCTGGCAACTATTATCGTTTTTGGCTACACTGTAGTCCCCTACACTGTAGTCCCCCTACACTGTAGTCCCCCCTACACTGTAGTCCCCCTACACTGTAGTCCCCCCTACACTGTAGTCCCCCTACACTGTAGTCCCCCCTACACTGTAGTCCCCCCTACACTGTAGTCCCCCCTACACTGTAGTCCCCCTACACTGTAGTCCCCCCTACACTGTAGTCCCCCCTACACTGTAGTCCCCCCCTACACTGTAGTCCCCCCCTACACTGTAGTCCCCCCCTACACTGTAGTCCCCCCTACACTGTAGTCCCCCCTACACTGTAGTCCCCCCCTACACTGTAGTCCCCCCTACACTGTAGTCCCCCCCTACACTGTAGTCCCCCCCTACACTGTAGTCCCCCCTACACTGTAGTCCCCCCTACACTGTAGTCCCCCCTACACTGTAGTCCCCCCTACACTGTAGTCCCCCCTACACTGTAGTCCCCCCTACACTGTAGTCCCCCCTACACTGTAGTCCGCCCCTACACTGTAGTCCGCCCCTACACTGTACTCCCCTTACACTGTACTCCCCCTACACTGTACTCCCCCCTACACTGTACTCCCCCTACACTGTAGTCCCCCCTACACTGTAGTCCCCCCTACACTGTAGTCCCCCCTACACTGTAGTCCCCCTACACTGTAGTCCCCCCTACACTGTAGTCCCCCCCTACACTGTAGTCCCCCCCTACACTGTAGTCCCCCCCTACACTGTATTCCCCCTTACACTGTAGTCCCCCCCTACACTGTAGTCCCCCCCTACACTGTAGTCCCCCCCTACACTGTAGTCCCCCCCTACACTGTAGTCCCCCCCTACACTGTAGTCCCCCCCTACACTGTAGTCCCCCCTACACTGTAGTCCCCCTACACTGTAGTCCCCCCTACACTGTAGTCCCCCCCTACACTGTAGTCCCCCCCTACACTGTAGTCCCCCCCTACACTGTATTCCCCCTTACACTGTAGTCCCCCCCTACACTGTATTCCCCCCTTACACTGTAGTCCCCCCCTACACTGTAGTCCCCCCCTACACTGTAGTCCCCCCCTACACTGTAGTCCCCCCCTACACTGTAGTCCCCCCCTACACTGTAGTCCCCCTACACTGTAGTCCCCCCTACACTGTAGTCCCCCCTACACTGTAGTCCCCCCTACACTGTAGTCCCCCCTACACTGTAGTCCCCCCCTACACTGTAGTCCCCCCTACACTGTAGTCCCCCCCTACACTGTAGTCCCCCCCTACACTGTAGTCCCCCCCTACACTGTAGTCCCCCCCTACACTGTAGTCCCCCCCTACACTGTAGTCCCCCCCTACACTGTAGTCCCCCCCTACACTGTAGTCCCCCCTACACTGTAGTCCCCCCTACACTGTAGTCCCCCCTACACTGTAGTCCCCCCTACACTGTAGTCCCCCCTACACTGTAGTCCCCCCTACACTGTAGTCCCCCCCTACACTGTAGTCCCCCCCTACACTGTAGTCCCCCCCTACACTGTAGTCCCCCCCTACACTGTAGTCCCCCCTACACTGTAGTCCCCCCTACACTGTAGTCCCCCCTACACTGTAGTCCCCCCTACACTGTAGTCCCCCCTACACTGTAGTCCCCCCTACACTGTAGTCCCCCCCTACACTGTAGTCCCCCCCTACACTGTAGTCCCCCCTACACTGTAGTCCCCCCTACACTGTAGTCCCCCCTACACTGTAGTCCCCCCTACACTGTAGTCCCCCCCTACACTGTAGTCCCCCCCTACACTGTAGTCCCCCCTACACTGTAGTCCCCCCCTACACTGTAGTCCCCCCCTACACTGTAGTCCCCCTACACTGTAGTCCCCCCTACACTGTAGTCCCCCCTACACTGTAGTCCCCCCCTACACTGTAGTCCCCCCTACACTGTAGTCCCCCCTACACTGTAGTCCCCCCCTACACTGTAGTCCCCCCTACACTGTAGTCCCCCCTACACTGTAGTCCCCCCTACACTGTAGTCCCCCCTACATCTGTAGTCCCCCCTACACTGTAGTCCCCCCTACACTGTAGTCCCCCCCTACACTGTAGTCCCCCCCTACACTGTAGTCCCCCCCTACACTGTAGTCCCCCCTACACTGTAGTCCCCCCTACACTGTAGTCCCCCCTACACTGTAGTCCCCCCTACACTGTAGTCCCCCCTACACTGTAGTCCCCCCTACACTGTAGTCCCCCCTACACTGTAGTCCCCCCTACACTGTAGTCCCCCCCTACACTGTAGTCCCCCCTACACTGTAGTCCCCCCCTACACTGTAGTCCCCCCCTACAACTGTAGTCCCCCCTACACTGTAGTCCCCCCCTACACTGTAGTCCCCCTACACTGTAGTCCCCCCCTACAACTGTAGTCCCCCCCTACAACTGTAGTCCCCCCCTACACTGTAGTCCCCCCTACCACTGTAGTCCCCCCCTACACTGTAGTCCCCCCTACACCTGTAGTCCCCCCCTACACTGGTAGTCCCCCCCCCCTACACTGTAGTCCCCCCTACACTGTAGTCCCCCCCTACACTGTAGTCCCCCCTACACTGTAGTCCCCCCCTACACTGTAGTCCCCGCGACCCCTAACACTGTAGTCCCCCCTACACTGTAGTCCCCCTACACTGTAGTCCCCCCTACACTGTAGTCCCCCTACCTGTAGTCCCCCCCTACACTGTAGTCCCCCCCTACACTGTAGTCCCCCCTACACTGTAGTCCCCCCCTACACTGTAGTCCCCCCTACACTGTAGTCCCCCCCTACACTGTAGTCCCCCCTACACTGTAGTCCCCCCTACACTGTAGTCCCCCCTACACTGTAGTCCCCCCTACACTGTAGTCCCCCCCTACACTGTAGTCCCCCCCTACACTGTAGTCCCCCCCTACACTGTAGTCCCCCCCTACACTGTAGTCCCCCCTACACTGTAGTCCCCCCCCTACACTGTAGTCCCCCCTACACTGTAGTCCCCCCCTACACTGTAGTCCCCCCTACACTGTAGTCCCCCCCCTACACTGTAGTCCCCCTACACTGTAGTCCCCCCTACACTGTAGTCCCCCCCCTACACTGTAGTCCCCCCCTACACTGTAGTCCCCCCTACACTGTAGTCCCCCCTACACTGTAGTCCCCCCCTACACTGGTGACAATTTACTATTGTTCACAAAGGTACAAAAGAAATTACTGGTAAAGTAGGGAGATGAACACTTAATTATTTAACGAACATAAGCGAGAGTGTAATAGTGGTGGGTGGTGGCGGGGCGGTGGGTGGTGGTGGCGGGGCGGTGGGTGGTGGCGGGGCGGTGGGTGGTGGTGGCGGGGCGGTGGGTGGTGGCGGGGCGGTGGGTGGTGGTGGCGGGGCGGTGGGTGGTGGTGGCGGGGCGGTGGGTGGTGGTGGCGGGGCGGTGGGTGGTGGCGGGGCGGTGGGTGGTGGTGGCGGGGCGGTGGGTGGTGGTGGCGGGGTGGGTTAGCAGGGTACGGTGGGTGGTGCGGGGCGGTGGGTGGTGGTGGCGGGGCGGTGGGTCAACAGTGTACGGTGGGTGGTGGCGGCGGGGTGGGTCAGCAGGGTACGGTGGGTGGTGGCGGGGCGGTGGGTCAGCAGGGTACGGTGGGTGGTGGCGGGGCAGTGGGTCAACAGTGTACGGTGGGTGGTGGCGGGGCGGTGGGTCAACAGGGTACGGTGGCTGGTGGCGGGGCAATGGGTCAACAGTGTACGGTGGGTGGTGGCGGGGCGGTGGGTCAACAGTGTACGGTGGGTGGTGGCGGGGCAGTGGGTCAACAGTGTACGGTGGGTGGTGGCGGGGCGGTGGGTCAGCAGTGTACGGTGGGTGGTGGCGGGGCGGTGGGTCAACAGTGTACGGTGGGTGGTGGCGGGGCGGTGGGTCAACAGGGTACGGTGGGTGGTGGCGGGGCGGTAGGCCAACAGGGTACGGTGGGTGGTGGCGGGGCGGTGGGTCAACAGTGTGTACGGTGGGTGGTGGCGGGGCGGTGGGTCAGCAGTGTACGGTGGGTGGTGGCGGGGCGGTGGGTCAACAGTGTACGGTGGGTGGTGGCGGGGCAGTGGGTCAACAGGGTACGGTGGGTGGTGGCGGGGCGGTGGGTTAGCAGTGTGCGGTGGGTGGTGGCGGGGCGGTGGGTCAGCAGTGTACGGTGGGTGGTGGCGGGGCGGTGGGTGGTGGCGGGGCGGTGGGTCAACAGTGTACGGTGGGTGGTGGTGGGGCGGTGGGTCAACTGTGTACGGTGGGTGGGGGCGGTGGGTGGTGGCGGGGCGGTGGGTCAACAGTGTACGGTGGGTGGTGGCGGTGGGTGGTGGCGGGGTGGTGGGTCAACAGTGTGCGGTGGGTGGTGGCGGGGCGGTGGGTGGTGGCGGGGCGGTGGGTGGTGGCGGGGCGGTGGGTCAACAGTGTACGGTGGGTGGTGGCGGGGCGGTGGGTCAGCAGGGTACGGTGGATGGTGGCGGGGCGGTGGGTCAGCAGGGTACGGTGGGTGGTGGCGGGGCGGTGGGTCAACAGTGTATGGTGGGTGGTGGCGGGGCGGTGGGTCAACAGTGTACGGTGGATGGTGGCGGGGCGATGGGTGGTGGCGGGGCGGTGGGTCAACAGTGTATGGTGGGTGGTGGCGGGGCGGTGGGTCAACAGTGTATGGTGGGTGGTGGCGGGGCGGTGGGTCAGCAGGGTACAGTGGGTGGTGGCGGGGCGGTGGGTCAACAGGGTACGGTGGGTGGTGGCGGGGCGGTGGGTGGTGGCAGGGCGGTGGGTCAACAGTGTACGGTGGGTGGTGGCGGGGCGGTGGGTCAACAGTGTATGGTGGGTGGTGGCGGGGCGGTGGGTCAGCAGGGTACGGTGGGTGGTGGCGGGCAGGTGGGTCAATAGGGTACGGTGGATGGTGGCAGGGCGGTGGGTCAGCAGTGTACGGTGGGTGGGTGGCGGGGCGGTGGGTCAGCAGTGTACGGTGGGTGGGTGGCGGGGCGGTGGGTCAACAGTGTACGGTGGGTGGTGGCGGGGCGGTGGGTGGTGGCGGGGCGGTGGGTCAACAGTGTACGGTGTGGTGGTGGCGGGGCGGTGGGTCAACAGTGTACGGTGGGTGGTGGCGGGGCGGTGGGTGGTGGCAGGGCGGTGGGTCAACAGTGTACGGTGTGGTGGTGGCGGGGCGGTGGGTCAACAGTGTACGGTGGGTGGTGGCGGGGCGGTGGGTCAACAGTGTATGGTGGGTGGTGGCGGGGCGGTGGGTCAGCAGGGTACGGTGGGTGGTGGCGGGGAGGTGGGTCAATAGGGTACGGTGGGTGGTGGCGGGGCGGTGGGTCAATAGGGTACGGTGGGTGGTGGGGGGATGGTGGGTCAGCAGTGTACGGTGGGTGGTGGCGGGGCGGTGGGTCAATAGGGTACGGTGGGTGGTGGCGGGGTGGTGGGTCAGCAGTGTACGGTGGGTGGTGGCGGGGCGGTGGGTTAAGAGGGTACGGTGGGTGGTGGCGGGGCGGTGGGTCAAGAGGGTACGGTGGGTGGGGGCGGGGCGGTGGGTCAGCAGTGTACAGTGGGTGGTGGCGGGGCGGTGGGTTAAGAGGGTACGGTGGGTGGCGGCGGTGGGTGGTGGCGGGGCGGTGGGTCAATAGGGTACGGTGGGTGGGGGCGGGGCCGTGGGTCAGCAGTGTACGGTGGGTGGTGGCGGGGCGGTGGGTTAAGAGGGTACGGTGGGTGGCGGTGGGTCAACAGGGTACGGTGGGTGGTGGCGGGGCGGTGGGTCAACAGTGTACGGTGGGTGGTGGCGGGGCGGTGGGTCAACAGTGTACGGTGGGTGGTGGCGGGGCGGTGGGTCAGCAGTGTACGGTGGGTGGTGGCGGGGCGGTGGGTCAACAGTGTACGGTGGGTGGTGGCGGGGCGGTGGGTCAACAGTGTACGGTGGGTGGTGGCGGGGCGGTGGGTCAACAGTGTACGGTGGGTGGTGGCGGGGCGGTGGGTCAACAGTGTACGGTGGGTGGTGGCGGGGCGGTGGGTCAACAGGGTACGGTGGGTGGTGGCGGGGCGGTGGGTCAACAGGGTACGGTGGGTGGTGGCGGGGCGGTGGGTCAACAGGGTACGGTGGGTGGTGGCGGGGCGGTGGGTCAACAGGGTACGGTGGGTCGTGGCGGGGCGGTGGGTCAACAGTGTACGGTGGGTGGTGGCGGGGCGGTGGGTCAACAGTGTACGGTGGGTGGTGGCGGGGCGGTGGGTCAACAGTGTACGGTGGGTGGTGGCGGGGCGGTGGGTCAACAGTGTACGGTGGGTGGTGGCGGGGCGGTGGGTCAACAGTGTACGGTGGGTGGTGGCGGGGCGGTGGGTCAACAGTGTACGGTGGGTGGTGGCGGGGCGGTGGGTCAACAGTGTACGGTGGGTGGTGGCGGGGCGGTGGGTCAACAGTGTACGGTGGGTGGTGGCGGGGCGGTGGGTCAACAGTGTACGGTGGGTGGTGGCGGGGCGGTGGGTCAGCAGTGTACGGTGGGTGGTGGCGGGGCGGTGGGTCAGCAGTGTACGGTGGGTGGTGGCGGGGCGGTGGGTCAGCAGTGTACGGTGGGTGGTGGCGGGGCGGTGGGTCAGCAGTGTACGGTGGGTGGTGGCGGGGCGGTGGGTCAACAGGGTACGGTGGGTGGTGGCGGGGCGGTGGGTCAACAGTGTACGGTGGGTGGTGGCGGGGCGGTGGGTCAACAGTGTACGGTGGGTGGTGGCGGGGCGGTGGGTCAACAGTGTACGGTGGGTGGTGGCGGGGCGGTGGGTCAGCAGTGTACGGTGGGTGGTGGCGGGGCGGTGGGTCAGCAGTGTACGGTGGGTGGTGGCGGGGCGGTGGGTCAGCAGTGTACGGTGGGTGGTGGCGGGGCGGTGGGTCAGCAGTGTACGGTGGGTGGTGGCGGGGCGGTGGGTCAGCAGTGTACGGTGGGTGGTGGCGGGGCGGTGGGTCAGCAGTGTACGGTGGGTGGTGGCGGGGCGGTGGGTCAGCAGTGTACGGTGGGTGGTGGCGGGGCGGTGGGTCAGCAGTGTACGGTGGGTGGTGGCGGGGCGGTGGGTCAGCAGTGTACGGTGGGTGGTGGCGGGGCGGTGGGTCAGCAGTGTACGGTGGGTGGTGGCGGGGCGGTGGGTCAGCAGTGTACGGTGGGTGGTGGCGGGGCGGTGGGTCAGCAGTGTACGGTGGGTGGTGGCGGGGCGGTGGGTCAGCAGTGTACGGTGGGTGGTGGCGGGGCGGTGGGTCAACAGTGTACGGTGGGTGGTGGCGGGGCGGTGGGTCAACAGTGTACGGTGGGTGGTGGCGGGGCGGTGGGTCAACAGTGTACGGTGGGTGGTGGCGGGGCGGTGGGTCAGCAGTGTACGGTGGGTGGTGGCGGGGCGGTGGGTGATAGAGCATCTAATGATCGTTGGAAGTACTATTCATGTGGCCAAAATGGTTCTATTCGCCGCCTGTAAGAAACTCAAGCGTAGTTGTGCCCGATAACCCGAAGGAACAATGTTTGTGCTGAATGTTTAACATGAAAAAACATATTTTTACTCTGAAATAATAATATTTTTATAATAAAATTATACGGAACTGAGAGATGACGCCACAGGAAGTCGCCGATCCGAGCGACAATGTTGTGGGGCGACTTATCCACGATATATTGTCAAATTTCGTTATAAAATTATATTAATTCAGAATTAAAATGTTTTTTTTCCATGTTTTACATTCACCACCAACATTATAGTGAATAAATGTCACATTTCTTCATTAATTGCGTAATTCTAGGAAGCTTTGGGTAATTAGACGGAACCACCCTAAGGGCATTGTTTGCTCCTCTTATCGTTATTTTACTGTGTAAATATGGGACCTGGCACTTCACTATTTTGTATGTGTATATTATTTGATCTCTCTCTCGTCTCCTTACCAGAGAATACATTTTAAGAGTTTTGAGACGATCCCAATAATGTAGATGTGTGTGTGTGTGTGTGTGTGTGTGTGTGTGTGTGTGTGTGTGTGTGTGTGTGTGTGTGTGTGTGTGTGTGTGTGTGTTCTGTGTATTCCCTCTAGCAGTCTCTCCTGCTTGTACACGTGTATGTAGAGCTACGGGAAGGGAAAGCTCTCAGCTTGTTAATGTTACCTATCGTACGTTACGGCTCGTGATCCTACAGCAGCCAAACTTTAATAAGTCTAGGGATACGACACAACTGCTGTTCTCAATAGCGAATCACCAGTATAACCCCTTAATGGGTAATGAGCATAAAATAGAATCTTCATAGGACTGAAGAATAAAGATACTAAGTATAGATATATACTATTTATATTAAATAAATCTCAAAGGCAAACAGATGATTATATGGTCACAATATATCACATTAAAAATATCACTGTAACTTCCAGACATTAAATCAATACTAAGAATAATTATATGGCTAGAACAAAAGAATGACTTAACTCCAAGATGATATCTCCCTGGTTTCTGCTCAGCTACTGAACTCCAATATGAGAGTCAAAAAACACATTGCCTTGCCCGGCGAATAAATTGCCAAAGTTACAATTATTAATATTTCAACAATGGAGCACTACATTGTGACAAGAGTAATCTTAAACTAACTTAATGAATAATTAGTACATATTGATATAGACAAACAAAGCAATTGTTTCTTTACATAGTAATTAAAATATGCATACAGAATAGCATAATGGCATGCACACCCCAGCAACGGACGATCCCACGACAATTTGCCAGATACAGTTCACTCAATTATTATTTCACTCTGTTACCCACTGATGATCACATATAAATCATTAGTTCCCGTGGGAAAACTGATCACACAAAGAAATAAACAATCATTCCCACGATACGCTGGGCCTAACGCCAACACTGTAACATGAATGTGCATTTGCATAGAACATATAAGTATAACAATATACATGCTTGTAATTTACATACAATTATAAATGTACATATTAATATATTCACTTACGTATCTTATAAGGGTACGTAACAGTTAACAGGAGTCAGCAGTCGTCTGCTCCTGTACCCAACGTGTGGGCAGGTGTGGCAGAGCTGGGCTCCACGTGTGGGCAGGTGTGGCAGAGCTGGGCTCCACGTGTGGGCAGGTGTGGCAGAGCTGGGCTCCACGTGTGGGCAGGTGTGGCAGAGCTGGGTTCCACGTGTGGGCAGGTGTGGCAGAGCTGGGCTCCACGTGTGGGCAGGTGTGGCAGAGCTGGGCTCCACGTGTGGGCAGGTGTGGCAGAGCTGGGCTCCACGTGTGGGCAGGTGTGGCAGAGCTGGGCTCCACGTGTGGGCAGGTGTGGCAGAGCTGGGCTCCACGTGTGGGCAGGTGTGGCAGAGCTGGGCTCCACGTGTGGGCAGGTGTGGCAGAGCTGGGCTCCACGTGTGGGCAGGTGTGGCAGAGCTGGGCTCCACGTGTGGGCAGGTGTGGCAGAGCTGGGCTCCACGTGTGGGCAGGTGTGGCAGAGCTGGGCTCCACGTGTGGGCAGGTGTGGCCGAGCTGGGCTCCACGTGTGGGCAGGTGTGGCCGAGCTGGGCTCCACGTGTGGGCAGGTGTGGCCGAGCTGGGCTCCACGTGTGGGCAGGTGTGGCCGAGCTGAGCTCCACGTGTGGGCAGGTGTGGCCGAGCTGGGCTCCACGTGTGGGCAGGTGTGGCCGAGCTGGGCTCCACGAGTGGGCAGGTGTGGCCGAGCTGGGCTCCACGAGTGGGCAGGTGTGGCCGAGCTGGGCTCCACGTGTGGGCAGGTGTGGCAGAGCTGGGCTCCACGTGTGGGCAGGTGTGGCCGAGCTGGGCTCCACGTGTGGGCAGGTGTGGCAGAGCTGGGCTCCACGAGTGGGCAGGTGTGGCCGAGCTGGGCTCCACGTGTGGGCAGGTGTGGCCGAGCTGGGCTCCACGTGTGGGCAGGTGTGGCCGAGCTGGGCTCCACGTGTGGGCAGGTGTGGCCGAGCTGGGCTCCACGTGTGGGCAGGTGTGGCCGAGCTGGGCTCCACGTGTGGGCAGGTGTGGCAGAGCTGGGCTCCACGTGTGGGCAGGTGTGTCCGAGCTGGGCTCCACGTGTGGGCAGGTGTGGCAGAGCTGGGCTCCACGAGTGGGCAGGTGTGGCCGAGCTGGGCTCCACGAGTGGGCAGGTGTGGCCGAGCTGGGCTCCACGTGTGGGCAGGTGTGGCAGAGCTGGGCTCCACGTGTGGGCAGGTGTGGCCGAGCTGGGCTCCACGTGTGGGCAGGTGTGGCAGAGCTGGGCTCCACGTGTAGGCAGCATTACGACAGTCTGGGGACAAACAGGAACTATTCCCAGCACCACTAATACGCTGCTTCAGAACACCTTTTGATACAAGGCCGGCACCTTTGGACTCCAAGTCTGCAATCCTGCAAGCCTTTGACCAATTGCAGGATACCCTGATGATTGCTCTTGATCCCTGAAGGCCGTTTACCAGTCTCTTCAACCCATCAATCATAGCTATCATGCATCATTCATCAGTGTGATGTCTTGTTCCTCTACCAAGGATGTACTCCTGGGGTCCCTGTACATGTACTCCTGGGTCCTAGTACATGTACTCCTGGGTCCCTGTACATGTACTCCTGGGTCCTAGTAGGAACACGGGGAGTGGTGTTCACACTGTTGTGGTGGAACAAATGTTGTCAGTGAAGCACTTGTTCCGGAAGTGTTCGGACGTCATCAGTGCATGGCATGGACTTTGGGTCTGTGTTTACAGTACAGCTGCTGGGTTACCGAACACATTGGTGGTGTTGATGGGGGCGGGTACCGGCCGCTGTCTATGATAAAACATTATTATGTTTAAAGGTTTTACTGTAGGCTTGGCTGGGCTAGGCTTGGCTGGGCTAGGCTTGGCTGGGCTAGGCTTGGCTGGGCTAGGCTTGGCTGGGCTGGGCTAGGCTTGGCTGGGCTAGGCTTGGCTTGGCTAGGCTTGGCTTGGCTATGCTTGGCTTGGCTATGGTTGGCTTGGCTAGGCTAGGCTTGGCTGGGCTAGGCTAGGCTGCGTTAGGCTAGGCTAGGCTAGGCTAGGCTGGGCTGCGCTAGGCTGCGCTAGGCTAGGCTAGGCTAGGCTGGGCTGCGCTAGGCTGCGCTAGGCTGCGCTAGGCTAGGCTAGGCTACATGATCTAGGTCCAGGTAACCACTCCTGAAGGGCCTAATGGCCATTCTTCAAGTACTTAATTCCTAACACGGAGTTAAACACTTGAGAAACAGGTGAACTTAGTTGCCAGTCGTGGGTGAAAAACTGTAAAATGCGTGAATATTGGGCCGTAATGTGCAATAGCCTAAGGCCTGTTATTGCTCTTAGTACACATATTGTATTGACTGATTTATTTATGATTTAAATGATGCCGGCTGCAAGTATGAAACACTTTTGGCTAATATTATGTTGACCAATCCCGGAGGTAAGTAACTCGTCCATCCAGTCGTTCCTCATGAAGTATTCCTTTATTTCTGCGTCGTAAAATGTTTTATTTTGTCAAGCAAATGTCATCATATAACATGGGTTTCATAGGCGTAACTTAAGTGCTCGGGCGCCGCTTGTGCATGAGAGCATTGTGCAGAGTTTCCAACGTACCCGGCACAAAGCCTCAACATAAACACTGGCAACTGTCCTAGACTCTGAGTCCATTCCATCCAGCGGTCGACCCCACAGACACATTCATAAACATTAACTTGCTATTCATTCAAAACAGGAATATTCTCAAATATAAATTAGTATTATAATATATTGGCATATTGTTCATATAGGCATAGGTTAGGTTAGGTGTTTAGGTTCTGTTGGCGATTATTTGTATTTGTAGTAGGTGGGTGAAGCATTTACAGCGTTGTGGTTCGAACACCAGTCGTCAGTGAAGCACTTGTTCCGGAAGTGTTCGGACGTCAGCAGTTGTGAGTCGTGTGTAACAGTAATCATTCCTAAACAGCTGGGGTTGGCGGGTGGATGGAATGGTCTTTAGGTCGGGCTGGCGTAAATACTGGAGGCATCGAAACGTGCTTCACCCAGTCGGTGTTCGAAACGTGCTTCACCCAGTCGGTGTTCGAAACGTGCTTTTACTCAGTCGGAGTTCGAAACGTGCTTCATCCAGTCGGTGTTCGAAACGTGTTTCATAGAACACCACGCACTGTAAAAAAGAAAATAATTCACGGGCAGAACACACGTCACTGCCTCACCTAGGCCTAACAGTATACAAACCCATGATATACAGTAATAATAATAATTTGTATTTGGGAAACTTACCGTTTGTTAGTATGAGAGCGCATGCGGGCCGCCGCCAGCCACAGCTGGGTGGGGTAGTGGGGCCTGGAGGCCGGCGGCTTGTTGTCACCACCCGGTCAGTGTACCACCCCTCCCGTGACAGTGTACGACCCCTCCCGGTCAGTGTACGACCCCTCCAGTGTACGACCCCCTCCAGTGACAGTGTGCGACCCCCTCCAGTGACAGTGTACGACCCCCTCCGGTGACAGTGTACGACCCCCTCCAGTGACAATGTACGACCCCTCCAGTGTACGACCCCCTCCAGTGACAATGTACGACCCCCTCCAGTGACAATGTACGACCCCTCCAGTGTACGACCCCCTCCAGTGACAGTGTACGACCCCCTCCAGTGACAGTGTACGACCCCCTCCGGTGACAGTGTACGACCCCTCCAGTGTACGACCCCCTCCAGTGACAGTGTACGACACCCTCCGGTGACAGTGTACGACCCCTCCAGTGACAATGTACGACCCCTCCAGTGTACGACCCCCTCCAGTGACAGTGTACGACACCCTCCGGTGACAGTGTACGACCCCTCCAGTGTACGACCCCCCCGGTGACAGTGTACAACCCCCTCCGGTGACAGTGTACGACCCCTACAGTGTACGACCCCCTCCAGTGACAGTGTACGACCCCCTCCGGTGACAGTGTACGACCCCTCCAGTGTACGACCCCCTCCAGTGACAATGTACGACCCCTCCAGTGTACGACCCCCTCCAGTGACAGTGTACGACCCCCTCCGGTGACAGTGTACGACCCCTCCAGTGTACGACCCCCTCCAGTGACAGTGTACGACACCCTCCGGTGACAGTGTACGACCCCTCCAGTGTACGACCCCCCCGGTGACAGTGTACAACCCCCTCCGGTGACAGTGTACGACCCCTACAGTGACAGTGTACGACCCCCTCCGGTGACAGTGTACGACCCCTCCAGTGTACGACCCCCTCCAGTGACAGTGTACGACCCCCTCCAGTGACAGTGTACGACCCCCTCCAGTGACAGTGTACGACCCCCTCCAGTGAGAGTGTACGACCCCCTCCAGTGAGAGTGTACGACCCCCTCCAGTGAGAGTGTACGACCCCCTCCAGTGACAGTGTACGACCCCCTCCAGTGACAGTGTACGACCCCCTCCAGTGACAGTGTACGACCCCCTCCAGTGACAGTGTACGACCCCTCACACCTACTTGTTGTGACCACTACCAACTGTGGTCTGGTCTACCACACTGTGGTCTGGTGTGTAGAGGAAGTGTAACTCTCAAAACCCTCCACAGGTATGATCCAGGTACCTTCAGGTTGATAAAATTCTCCTGGCATGACTGTTGTAACTCGTTTTTAACGGTCTATTTTGCACTTCCTGCCATGTCTCGTGGTCTCGTCTGGAACTGTCAGTCTGCAGATTTCCAACCAGCTGGGGGATGGGGGGCCGCACCCCAGGTACAGCTGGGGGGGGGCCGCACCCCAGGTACAGCTGGGGGGGGGCCGCACCCAAGGTACAGCTGGGGGGGCCGCACCCCAGGTACAGACGGTATAAAAAGACTCGTTTGGCTCCATTTTTTTGAGAGGCGGGAGATTGGATCATTGAGAACGACATTAGCCTATATAGGTGGTGGCCCCGGCCGCGCCCCCGTGGCGGCCAGGCCCCGGCCGCGCCCCCGTGGCGGCCAGGCCCCGGCCGCGCCCCCGTGGCGGCCAGGCCCCGGCCGCGCCCCCGTGGCGGCCAGGCCCCGGCCGCGCCCCCGTGGCGGCCAGGCCCCGGCCGCGCCCCCGTGGCGGCCAGGCCCCGGCCGCGCCCCCGTGGCGGCCAGGCCCCGGCCGCGCCCCCGTGGCGGCCAGGCCCCGGCCGCGCCCCCGTGGCGGCCAGGCCCCGGCCGCGCCCCCGTGGCGGCCAGGCCCCGGCCGCGCCCCCGTGGCGGCCAGGCCCCGGCCGCGCCCGCGCCCCCGTGGCGGCCAGGCCCCGGCCGCGCCCCAGGTACTGAAGGAAGCCATGAGCAGGTCTTGCGGGTAAACGGCGGGAGTGAGACCCTCTCGCGGCTAACTGTCAGTTTGCTCCACCTGGCCGAGGCGCCTGCGGGACCTGCCATCACTAACACGCCTCACACGCTGCTCCGAGATTTTAGTAGGTAGTGATCATGTCTTCCTACGCTCTCCTGTCCTCCAGCGACGTGAGGTGCAGTTCACATAACCTTTTCTCGTAGCTCATGCCTCTTAGTTCTGGGACTAGCCTATTGGCATACCTCTGAAATCTTTCTAGCGTCGTCTTGTGCTTGACAAGGTGCCGACTCCATGCTGGGGCCGCATACTCCAGGACTGGTCTTACATACCAGTGCCTGCTACTCTCCATGGTGTATAACAAATCACTAATAACAGGTGAACTGGTCCTCGTACACTTACCGTTTATTGTGAACTGTGATCTGCCCTTTTCCTCAGTTTCATTACCTGTTCCTTCACTGTTATTTTTCTCCTGATGCGACTGTGCACCAATTTAGGTTTAGTCTTTGCCTTGCTCCCTCTCTCATTTTCATATTGCCCTTCTGCCTCTCTTCTCACCCTGACACATTCATTCCTGGCACACTGGCATTCTTCTCTGCTCTCAAGTGTCCTGTTATTTCCAAAAGTTTCCCCATCTTGATGTTATCTTGAGATGATTTCGGGGCTTTAGTGTCCCCACGGCCCGGTCCTCGACCAGGCCTCCACCCCCAGGAAGCAGCCCGTGACAGCTGACTAACACCCAGGTACCTATTTTACTGCTAGGTAACAGGGGCATAGGATGAAAGAAACTTTGCCCATTGTTTCTTGCCGGCGCCTGGGAACGAACCCAGGACCACAGGATCACAAGTCCCGCGTGCTGTCCCCTCGGCCGACCGGCTCCTTCATGCCCTTGTACTTAGTTAATTTTCTAGCCTACATCTCTGATTAAACCATGGGTTTCTCATCTGCATTCCCGTTTTTTTCCTTTTGGACTGGGGCAAACCTGTCTGCTGCGTCCTTACACTTCTGCATGATATAGTCCATCATGTCTTGGCCCGTCTTTCCTCTTAGTTCAGTTTCCCATGTTATATCAGTTAGAAATTTTCTTATCTCCTCATAGTTGCCCTTTCGGAATACCAGCCTTTTGTTTTCAGTACCCCTCCTCGAGTTCATTGACCCTTGTTCGACCAAATACTCAAACGTCAGCACACTGTGGTCGCTCATTCCTACTGGGGCCTCGAAACCGATTTCCCTTATGTCGGAATCATTCAGAGTGAAGACTAGGTCGAGTCTCGCTGGTTCAGCGTTGCCTCTCATCCTTGTAGGTTCCCTAACATGGTGGCTTAAAAAATTTCTTGTCGCCACCTCCAGTAGTTTAGCTCTCCATGTTTCCTCTCCTCCATGCGGTTCCTTGTTCTCCCAGTCTATCCTTCCATAATTGAAGTCCCCCATGATGAGCAGGTGGGATCTATTTCTACAGGCAGCAGAGGCTGCTCTCTCAATTATAGTGTTGCCTGCCATGTTTTGTCATACTTTTATCTTGGTCTTCTGTCGTTTGGCGGAGGGTTGTATATCACTGCTACTACTCTTGGTCCCTCCGTGGTCACGGTACCTGTTATGTAGTCTCTGAATCCCTCGCAGCCCGGGATAACCATCTCCTTTGAACTCCATTCCTCTCTCATTAGTAGGGGCACTCTGCCTCCTCCCCTTTCTTTCTTCATTGCAGTGTAGTCCTGGGAAAACACCGCATTCGTTATGATTCGTGATAGTTTTGTTTCCATGACTCCAATTACATGTGTTCTCTCTTGTTGCCTCGCCACCTGCTCACCGCCCTCTCCCTCTCCCACAGGACGGGGTGGAGCTGACTGTGCCGTCGCTCGACGCCCACCGCCGCCACTCCTTCCTCCACCAGCACCACCAGGATGACGACGACGACGACTTCTCCACCACTACCAGCACCACGGGCGGCGCAGGTGGGCTGTGGGCGGCCAGTGTGGGCGGCTCCTCGGGTAAGCGGCCCCAGGCCATACCCGCCTCGGAGAGCTTCATGGGCGTCCCCGGCCACCTGTTTCGTGGGTGCTACGGCGCCCTCGACCCCCACAAGAAGGGCGGCCAGCCCGCCCTCGCTCTCCAGCGGTGTCTCCCGCCGCCATATTGGCGAGGCAAGAATATGGCCAGACTCATCAAGGTAAGTCGCTTCCCTTTGTTTACCCTTACAGGTGGGTACAGGGGCACTGTTTACCCACACAGGTGGGTACAGGGGCACTGTTTACCCACAGAGGTGGGTATAGGAGCACTGTTACTCCCACAGGTGGGTACAGGGGCATTGTGTACCCACACAGGTGGGTACAGGGGCACTGTTACCTCCCACAGGTGGGTACAGGGGCACTGTTACCTCCCACAGGTGGGTACAGGGGCACTGTTACCTCCCACAGGTGGGTACAGGGGCACTGTTACTCTCACAGGTGGGTACAGGAGCACTGTTACCTCTCACAGGTGGGTACAGGAGCATTGTTTACCCCCCACAGGTGGGTACAGGGGCATTGTTTACTCCCACAGGTGGGTACAGGGGCATTGTTTACTCCCACAGGTGGGTACAGGGGCATTGTTTACTCCCACAGGTGGGTACAGGGGCATTGTTTACTCCCACAGGTGGGTACAGGGGCATTGTTTACTCCCACTGGTGGGTACAGGGGCATTGTTTACTCCCACAGGTGGGTACAGGGGCATTGTTACTCCCACAGGTGGGTACAGGGGCATTGTTACTCCCACAGGTGGGTACAGGGGCATTGTTTACTCCCACAGGTGGGTACAGGGGCATTGTTTACTCCCACAGGTGGGTACAGGGGCATTGTTTACTCCCACAGGTGGGTACAGGGGCATTCTTTACTCCCCACAGGTGGGTACAAGGGCATTGTTTACTCCCACAGGTGGGTACAGGGGCATTGTTACTCCCACAGGTGGGTACAGGGGGACTGTTACTCCCACAGGTGGGTACAGGAGCATTGTTTACTCACACAGGTGGGTACAGGAGCACTGTTACTCCCACAGGTGGGTACAGGGGCACTGTTACTCCCACAGGTGGGTACAGGGGGCACTGTTACCTCTCACAGGTGGGTACAGGAGCACTGTTACTCCCACAGGTGGGTACAGGAGCACTGTTACTCCCACAGGTGGGTACAGGGGCACTGTTACCTCTCACACGTCGGTACAGGGGCACTGTTACTCCCACAGGTGGGTACAGGAGCACTGTTACCCACACAGGTGGGTACAGGGGGCACTGTTACCTCTCACAGGTGGGTACAGGAGCACTGTTACTCCCACAGGTGGGTACAGGGGCACTGTTACCTCTCACACGTCGGTACAGGGGCACTGTTACTCCCACAGGTGGGTACAGGAGCACTGTTACCCACACAGGTGGGTACAGGAGCATTGTTTACCCACACAGGTGGGTACAGGAGCATTGTTACTCCCACAGGTGGGTACAGGGGCAATATTACCTCCCACAGGTGGGTACAGGGGCACTGTTACTTCCCACAGGTGGGTACAGGAGCACTGTTACTTCCCACAGGTGGGTACAGGAGCACTGTTACTTCCCACAGGTGGGTACAGGAGCATTGTTTACCCACACAGGTGGGTACAGGAGCACTGTTACTCCCACAGGTGGGTACAGGGGGACTGTTACTCCCACAGGTGGGTACAGGGGCACTGTTTACCCACACAGGTGGGTACAGGGGCACTGTTTACCCACACAGGTGGGTACAGGGGCACTGTTACTCCCACAGGTGGGTACAGGGGCACTGTTTACCCACACAGGTGGGTACAGGGGCACTGTTACTCCCACAGGTGAGTACAGGGGGACTGTTACTCCCACAGGTGGGTACAGGAGCATTGTTTACCCACACAGGTGGGTACAGGGGCACTGTTACTCCCACAGGTGGGTACAGGGGCACTGAACCTCATGAACCCTGAGGTTCGTGCTGGGTATGGGCTGACACAGCACTCCGTCATGGCCGACATACACACTCCCAAAGCGACACATGACGGCTTGACGGCGGACAGAATGACGCCGTGACAATCATTCTTGGCGCCCAATACTTGGTGTATACGAGAGGACCTCGTCTCGCCCCCCTGTGTTAAACCAGGGTTGGGGAAGCAGTACCAAACCAACAATTAAGAGCCACACACCTGCACTATAATGACAGACAAGGCAACACAATTTTGTGCTTGTTACAGCTAGACCACCTCCTGCCTGGCCAAGCCCGCGACCTGGGCCAGGCCGAGCCCGCGAGCTCCGGCCTGGCCGAGCTCCGGCCTGTAGGGAGGAGGAATCCTGTAATATTATTAACGCGATGACAACGCTAAAGGCTGCCATGGTCACAGGGAAGCACAAGTATCGGCAGGAATTGATAAGGAAGCTGGAAATAATTGGATTCAATCTACACTGAAGGTTCATCTGATCTCATTAAGTGCAGAGAGAGATGGTTATAGAGAATTGGTCTTGGATACAAGGCCCAGACGAGGTCTGTGATGAAACAGGTTGGGCAACGGAGCTACAGAAGTTGTGGTGATGCATGACCCTGTATGAGTGACCTCTGGTACCTCACACACACACACACACACACACACACACACACACACACACCTGTACCCATGTTTAAAAGTGGGGAAGTCGGTTTAGAACAGGAATTCCTCCAACTGGTTAGAAATGTTAAAAAAAGATATAAGGAGAGCAAAAAGTAACTATGAAGTTCGTATAGCAGAGTAAGCAAAGACAAATCCTAAAGGTTTTTTTCAGTTATAAGAACAAAGATTAGGGAAAGGATAGGTCCATTAAAATCTGAGACAGGTCAAATAACGGATAATGACTAAGAGATGAGTAGTACTTTTAATAAATATTTTATATCTGTATTTACTAAAGAGGAACTTAACAACATGCCTTCAGCCGAACAAGTCTATGTGGGTGGGGACGAGGACAGGTTGACTAGTTTAACAGTTACCAGGGAGGATGTTCTTAAACAAATAGTTAAACTCAAACCAAACAATTCCCCAGGCCGGATGAAGTGTTTGTCAGGGTGCTTAAAGAATGCAAGAGGAGCCATGCGATAAAATTGAATGAATTCTAATACATCCATTAACTTTCAACTGAAAGTCTAGATGGGCTCCTGAGGAAGGGACTGCTGAGCTAACAAGCTAAGTGTAGTAAGCAGCTCATTCCCCACTCTAGAAACCATAGACAAATTATAAAGGCGCAGGCTAACGCCGAGACCTCAACAGTTGACATCCTGTAACAAACTAGGCTGTTGTAAGAATTATCCAGAGTGGTTTATCGACAAAAGAGAATGGGAAGCTGAGCCGCATGGTGACCTGACCCCCAGGGGAATTCGCGGTGGAAATAACCGACGCTTTGTTCATAACTGTGTATAATGAATCATCCTATAGTATTCAGTAATTTAGAGAAAATTAGCCTTTATTCATTTTGCATTAAAATTGTATTGTATAATAGTACTGGATACAATATCAAGAGTATTCTAATTATTGAGTTTAAGTCACCATCAGTGACGTCACGAATCGGATCTAACTTTTAAAGCGGAGTGACCGGCGGTCATAGGTCAGCAGGGTTGACATGTCTAATATTTCTCAAAGTTTTAATAACCATTTTTGTGATCGGGAACAGCTTTGCCGTTAGATGTTTGTGTAATCTAATTAAAGTAAAATAATTCAACCAGTCTGGATCAATTAAGTACAACAGAGTTTAATTGTTATAACTTAACCTTGCTAAAGTAACTGGGTAAGCGATGCGGAAGGATACAATACTCTGTCTGGGGTAGTCCAGACAAGGAAAAAATCAGTGTGAATACGGGAGCAGCTGGGAGAGGTCAACCATCTTACCTCTCCCCAAACCAGCACAACATCTTAGCTGGAAAACATAGAGGTATAGTTGCTATGGTTATGTATAGAAATAGTCTTCTCATTTGCCATTCAGGTCAAGTAGGGAGTGTTAAAGTGATAGGGAGTGAACCTATTTAGATTTTGTCTTAGTTTTCTTTTAATAAATTAAATTTGTTATTAATTTGCATTTTATTGTTTCCATGTGTTTTATGTGTATACTTGTCCTGGTCACGTGGTCCACACGAGGCAGAGTTGCATTGGGCGCCGATTCTAACATCGAATCGGAATTATCATTACCGTGTAATTTATTCCACACTCAAGGTCATCGTTTATAGTGGGGATCAAGCCCCTAGGTTGATTAATTAGCGTGATCGATCCAGACCTCGATCATTGCTCTTGTATTACTGGTCTGGTGGTGGCAGCAGAGGTGACTCTAGGGTTTTGTTCAGAGCTTAGGTCACGTCATACTGGGTGTAGAATCCTAAGTCGGTCAATCGTCTTAGGACCACGTGGCGTGGAGTTGGCTTTGGTAAAAGTTTTGGAGTCCCTTGGTAGAGAATAATAAGTAAGAATACGGGTAGAGGGAGTAGAAAGAAGGAAGTAAAGAGAGAGGACCCGAACCCGTGTTACAATCCCTTATCAGTGAGCCGTCGACCTCTGCCATTGGCTGAGAGGCAGACTAACGGGCAGGTCGCGGGATCTCTCAACAATATTTAGACTTGTGTGGCGCTATCACTTCACCTCGAGGCTCAAGAAGCAGTCTCAGATTACTAACAATAACTTCAGGTAACATGGCAGCATATATGTCAATCATTAATAGTGCAGAGTGTGACGAAAGACAACATTTAACTAAACAACACAGTTTATTCAAGTACTAACTGCTACTACAATAAAAGTATCACTGACATTACTCTAAATCCTTCCTGTGACACCTATAGGACAGCTGGACACCAGCCCGAGTATGACTACAGGATCCTTCCTGCAATCGCGTTGGGCGGAATATGAACCAACTTGAACAGTGCCGAGTGTTCATAGACGAAGCAATCATGCAATAAGATACTAAGTCTGTAATTACAAATTCCAACAAGGTAGGTAGGTAGGTTAGGTTAGGTTAGGAGACAAGTCTCCGATAACCTTGGTTATCTTGAGGTTATCTTGAGATGATTTCGGGGCTTTTTTTTTTTAGTGTCCCCGCGGCCCGGTCCTCGACCAGGCCTCCACACCCAGGAAGCAGCCCGTGACAGCTTACTAACTCCCAAATACCTATTTACTGCTAGGTAACAGGGGCATTCAGGGTGAAAGAAACTTTGCCCATTTGTTTCTGCCTGGTGCGGGAATCGAACCCGCGCCACAGAATTACGAGTCCTGCGCGCTATCCACCAGGCTACGAGGAACCTCCTAGTAGTTACTTTACGCTCTTCGCAGCCTGTCCTGCAAGGCTGTTGCAATGCAATCAAACTAGTCAACCCGTTCTCGCACTTTCGTATAGTCAATATTGACTTATTAAATATGTGCATATGTGACAAACTTAACATACTAGTTTACCTTGAAAAGCTTCATAGAAAACACGACCTTACCTAACCTTCTTAGTATGTTAAGATAAGCATCTTATTGCTTCGTAATTACAATTGTTACTTAACCTATTTTAGGTATAGGTTAGGTAATAATTGTAATTACGAAGCAATAAGATGCTTATCTTAACATACTAAGTAGGTTACGTAAGGTCGGTGTTTTCTATGAAGCTTTTTAAGGGAAACTATTATGTTAAGTATGTTACCTATGCACATATTTAATAAGTCAATATTGACTTATTAAATTTGCAAGAACGAGTTGGAACATGGCCCAACCTATTGCAACTCACTTGCAAATGACAATTACTGAAAACACAGTAATAATACAATTGGCTTCGTGACACTATAATTCTCGTACCTGCTGGCCTCACCTGTAGCTCTCTGCTATTAAACGCTATGTGCAACACTAAGGAGATGCTCACTCTCCTAATCAACTTAGGCAAGTAATTAGTGATCCCCCGGATCGATAATTATTCCCATGAGTTTACGCTACTCGACAGAGCTGTCACTCCTGACAGCTGTTACTCACTCCTCCACAAAGTTACGCTAAACAGGTCAGCTACGCCATATATATATAAATTACACTTGTCACAGCCTAGGAACACACAATACACTTGTAATAAACACACACAGTGGCAACACTCCACAATATCCTAAATCAGGAAATCTCCCGGTGTTACAACACTAAGTATCTCTGATGACCGGAACAGGATCTCCTGGAATGGACTTCACATGCTGGCAAGTTGGTTTAAATTCTTAGATTCTGTCGACGCGTCCATCTAGAGAAAGTGGACTTGAAATGGACCATTAAAAACAAAGGGGAAGATAGACTATATCAACACTTTCGGCAGCCTCCTCCATGGGAAGACTGGAGTCTAAAGATAACCATTGAAGGATTATCAGTTAAAAAAATCAGCATGTGACTCGCAGAGGCTCAAAACAGTCGTAGAACAACAACTGGAAACCATCTCAAGACCTGCAACGACTCGCATCTTCACAGACGGATCAGTTGATCAAGAAAAAGGTTGTGCTGGGGCAGCAGTTTACACTACCAACCATGAAGCTTACTGGAGCATGAATAGCGGGTGCTCAACATTGTAAACAGAATTATATGCCCTGAAGGAGGCAATAAACTATACAATTGGGAGTAATTTACATGATGTCATCATTCATACAGACTCTAAATTTTTTTGAGATATATACAAGAGTTGTTACATTCTTGTAGAGCCACTAGTACGCGTAGCGTTTCGGGCAAGTCCTTAATCCTATGGTCCCTGGAATACGATCCCCTGCCGCGAAGAATCGTTTTTTCAACCACACATTTTCAACCACCATTCAAGTACACATTTTACTGTTGCGTTAAACAGAGGCTACAGTTAAGGAATTGCGCCCAGTAAATCCTCCCCGGCCAGGATACGAACCCATGACATAGCGCTCGCGGAACGCCAGGCGAGTGTCTTACCACTACACCACGGAGACTGCTCTTACCACTACACCACGGAGACTGCAGTCCCACACAATGGAATAGATGGTAATGACAAGGCAGACTCGCTAGCAAAGTCTGCCACTGCTCTACCTGTTGTACAGGTTCAAATACCTCCAAGTTTTTCAGATTAAGGAGCAAATCAAGAAGAAAATATTCTCAACTATCAAAAGTCGCCACAGAACCAAAGTAGCGGAAGGAAGATCCGCTGTGATATGGTACGAACAAGCCACTGGGTACTACTCCTCCAAGGCTGGCAAAAAGATATCCAGAGACATTGCAGTAGCCATACACAGACTCAGACTTGGTTACAAGTGCTGCTGGGAGGTAATGAACCCAGTAGTTAAAGAGTGTCACATCTGTGGAACAGAAGCAGAGGCGCCACTATTGTACTACTTACTGGAATGTGAAGCTACTGAACCCCTGACCATCAAACTCAACATTAATCCAACGACAACAGCTGCATTATATGCAAATTCTACAGCGACTACAATGATTAGAAAAGCTGTTGAGGAATGGGACTCATTAGTGAGCATTTTGCATCTAGAGCCACCAAGATAATGTTATTAACACAAGACTAAAACCAGTGCGCTAAAACAGAAGCGAAAAAGGAACAGGGAAAAAGGGGGTACTGGGGGGCCAGTACTGGGGTAAGGAGCAGCGTGAGACTCTGGTACTGGGAGAGGAAGAACACTGGTACTGGTGGGGTCAGGTGGTGTGTGTATCAGTGAGGCGGCGTGAAGGCAGCTAAGTCCTTATTCTCTATAGTTAGGCTGCGTCTTAGTTCTCTAATAAGTAGAGCTTGGAGGAGTTGTAATCTGTGGTCAGTGGTGGTAGGATTTACTAAGCGGCTTTTTATTTTAGTATTACTTATTGATTTATGTATGTATACGTATATATATTCATATTTATATATATAATATATAAGCAGTTTTTCATGTTTTTTTTTTTTTGGGGGGGGGGGGGGAGGGGAATTTCTGGTCAGTATTTCATCTGGGAATTATGTACTGTGGGGCTGGGTTTTCATCTAGTAAATCGAGGCTCTTGGGCCACCAGCTGTGGGAGCGGGGCGTCTCATCTTGGGCCACCAGCTGTGGGAGCGGGGCGTCTCATCTTGGGCCACCAGCTGTGGGAGCGGGGCGTCTCATCTTGGGCCACCAGCTGTGGGAGCGGGGCGTCTCATCTTGGGCCACCAGCTGTGGGAGCGGGGCGTCTCATCTTGGGCCACCAGCTGTGGGAGTGGGGCGTCTCATCTTGGGCCACCAGCTGTGGGAGTGGGGCGTCTCATCTTGGGCCACCAGCTGTGGGAGTGGGGCGTCTCATCTTGGGCCACCAGCTGTGGGAGTGGGGCGTCTCATCTTGGGCCACCAGCTGTGGGAGTGGGGCGTCTCATCTTGGGCCACCAGCTGTGGGAGCGGGGCGTCTCATCTTGGGCCACCAGCTGTGGGAGCGGGGCGTCTCATCTTGGGCCACCAGCTGTGGGAGTGGGGCGTCTCATCTTGGGCCACCAGCTGTGGGAGCGGGGCGTCTCATCTTGGGCCACCAGCTGTGGGAGTGGGGCGTCTCATCTTGGACCACCAGCTGTGGGAGTGGGGCGTCTCATCTTGGGCCACCAGCTGTGGGAGTGGGGCGTCTCATCTTGGGCCACCAGCTGTGGGAGTGGGGCGTCTCATCTTGGACCACCAGCTGTGGGAGTGGGGCGTCTCATCTTGGGCCACCAGCTGTGGGAGTGGGGCGTCTCATCTTGGGCCACCAGCTGTGGGAGCGGGGCGTCTCATCTTGGGCCACCAGCTGTGGGAGCGGGGCGTCTCATCTTGGGCCACCAGCTGTGGGAGCGGGGCGTCTCATCTTGGGCCACCAGCTGTGGGAGCGGGGCGTCTCATCTTGGACCACCAGCTATGGGAGTGGGGCGTCTCATCTTGGGCCACCAGCTGTGGGAGCGGGGCGTCTCATCTTGGACCACCAGCTATGGGAGTGGGGCGTCTCATCTTGGGCCACCAGCTGTGGGAGCGGGGCGTCTCATCTTGGAGTAACCTGTCTAACATTGGGTCCTCTAACATTAGGATGGTGTTCCACACCCTGATGGCTTGGTGCTGTAGTCTGATGTTTAGTGGCTGTATGTTCAGGAGTTCATTGAGCTCCTGGATTGTCTGATCATATGGTTCCCAACCCGTCCTCTTAAAAATAACGTCACTTTGGGCTGGTATGCGCGGCGCTATGGCCAAAAGTGGACGTAATTTGAAATGAAATCGGCTCACTAAAGTGACGTACTGTCCCGTTTTCTGTTTGAGTCGTCCGGCTTACTCGAAAAGGTTACCTGGTTGATGGGGTTCTGGGAGTTGTTCTACTGCCCAAGCCCGGCCCGAGGCCAGGCTTGACTTGTGAGAGTTTGGTCCACCAGGCTGTTGCTTGGAGCGGCCCGCAGGCCCACATATACCTGGTTGATGGGGTTCTGGGAGTTGTTCTACTGCCCAAGCCCGGCCCGAGGCCAGGCTTGACTTGTGAGAGTTTGGTCCACCAGGCTGTTGCTTGGAGCGGCCCGCAGGCCCACATATACCTGGTTGATGGGGTTCTGGGAGTTGTTCTGCTGCCCAAGCCCGGCCCGAGGCCAGGCTTGACTTGTGAGAGTTTGGTCCACCAGGCTGTTGCTTGGAGCGGCCCGCAGGCCCACATATACCTGGTTGATGGGGTTCTGGGAGTTGTTCTACTGCCCAAGCCCGGCCCGAGGCCAGGCTTGACTTGTGAGAGTTTGGTCCACCAGGCTGTTGCTTGGAGCGGCCCGCAGGCCCACATATACCTGGTTGATGGGGTTCTGGGAGTTGTTCTGCTGCCCAAGCCCGGCCCGAGGCCAGGCTTGACTTGTGAGAGTTTGGTCCACCAGGCTGTTGCTTGGAGCGGCCCGCAGGCCCACATATACCTGGTTGATGGGGTTCTGGGAGTTGTTCTACTGCCCAAGCCCGGCCCGAGGCCAGGCTTGACTTGTGAGAGTTTGGTCCACCAGGCTGTTGCTTGGAGCGGCCCGCAGGCCCACCACAGCCCGGTTGGTCCGGCACTACTGGGCAAACTGGAACTAGCAGGTCCATTGTTCATCACAATGAAATGTGTGAAGTAAAACATGTGTATGGAGCAAGTAACAAAGTCAGTAGACTAACAGATGTTGTCACAGCTCGTATAAGACTCGGCTACAAGTATCTCTGGCAGTTCGGCTTGTATAGGGAGCTAGATGAAGTAAAGTGTGTGGACAAAGACAGGGACACACACTCGAACACTATATCTTCGATATAGTGTTCGAGTTCGAGTAAAATTGAGCCATTTAGAGATAAATCTAAGCTCACTCTGTATGATATGGCAACCTATCTTATTACCATGGATAAATTACCTGAAATCCTTGCACTGTATCCCATTTCGCTTCCAGCAGATGAACGACATATGAGATTCAGAAACAAGTAGTGTATTGTGAGGACTAATAATAAACAGAAGCTCCCCTATGACTCTGTAATATCCCCATTGGTCAAACTATTATGTATTAGCGATAAGACCTACCATTAATGTATGATGACTTACTGTAAATATGTAGCTCTTGTAATAGCACTTTCTCTGTAACTAACTGACATTGTATCTATAAGGTGTGAAGGATAGATGAAATTGTTTATGTAATAATCTAAGATGAGGTCTCATAAAGACCTTTTGTGCCCTCTGTAATGCTTTTGCGCTACCGCTCACAGGATGAGTATGGGGTGCACAATAAACTAGCCGCCTTCGGCGGCAACAATCAAATCATCAATCCTTGAAGGAAACAATCTAGTTTTCTCTTGAAGATGTCCACGGTTGGTCCGGAACTTCTCTTAGAAAACAGTCCAGTTTCCTCTTGAAGATGTCCACGGTTGTTCCGGCAATATTTCTTATAGTCGCTGGGAGGACGTTGAACAACCGCGGACCTCTGATGTTTATACAGTGTTCTCTGATTGTGCCTATGGCACCTCTGCTCTTCACTGGACCTCTGATGTTCATACAGTGTTCTCTGATTGTGCCTATGGCACCTCTGCTCTTCACTGGATCTATTCTGCATTTTCTTCCATATCGTTCACTCCAGTACGTTGTTATTTTACTGTGTAGATTAGGGACCTGGCCCTCCAGTATTTTCCAGGTGTATATTATTTGGTCTCTCTCTCGTCTCCTTTCTAGTGAGTACATTTGGAGAGCTTTGAGACGATCCCAATAGTAGTGGTGCTGGGGAGGTTAGGAGAGGAAACTTTCAATTAACCGTTTTCGTGACGTTTTGAAACTTTACGACAATTTCCTGCTCACTTAACCTACCAGAGGACCCTTAAATAACTATTGTTAAAAAAAATACCAAATTTATTTTCATTTTTTTATTTCATTTACAAATTACGTCCACTTTCGACCATAGGAACAAACGGGCAAAAGCGACGTTATTTTTAAGAGGGCAGGTTGGCCCGGTGTTTGGCTGCTCTCCTTAGCTCCTTATTTTGTACAGCTTGCAGTTTCTGCATGTTAGTTTTCTCGGTGTGTAGTGGTACTGGGGGATACTCTAGATGCGGCCGAACTAGAGCCTTATATAAGTGGATCTGAATGTTTGTACTGAGGCTGCGGAATCTTCTCGGTTTTCCTAATGCTGCTTTGGCTTTGTTTAGTCGGTCCCTTACATGAGTTCGTATCCCTGTTCTATTTATCATAAGTCCCAGTATTCTGCCTACCTCCCCATATTGGATCGGATGGTTGTCCAGGATGATGGGGTCCGGGTTTCATTTTGCAATGTGTGTGATCTGGAACTGTTGTTGGTGCTAATTTTCCATTGCTTCTCAAAGTTGTTTGAGTTCAATTGCCGCCTTGGTCTTGTCGGCTAGTAGCGGCTTTGATGGGCCCGGTTGGCATATTATTTGGGTGACATCGTCAGCTGTATGTGATGTATTCTCCATGTTGGGGTAGGTCAGCTGTATGTGATGTATTCTCCATGTTGGGGTAGGTCAGCTGTATGTGATGTATTCTCCATGTTGGGGTAGGTCAGCTGTATGTGATGTATTCTCCATGTTGGGGTAGGTCAGCTGTATATGATGTATTCTCCATGTTGGGGTAGGTCAGCTGTATGTGATGTATTCTCCATGTTGGGGTAGGTCAGCTGTATGTGATGTATTCTCCATGTTGGGGTAGGTCAGCTGTATATGATGTATTCTCCATGTTGGGGTAGGTCAGCTGTATATATGTTGAATAGAGTAGGGGAGAGGCAGCTTCCTTGTGGTACTCCACTTTTCAGATCTATTACGTCACCCAAGTAGCTGCCGATACTGAGCCTAGCAGTTCTGTGCCCCCCCCCCTTACGGTAAGCGTCCCCCACCCCCCTACGGCCTGCGCCCCCTCCTGTCTCCTCCATGTACTGCCGCCCCTCTGTGTGTGTGTGTCGGGGGCGAGGAGTGGTGGAGGCCCCGGCCACGGGGGACACATGCGCCCCTGTGTCACTGTGGTAGCTGTGTGGCGCGCGGCACAGTGAGCTTCCAGGTGTGTGGCGCGGAACATTGTGGTCTCAAGTGTGGCGCGGCAGTGTGGTCGGGGCTACAGGTGTGGCGCAAGAGTTCACACCTGACGTGGTAATATCTGGCAACAGCACTGTTGTGAGACGCGCCATTGTTGTTGACACGTGACCACCATGGTGGACAGTGTCCCCTCCCCGTGACCACCATGGCTGGTGGACAGTGTCCCCCCCCCGTGACCACCATGGCTGGTGGACAGTGTCCCCTCCCCGTGACCACCATGGCTGGTGGACAGTGTCCCCCCCCCGTGACCACCATGGCTGGTGGACAGTGTCCCCCCCCCGTGACCACCATGGCTGGTGGACAGTGTCCCCCCCCCGTGACCACCATGGCTGGTGGACAGTGTCCCCCCCCCGTGACCACCATGGCTGGTGGACAGTGTCCCCCCCCCGTGACCACCATGGCTGGTGGACAGTGTCCCCCCCCCCCCGTGACCACCATGGCTGGTGGACAGTGTCCCCCCCCCGTGACCACCATGGCTGGTGGACAGTGTCCCCCCCCCGTGACCACCATGGCTGGTGGACAGTGTCCCCCCCCCGTGACCACCATGGCTGGTAGACTGTCCCCCCCCGTGACCACCATGGCTGGTGGACAGTGTCCCCCCCCCGTGACCACCATGGCTGGTGGACAGTGTCCCCCCCCCGTGACCACCATGGCTGGTGGACAGTGTCCCCCCCCCCGTGACCACCATGGCTGGTGGACAGTGTCCCCCCCCCCCGTGACCACCATGGCTGGTGGACAGTGTCCCCCCCCCGTGACCACCATGGCTGGTGGACAGTGTCTCCCCCCCCATGACCACCATGGCTGGTGGACAGTGTCCCCCCCCCCCCCGTGACCACCATGGCTGGTGGACAGTGTCCCCCCCCGTGACCACCATGGCTGGTGGACAGTGTCCCCCCCCGTGACCACCATGGCTGGTGGACAGTGTCCCCCCCCCGTGACCACCATGGCTGGTGGACAGTGTCCCCCCCCCGTGACCACCATGGCTGGTGGACAGTGTCCCCCCCCCGTGACCACCATGGCTGGTGGACAGTGTCCCCCCCCCGTGACCACCATGGCTGGTGGACAGTGTCCCCCCCCCGTGACCACCATGGCTGGTGGACAGTGTCCCCCCCCCGTGACCACCATGGCTGGTGGACAGTGTCCCCCCCCGTGACCACCATGGCTGGTGGACAGTGTCCCCCCCCCGTGACCACCATGGCTGGTGGACAGTGTCCCCCCCCGTGACCACCATGGCTGGTGGACAGTGTCCCCCCCCCCCCGTGACCACCATGGCTGGTGGACAGTGTCCCCCCCCCCGTGACCACCATGGCTGGTGGACTGTGTCCGCCCCCCCGTGACCACCATGGCTGGTGGACTGTGTCCCCCCCCCCCCGTGACATGGTATACCTTGAGTATACCAGGTGACGACCAGTAGACATACTTAACTAGCTCACATACCTGGAGCTCACTAGCACTGGGGCATTACCTGTGGCAGGTGGGGGCCAGTACTGAGCACTGGAGCATGCTTGAGCATTACCTGTGGCAGGTGGGGAACAGTACTGAGCACTGGAGCATGCTTGAGCATTACCTGTGGCAGGTGGGGACCAGTATTGAGCACTGGAGCATGCTTGAGCATTACCTGTGGCAGGTTGGGGGGCAGTACTGAGCACTGGATCATGCTTGAGCATTACCTGTGGCAGGTGGGGACCAGTATTGAGCACTGGAGCATGCTTGAGCATTACCTGTGGCAGGTTGGGGGGCAGTACTGAGCACTGGATCATGCTTAAGCATTACCTGTGGCAGGTTGGGGGCCAGTACTGAGCACTGGAGCAGGTGGGGGCCAGTACTGAGCACTGGAGCATGCTTGAACATTACCTGTGGCAGGTGGGGGCCAGTACTGAGCACTGGAGCATGCTTGAACATTACCTGTGGCAGGTGGGGGCCAGTACTGAGCACTGGATCATGCTTGAGCATTACCTGTGGCAGGTTGGGGACCAGTACTGAGCACTGGAGCATGCTTGAGCATTATCTGTGGCAGGTGGGGACCAGTACTGAGCACTGGGGCATGCTTGAGCATTACCTGTGGCAGGTTGGGGACCAGTACTGAGCACTGGAGCATGCTTGAACATTACCTGTGGCAGGTGGGGTACCAGTACTGAGCACTGGAGCATGCTTGAACATTACCTGTGGCAGGTGGGGACCAGTACTGAGCACTGGATCATGCTTGAGCATTACCTGTGGCAGGTGGGGGCCAGTACTGAGCACTGGAGCATGCTTGAACATTACCTGTGGCAGGTGGGGACCAGTACTGAGCACTGGATCATGCTTGAGCATTACCTGTGGCAGGTGGGGGCCAGTACTGAGCACTGGAGCATGCTTGAACATTACCTGTGGCAGGTGGGGACCAGTACTGAGCACTGGATCATGCTTGAGCATTACCTGGGGCAGGTGGGGGCCAGTACTGAGCACTGGAGCATTACCTGTGGCAGGTGGGGGGGGCCAGTACTGAGCACTGGAGCATTACCTGTGGCAGGTGGGTGGCCAGTACTGAGCACTGGAGCATTACCTGTGGCAGGTGAGGGCCAGTACTGAGCATTGGAGCATAACCTGTGGCGGGTGGGGGGCCAGTCCTGAGCACTGGACATTACTTGTGACAGATGGGGGCCAGTACTGAGCACTGGGACATTACCTGTGGCAGGTGGGGCCAGTCTTGAGCACTAGAGCATTACCTGGGGCAGGTGGGGGGCCAGTACTGAGCACTGGAGCATTACCTGTGTCAGGTGGGGGCCAGTACTGAGCACTGGAGCATTACCTGTGGCAGGTGGGGGGCCAGTACTGAGCACCATATTATTGAATGATTAGTCATTAGAGCGTTTATACCTGAGGTCACAAGCTGTGTGGCGCTGTACAGGCCTGGCAGTAACTCTCTCTCCTCTTATTATGGGTAGTAACTCTAGGAGAACGTTGGAGTGGTGTGTCGGGCACTTCTCCACGATGCTAACATTTCCTCGTCTTCGTGAAAAATTACCATAACACAGCACTTGCTGTGTTATGGTCAATGCCATGATCTATATGGGGAGCCGGTCGGCCGAGCGGACAGCACGCTGGACTTGTGATCCTGGGTTCGATCCCAGGCGCCGGAGAGAAAGAATGGGCAGAGTTTCTTTTAAAACCCTGTTACCTAGCAGTAAAAATAGGTACCTGGGTGTTTAGTCAGCTGTCACGGGCTGCTTCCTGGGGGTGGAAGCCTGGTTGAGGACCGGGCCGCGGGGACACTAAAAAGCCCCGAAATCAGCTCAAGATAACCTCAAGATATCTAATTATTCCCTTAATCTGTGTTAGTTTGTAGCATGTAAATGTCTACATTCCTCATTTTAGTTGTGCAGCTTCGTCTGCATTGTTGTTCCCTGGTGTTCCTACATGACTTGGCGCCCAGGTGATAAATACCCTCCTGTAAGAGGCTTAGTCTTGAGGTCGACTGTGTTCACTGATGTTCCCCAAGATAACGGTATATCTTTCCTTAGACAGTAGGCGACTGAGGTCCTTCTTCCTCTCCCGCTTCCCACTGACGTTGTCCTCCACCTCGTCAGACTCCGTGTTGACTTTCTCTTTCAACGGTAAATATTACACTCAAACCTTCGGTGTCGCTAGGGGTTCCAATCTCTTCCCTGTTCTTGCTAATCTTTTCCCTGTTTTTGCTAATCACTCCCCTGTTCTTGCCAATCTCTTCCCTGTTCTTGCCAATCTCTTCCCTGTTCTTGCCAATCTCTTCATGGAATACTTCGAACCTGTTGGTCTTCCTTCTATTGATACTCGTCCCTCTCTCTGGCTTTGCTATGTTGATAACATTTTTCCTTTATGGCCTCATGACCTTAGTCTTTCCCAGCCTTTCCTCGCCTCTCTTAACACTCTGGCTCCTTCCATCCACTTCAAAGTTGAGTGGGAATCTAATTCTCTCCTTCCTTTTCTTGACGTTCACAGCTGTGTCCGGGTTCTCTCTCTCTGTCTACCGTAAACCCATGCATAGTGGCATGTATATTCACTTTTCCTACCATCCTCCTTCTGTTAAGCTAAACGAAATTTCTTTCATCCTAAACCTGCTTCCAACACTAGTAGCACTGTACTATGCCTTCCCTTCATATCTGAACTCAAAACTTTTACCAATACCTTTCGTCCTCTTGACATTAAACTCGCCTTTCGACAAACTAACACACTTCGTAGCAATCTAGTTCACACTGCTCCTCCTGCTGCTAATGCTGCTGGTGTCTACTCTATTTCCTGTTCGTCTTGTCCTCTCCAATACTTTGGCGAAACTGGCCGTACACTGAATGACAGACTTAAAGAACACAAGGGAAGTGTTAAGTCTGCAGACACTATCAATGCTCTCTTCTGCCATGTGAAGGATTCTAATCATCCCATTGATTGGTCTTCCTCCAAAATAATCTTTCCTGCCTCTACGCTACACAGACGCCGTCTTGCAGAATCGGCTCTTATACACAAAGTACCCAACATGAACTTGAGTCCTGGCTTTGTTGCTGTGGACTCTTCCCTTTCACAGTATATACTCAAATGTTGTAACCTCTCTTAACAAACGTGACCTAACACGTGTCCCCTAACAGGGGAGCCGGTCGGCCGAGCGGACAGCACGCTGGACTTGTGATCCTGTGGTCCTGGGTTCGATCCCAGGCGCAGGCGAGAAACAATGGGCAGAGTTTTTCACCCTGTGCCCCTGTTACCTAGCGGTAAAATAGGTACCTGGGTGTTAGTCAGCTGTCACGGGCTGCTTCCTGGGGGTGGAGGCCTGGTAGAGGACCGGGCCGTGGGGACACTAAAGCCCCGAAATCATCTCGATATAACATAAGCCTACCCCTTCTTTTTATCTTTCTTTTTCTTTCCCTTGTTTTCTCGTACGATCCCTTTCTTATTCCCATTATTAACCCCCTTTATTACACTTTACTTTCCGTACCTTTTGTCTTTCTTTTTCTTTCTCTAAGATTTCTTTCTCCTCACCTCTCTCTTGCCTATTTATTGTCCTTCGCCTCCTTCCTCTCATCACAATGGACTTGAGAATGGTCCAGGACGGACCGAAACGTCGTCGTCCCTTCACTTTCTAGTGTGTGGTCTGGTCACCCCTTGACCATTCCTGGGATGAGAGTTGGACACTTACAGATACGTAAACATTAAACAACTTTAAATAGCAACATCTTGGCGTATAAGGCTAGCAAGAAAATACATTAATTTGTTTTTCGTGTTTTGAACTTTGAATATGGCGCCATATTCAAAAGTCGGCGAAGATGCTGTCATGACTCGCGTCACAGGTAATCCAGCTTGTCATGACTCGCGTCACAGGTAATCCTGCTTGTCATGACTCGTGTCACAGGTAATCCAGCTTGTCATGACTCGCATCACAGGTAATCCTGCTTGTCATGACTCGCGTCACAGGTAATCCTGCTTGTCATGACTCGCGTCACAGGTAATCCTGCTTGTCATGACTCGCGTCACAGGTAATCCTGCTTGTCATGACTCGTGTCACAGGTAATCCTGCTTGTCATGACTCGTGTCACAGGTAATCCTGCTTGTCATGACTCGCGTCACAGGTAATCCTGCTTGCCATGACTCGCGTCACTGTAACGGGGGGTTGGGGAAATAGCTCTATCTTGTCCATTATTCCACCCCCCAGTTAACTAACGAGGCCGGGGAAACAGCTCTCTAGTTCGTTATCCCGTCCCCAGTTAGCCAACTATTCTGCCTACAGCTGGATAGAGAGGGGGGGGGGGTCTGTAGTTGACAGAGACTCCCGCCCTGCCGGCCGACAGCCTCCCTGCTAGGGCCGTCTCCTCTGCTCTGCTGACTGCCGTTCTGTCTGTTAATGCTCTCGAATCGATAGTTCTCCGAGTATTTATTGGGGAACCTAGTAGCTAACTCCGCCCACAAATAGATAGCCTCCGGCACTACCAAGCCACTCCTTAAACGTCGGCATGCTTGAAGGCTACCAGACTACAATTATCAGCTTAGCGGAAGCAAGGTGAAATTCTCATGATCTGACCTCAGGTCACTTGAGGTCATTAACGCTTTGAGGTGTGAGATCTCAGGCCGACAAACTGGCGCCTCTCAGATCCTTGTCTGTGACTCATGTACTCTATGTATGTATTAAACTAAACCAAACACTTTTACAGTGTTACATCACAGGTAATCCTGCTTGCCATGACTCGCGTCACAGGTAATCCTGCTTGCCATGACTCGCGTCACAGGTAATCCTGCTTGCCATGACTTGCGTCACAGGTAATCCAGCTTGTCATGACTCGCGTCACAGGTAATCCAGCTTGTCATGACTCGCGTCACAGGTAATCCAGCTTGTCATGACTCGTGTCACAGGTAATCCAGCTTGTCATGACTCGCGTCACAGGTAATCAAGCAGCCGGTTCAAACCACAATAAACTTAACCGCTCAAGCATAAGCAAATGTTTTCTGCTTTTACTTTGCGATCTTGATTTGCTTTGGACTACATTCTGAAGGCAAAATTAAAGTCCGGGTCCACTGAAAGTCCGGGTCCACTGAAAGTCCGGGTCCACTGAAAGTCCGGGTCCACTGAAAGTCCGGGTCCACTGAAAGTCCGGGTCCACTGAAAGTCCGGGTCCACTGAAAGTCCGGGTCCACTGAAAGTCCGGGTCCACTGAAAGTCCGGGTCCACTGAAAGTCCGGGTCCACTGAAAGTACGGGCCCGCTGAAAGTCCGGGCCCGCTGAAAGTCCGGGCCTGCTGAAAGTCCGGGCCTGCTGAAAGTCCGGGCCTGCTGAAAGGCACCAAAATACTCGCGGTAATATGACAGAAGAAACTATGTATTGTCGTGAACATTCTGCTGTGAAGATGGTCAATGTGGTGGTGACGGACTGTAGTGAAGGCGACAGTGACCATCGTACTGTGAAGATGGTGACTGAGGGTAGTGAAGGCGACAGTGTTAGAGACAGTGAGAGGTGGAGGCTGTCGCCACCAGGCTGGCGCCTCTCACCATCAACACAGGCCGTCACACCCCGACGTCCCAAGAAGGTAAGTCACATCAGGTGTTGTAATTGGTCCAGCACCTCCTGCCTTCTGGTGACCCCAGGCTGCCTGCTGGTGACCCCAAGAGCAAGGAAGCGTATGTACAGATAATGTAGGTGTTCAAAAACTCTGGAATGTCTTCAGTTGGTTACAGGTCTCGGGGGGACGACGATTTACCCGCCAAAACGTCAAACCTTAACAACTGACAATAACCTGTAAAGTACAGGTGTGTGACACGTGATATTTGGGCTGTTACAATTAGTAAGCAAAGCCTACCCCCTTGTTAAGCGTCTTAACCAACTAACCTATCTAATAGTTAGTGGCTATCACTAAGACACTTGGGGGTTAGTCGGATCTTCAGCACTTCTTGATGATAAGGTCGTTGGCGCTGGATCACTATTGGGTGATCTATATTGAGATCTTTGCAGTGCCTCATTTTGCTAAACCTTGCATGCTGCTGCTGCTTGATAGTAGGTGCAGGTTGCATGATAACCTATGTTGTTGTTGTTGTTGATATATGGGCGACGACGATGCATGCTAACCTTTCATGCTGCCTTTGTTTACATTCTGGCCACCCCCCCTCCCCCCGGGAGCCGCGTCTCGAAAATTGGTTCCAATTTTGTTTTTATTTGACAATAGGAAGGAGTCTTTATGTTTATGGTATATTTCATTAAGTTAAAGCACAGAAAACAGTTTTCTATTAATTCTAATGCTTAGACTGGTAGTTTAAAGGTGTATTTGTGGTATTTGTTTGTTTTCATGTGACGTTACAAAAAATCCATTTTCTGTAATCCTTTACTATCTAATTAAAGTAAATTAACAACATCTTATGGCAGTTTTAAAATGTTTAAATTTTGGCCCGAGGGGCGAGTTTATTGGGCAGCGTCACTCATCCTGTGAGTGGCCACTCTCACTCAGTAGACCAGTCTCCGTGGTGCAGTGGTAAGACACTCGCCTGGCGTTCCGTGAGCGCTTTGTCATGGGTTCGTATCCTGGCCGGGGAGGATTTACTGGGCGCAAATCCTTAACTGTAGCCTCTGTTTAACGCAACAGTAAAATGTGTACTTGGATGTAACAACGATTCTTCGCGGCGGGGATCGTATTCCAGGGACCTGCCCGAAACGCTACGCGTACTAGTGGCTGTACAAGAATGTAACAACTCTTGTATATATCTCAAAAAAAGTGGACACAGGGCCATAGCAGCATGTACAACACTCCCCAATAGGAAGAAAACCCGCTGGGTTGTTCATCCTGTCACTTGTACCCAGACACAGCTGGGACTTGCTTAACTGTCTCAAGTGAACAGCTCCTCAAACAAGAAGATTAACATCTGTCAACCCTTAAAAGCTTACGTTATCTTGCGGGTGCAAAATGTGGGGAATCTTTTAACAGTATCTATATTTGACAAATATAGATACTGTATAGATATAGATTCCAAATATGGAACACTCCAAAAATAAATTATTGTTGGAGAGCATTGTGAAGTGTACAAGTCTGGCGTTTAAGGTGAACTGCCGTAGAGTACACCGTAAACTACCACGCCTCGTTATGCTAGTTCACTGTAGTTAATGAGTGTTTCGTAACAGGGTTCTCCTTAGATTCTTAAACACCATTAAACTATCAATCATCACTTCCCGGGGACAGTGTAAACAGGAACGGAACTGGTTGTGGACGAGACTATATGCCTCCAGCATGTGATGGTCAGTGGCCAGTTGGGGGTTGTGGCCAGTTGGGGGTTGTGGCCAGTTGGGGGTTGTGGCCAGTTGGGGGTTGTGGCCAGTTGGGGGTTGTGGCGTCAGTGTCGTGTTCCGAACACGTTTGTATAAGTGGTTTACTAAAGATGAAGAGAAGTTGTTATTGATATTAATAAATGTAGTGGTGTAGGCCAGGCTGTAGTGGTGTAGGCCAGGCTGTAGTGGTGTGGGCCAGGCTATAGTGGTGTGGGCCAGGCTGTAGTGGTGTGGGCCAGGCTGTAGTGGTGTGGGCCAGGCTGTAGTGGTGTGGGCCAGGCTATAGTGGTGTGGGCCAGGCTATAGTGGTGTGGGCCAGGCTGTAGTGGTGTGGGCCAGGCTATAGTGGTGTGGGCCAGGCTGTAGTGGTGTGGGCCAGGCTATAGTAGTGTGGGCCAGGCTGTAGTGGTGTGGGCCAGGCTATATTGGTGTAGGCCAGGCTATAGTACCATAGTGGTGTAGGCCAGGCTGTAGTGGTGTAGGCCAGGCTATAGTACCAGAATACGTCATCGGAGGCTGCCTTGTCGTTTTCAAAAAAATTTAAGTTATAGTTATTCAGAAGGAAATAGGCCTATGTTCAATCAGGCCAATTGGGCCTCGTGTAGCCGTAACCTGCAGACGATGCGCTGATGATGTGCGCACTCGGCCTACTCCTCTACACAACCCTACAGCAACCACATGTGAAAGTGCTTCAAACAGCATCTAATAGTTATCTTAGGCTTGTGCTCCTTATTGTAGCCTGATGGACATGACTTGTCAAATCTTTTGTTCTTCAGTGGTTCTTTTAGAAACATGTTCTCTACGAGTATTCCTTGGTGTATATGTAGGTCCTTTGTGTGGTCTTTCAGTCCTACATTCTCCATCAAGACTAAATAATCACCAATCAATAAAAGTAAATAACCATGGACAGGTTAGATAACTACTTTCTGTGACAAATTTACTCCTTCCCCTCCTCCCAAGATAACCTCCCCCTAACCAGCCTTCCCCCCACTAAGATCCCCTCCCCCCAACCCAGCCCCCCCCTACCCTAACAGCCTGGACATCTAGGTAATTGCAAAACCGAAATCGAGCATTTCCGACGCCATTAGAAGAGTCCCCCCCTGAGACGCTCTCAGTTTGTTTACTTTTTTTCCCGCCAATTTTTCTTATATTCTGTATATAAATGCCGTCACTGTTACTGTGCTGGCGTCACTGTTACTGTGCTGGGCGTCACTGTTACTGTGCTGGGCGTCACTGTTACTGTGCTGGGCGTCACTGTTACTGTGCTGGGCGTCACTGTTACTGTGCTGGGCGTCACTGTTACTGTGCTGGGCGTCACTGTTGCTGTGCTGGGCGTCACTGTTGCTGTGCTGGGCGTCACTGTGCTGGGCGTCACTGTTACTGTGCTGGGCGTCACTGTTACTGTGCTGGGCGTCACTGTTACTGTGCTGGGCGTCACTGTTACTGTGCTGGGCGTCACTGTTGCTGTGCTGGGCGTCACTGTTACTGTGCTGGGCGTCACTGTTACTGTGCTGGGCGTCACTGTTACTGTGCTGGGCGTCACTGTTACTGTGCTGGCGTCACTGTTACTGTGCTGGGCGTCACTTGCTGTGCTGGGTGTCACTGTTGCTGTGCTGGCCCTCACTGTTACTGTGCTGGGCGTCACTGTTACTGTGCTGGGCGTCACTGTTGCTGTGCTGGCCCTCACTGTTACTGTGCTGGGCGTCACTGTTACTGTGCTGGGCGTCACTGTTACTGTGCTGGCGTCACTGTTACTGTGCTGGCGTCACTGTTACTGTGCTGGGCGTCACTTGCTGTGCTGGGCGTCACTGTTGCTGTGCTGGCCCTCACTGTTACTGTGCTGGGCGTCACTGTTACTGTGCTGGGCGTCACTGTTACTGTGCTGGGCGTCACTGTTACTGTGCTGGCCCTCACTGTTACTGTGCTGGCCCTCACTGTTACTGTGCTGGCGTCACTGTTACTGTGCTGGCCGTCACTGTTACTGTGCTGGCCGTCACTGTTACTGTGCTGGCCGTCACTGTTACTGTGCTGGCGTCACTGTTGCTGTGCTGGCGTCACTGTTGCTGTGCTGGCGTCACTGTTACTGTGCTGGGCGTCACTGTTAATGTGCTGGCGTCACTGTTACTGAGCTGGCGTCACTGTTACTGTGCTGGCGTCACTGTTACTGTGCTGGCGTCACTGTTACTGTGCTGGGCGTCACTGTTACTGTGCTGGGCGTCTCTGTTACTGTGCTGGGCGTCACTGTGCTGGGCGTCACTGTGCTGGGCGTCACTGTTAATGTGCTGGCGTCACTGTTACTGTGCTGGGCGTCACTGTTACTGTGCTGGGCGTCACTGTTACTGTGCTGGGCGTCACTGTTACTGTGCTGGGCGTCACTGTTACTGTGCTGGCCTCGCATAACTTATTAGACCAGTAGAACACGAGAACATGGACCACATAACTTACCATAACAATGTGCTAACTAACAGACGTCGTGAAAGTAATTGTTCAGTTGTGTTTAAGATAATTACACCATTAGCAGTTATGTTGTAGTGTTCCTTTGTGTGGGGTGTAGGGTGGTGGCCAGTGTGGGGTGGTGGCCAGTGTAGGGTGGTGGCCAGTGTGGGGTGGTGGCCAGTGTGGGGTGGTGGCCAGTGTGGGGTGGTGGTGGCCAGTGTAGGGTGGTGGTGGCCAGTGTGGGGTGGTGGCCAGTGTAGGGTGGTGGCCAGTGTAGGGTGGTGGCCAGTGTGGGGTGGTGGTGGCCAGTGTAGGGTGGTGGTGGCCAGTGTAGGGTGGTGGTGGCCAGTGTAGGGTGGTGGCCAGTGTAGGGTGGTGGTGGCCAGTGTGGGGTGGTGGTGGCCAGTGTGGGGTGGTGGTGGCCAGTGTAGGGTGGTGGCCAGTGTGGGGTGGTGGTGGCCAGTGTGGGGTGGTGGCCAGTGTGGGGTGGTGGCCAGTGTGGGGTGGTGGTGGCCAGTGTAGGGTGGTGGCCAGTGTGGGGTGGTGGCCAGTGTGGGGTGGTGGTGGCCAGTGTAGGGTGGTGGCCAGTGTAGGGTGGTGGCCAGTGTGGGGTGGTGGTGGCCAGTGTGGGGTGGTGGTGGCCAGTGTGGGGTGGTGGTGGCCAGTGTGGGGTGGTGGTGGTGGCCAGTGTGGGGTGGTGGTGGTGGCCAGTGTGGGGTGGTGGTGGTGGCCAGTGTGGGGTGGTGGTGGTGGCCAGTGTGGGGTGGTGGTGGTGGCCAGTGTGGGGTGGTGGTGGTGGCCAGTGTGGGGTGGTGGTGGTGGCCAGTGTGGGGTGGTGGTGGTGGCCAGTGTGGGGTGGTGGTGGTGGCCAGTGTGGGGTGGTGGTGGTGGCCAGTGTGGGGTGGTGGTGGTGGCCAGTGTGGGGTGGTGGTGGTGGCCAGTGTGGGGTGGTGGTGGTGGCCAGTGTGGGGTGGTGGTGGTGGCCAGTGTGGGGTGGTGGTGGTGGCCAGTGTGGGGTGGTGGTGGTGGCCAGTGTGGGGTGGTGGTGGCGGCCAGTGTGGGGTGGTGGTGGCGGCCAGTGTGGGGTGGTGGTGGCGGCCAGTGTGGGGTGGTGGTGGCGGCCAGTGTGGGGTGGTGGTGGCGGCCAGTGTGGGGTGGTGGTGGCGGCCAGTGTGGGGTGGTGGTGGCGGCCAGTGTGGGGTGGTGGCGGCGGCCAGTGTGGGGTGGTGGCGGCGGCCAGTGTGGGGTGGTGGCGGCGGCCAGTGTGGGGTGGTGGCGGCGGCCAGTGTGGGGTGGTGGCGGCGGCCAGTGTGGGGTGGTGGCGGCGGCCAGTGTGGGGTGGTGGCGGCGGCCAGTGTGGGGTGGTGGCGGCGGCCAGTGTGGGGTGGTGGCGGCGGCCAGTGTGGGGTGGTGGCGGCGGCCAGTGTGGGGTGGTGGCGGCGGCCAGTGTGGGGTGGTGGCGGCGGCCAGTGTGGGGTGGTGGCGGCGGCCAGTGTGGGGTGGCGGCGGCGGCCAGTGTGGGGTGGCGGCGGCGGCCAGTGTGGGGTGGCGGCGGTGGCCAGTGTGGGGTGGTGGCGGTGGCCAGTGTGGGGTGGTGGCCAGTGTGGGGTGGTGGCCAGTGTGGGGTGGTGGCCAGTGTGGGGTGGTGGCCAGTGTGGGGTGGTGGCCAGTGTGGGGTGGTGGTGGTGGCCAGTGTGGGGTGGTGGTGGTGGCCAGTGTGGGGTGGTGGTGGTGGCCAGTGTGGGGTGGTGGCCAGTGTTGGGTGGTGGTGGCCAGTGTTGGGTGGTGGTGGCCAGTGTGGGGTGGTGGTGGCCAGTGTGGGGTGGTGGTGGCCAGTGTGGGGTGGTGGTGGCCAGTGTGGGGTGGTGGTGGCCAGTGTAGGGTGGTGGTGGCCAGTGTGGGGTGGTGGCCAGTGTAGGGTGGTGGTGGCCAGTGTGGGGTGGTGGTGGCCAGTGTAGGGTGGTGGTGGCCAGTGTGGGGTGGTGGTGGCCAGCACCGCCCCCCTACTCCCCTGCCTCTCCGCTCTCCTCTTTTTTAAAACTACATGGTCCACCACACGGTCCACTACATGGTCCACTACATGGTCCACCACATGGACCACCACATGGTCCACCACATGGACCACCCACTACATGGTCCACCACATGGTCCACCACATGGACCACCCACTACATGGTCCACTACATGGACCACCACATGGTCCACTACATGGACCACCACATGGTCCACTACATGGACCACCACATGGTCCACTACATGCACCACCACATGGTCCACTACACGCACCACCACATGGTCCACTACACGGTCCACCACACGGTCCACCACACGGTCCACCACACGGTCCACTACATGGTCCACTACACGGTCCACTACACGGTCCACCACATGGTCCACTGCATGGACCACCACACGGTCCACCACACGGTCCACTACATGGTCCACCACATGGTCCACCACATGGACCACCACACGGTCCACCACATGGACCACCACACGGTCCACTACATGGTCCACCACACGGTCCACTACATGGTCCACCACACGGACCACCACACGATCCACTACATGGTCCACCACACGGTCCACCACACGGTCCACTACACGGTCCACTACACGGTCCACCACATGGACCACCACACGGACCACCACACGGTCCACTACATGGTCCACCACACGGACCACCACACGATCCACTACATGGTCCACCACATGGTCCACTACACGGTCCACCACACGGTCCACTACATGGTCCACTACACGGTCCACTACACGGTCCACTACACGGTCCACTACACGGTCCACCACATGGACCACCACATGGACCACCACACGGTCCACCACACGGACCACCACACGATCCACTACATGGTCCACCACATGGTCCACTACACGGTCCACTACACGGTCCACCACACGGTCCACCACATGGTCCACCACACGGTCCACTACATGGTCCACTACATGGTCCACTACATGGTCCACTACACGGTCCACCACACGGTCCACCACACGGTCCAGCACATGGTCCACTACACGGTCCACCACACGGTCCACCACATGGTCCACCACACGGTCCACTACATGGTCCACTACATGGTCCACTACATGGTCCACTACACGGTCCACCACACGGTCCACCACACGGTCCACTACATGGTCCACTACATGGTCCACTACATGGTCCACTACACGGTCCACCACACGGTCCACCACACGGTCCAGCACATGGTCCAGCACATGGTCCACTACACGGTCCACCACACGGTCCACCACATGGTCCACCACACGGTCCACTACATGGTCCACTACATGGTCCACTACATGGTCCACTACACGGTCCACCACACGGTCCACCACACGGTCCACCACACGGTCCACTACACGGTCCACCACACGGTCCACTACACGGTCCACCACATGGTCCACCACACGGTCCACTACACGGTCCACTACACGGTCCACCACACGGTCCACCACATGGTCCACCACACGGACCACCACACGACCCACTACATGGTCCACTACACGGTCCACTACACGGTCCACCACATGGACCACCACATGGACCACCACACGGTCCACTACATGGTCCACCACGGACCACCACACGATCCACTACATGGTCCACTACATGGTCCACCACATGGTCCACTACACGGTCCAGCACATGGTCCACCACACGGTCCACCACACGGACCACTACACGGTCCACTACACGGTCCACTACACTGTCCAGCACATGGTCCACCACATGGTGCACTACACGGTCCACCACACGGTCCACCACATGGTCCACTACATGGTCGACCACACGGTCCACTACACGGTCCAGCACATGGTCCACCACACGGTCCACCACACGGTCCACTACACGGTCCACTACACGGTCCACTACACGGTCCACCACACGGTCCACCACACGGTCCACCACACGGTCCACTACACGGTCCACTACACGGTCCACTACATGGTCCACCACACGGTCCACTACACGGTCCACTACATGGTCCACTACACGGTCCACCACACGGTCCACCACATGGTCCACTACATGGTCCACTACACGGTCCAGCACATGGTCCACTACACGGTCCAGCACATGGTCCACTACACGGTCCAGCACATGGTCCACTACACGGTCCACCACATGGTCCACTACACGGTCCAGCACATGGTCCACTACACGGTCCACCACACGGTCCACTACACGGTCCACCACATGGTCCACCACACGGTCCACTACATGGTCCACTACATGGTCCACCACACGGTCCACTACATAGTCCACCACATGGTCCACTACACGGACCACTACATGGTCCACCACACGGTCCACTACATAGTCCACCACACGGTCCACCACACGGTCCACTACACGGTCCACTACACGGTCCACTACATGGTCCACTACATGGTCCACCACACGGTCCACTACACGGTCCACTACATGGTCCACTAAACGGTCCACCACACGGTCCAGCACATGGTCCACTACACGGTCCAGCACATGGTCCACTACACGGTCCACCACACGGTCCACTACACGGTCCACCACACGGTCCACTACACGGTCCACCACACGGTCCACTACATGGTCCACTACACGGTCCACCACACGGTCCACCACATGGTCCACTACATGGTCCACTACACGGTCCAGCACATGGTCCACTACACGGTCCACCACATGGTCCACTACACGGTCCAGCACATGGTCCACTACACGGTCCACCACATGGTCCACCACACGGTCCACTACACGGTCCACCACATGGTCCACTACATGGTCCACTACATGGTCCACCACACGGTCCACTACATAGTCCACCACATGGTCCACCACACGGTCCACTACACGATCTACTACATTGTCCACCACACGGACCACCATATGGTCCACCACATGGTCCACTACACGGTCCAGCACATGGTCCACTACACGGTCCACCACATGGTCCACTACATGGACCACCACACGGTCCACTACATGGACCACCACACGGACCACCACATGGTCCACTACACGGTCCACTACACGGTCCACTACATGGTCCACTACATGGACCACCACACGGTCCACTACACGGTCCACCACATGGTCCACTACACGGTCCACCACACGGACCACCAGACGGTCCACCATGGTCCACCACATGGTCCACCACACGGTCCACCACATGGTCCAGACACAGGTCCTTCCTGGACCTGTAGTAATGGCGGCTGTTGGTCCTTGTTTTGTGGCGCTGAACTATGCCTCGTGTGGTCACAATCACCTGGCACTAACTAGGCTTAGGCTCGGCTACAAGTACCTCTGGCAGTGTGTAACATCTGCTGATGTAGATCTGACTAAATGTTAACTCGGTCAGCAGAACTATTCGCATACTTTGCCTCATTATATAATGGAATGTGACAAAATCGCGGAATTTAGATATAACAACATCTATAGTGTCCAAGAAATGTGTAAGTACTTCATTCGTAATGATATACTGCCGGGAATCTTAGCCAAGTATCCTAAATTTGCTTACTGTAGGTAATGCATGCATATGACTGTAAAGCTGCCGCCCAGTTGGGTGGGTGTGGAGCACGTGACTGTAGAGCTACCGCCCAGTTGGGTGGGTGTGGAGCACATGACTGTAAAGCTGCCGCCCAGTTGGGTGGGTGTGGAGCAAATGACTGTAAAGCTGCCGCCCAGTTGGGTGGGTGTGGAGCACATGACTGTAAAGCTGCCGCCCAGTTGGGTGGGTGTGGAGCACGTGACTGTAGAGCTACCGCCCAGTTGGGTGGGTGTGGAGCACATGACTGTAAAGCTGCCGCCCAGTTGGGTGGGTGTGGAGCACATGACTGTAAAGCTGCCGCCCAGTTGGGTGGGTGTGGAGCAAGACTAGTAACTGTGTGACTCACCATAGATGTAAAGTGCCTTGTATAGTGACTGTTGTGAGCCTCTTGTTGAATCACTTGTGATACAAAAGATTATTGATGTGTGTAATTACCTAAGTGTAGTTACAGGATGAGAACTACGCTCGTGGTGTCCCGTCTTCCCAGCACTCTTTGTCATATAACGCTTTGAAACTACTGACGGTCTTGGCCTCCACCACCTTCTCACCTAACTTGTTCCAACCGTCTACCACTCTGTTTGCAAAAGTGAATTTTCTTATATTTCTTCGGCATCTGTGTTTAGCTAGTTTAAATCTATGACCTCTTGTTCTTAAAGTTCCAGGTCTCAGGAAATCTTCCCTATCGATTTTATCAATTCCTGTTACTATTTTGTATGTAGTGATCATATCACCTCTTTTTCTTCTGTCTTCTAGTTTTGGCATATAACCTCTCCTCGTAGCTCTTGCCCTTCAGTTCTGGGAGCCACTTAGTAGCATGTCTTTGCACCTTTTCCAGTTTGTTCATGTGCTTCTTATTAAGATATGGGCACCACACAACTGCTGCATATTCTAGCTTTGGCTTAACAAAAGTCGTGAACAATTTCTTTAGTATATCGCCATCCATGTATTTAAAAGCAATTCTGAAGTTAGAAAGCGTGGCATAGGCTCCTCGCACAATATTCTTTATGTGGTCCTCAGGTGATAGTTTTCTGTCTAGAACCACCCCTAGATCTCTTTCTTTATCAGAATTCTTTAAAGATTTCTCACATAATATATAGGTTGTGTGGGGTCAATGTTCTCCTATTCCACATTCCATAACATGGCATTTATTAACATTAAATTCCATTTGCCAAGTGGTGCTCCATATTCTTTTGTCCAGGTCATCTTGAAGGGCATAACAATCATCTAAGTTTTTTATCCTTCCTATTATCTTAGCATCATCAGCAAACATGTTCATATAATTCTGTATACCAACTGGTAGATCATTTATGTAGACAATAAACATCACTGGTGCAAGAACTGAACCCTGTGGTACTCCACTTGTGACATTTCTCCAGTCCGATACATTGCCTCTGATCACTGCCCTCATTTTTCTGTCAGAACATTTTTCATCCGTGTTAGAAGCTTACCTGTCACCCTTCCAATATTTTTCTAGTTTCCAGAACAACCTCTTATGTGGAACTGTCGAAAGCCTTTTTTAGGTCCAGATAGATGCAGTGAACCCAACCATCTCTTTCCTGTAATATCTCTGTTGCTCGATCATAGAAACTGAGTAAATTCGATACACAGGATCTTCCAGGTCGAAAACCATACTGTCTGTCTGATATTATATCATTTCTCTCCAGGTGTTCTACCCATTTAGTTTTAATTATTTTTTCCAATATTTTGACTATTACACTTGTCAATGATACCGGCCTATAATTAAGGGGGTCTTCCCTGCTTCCACTTTTGTAGAATGGAACTATTTTAGCCTTTTTCCACACATCAGCTACAACTCCTGTAAACAGGGATGCCTGAAAAATCAGTTGAAAAGGAATGCTAAGCTCAGGTGCACATTCTCTCAGAACCCATGGTGAAACTCCATCTCGACCAACTGCTTTGTTCTTATTTAGCTCCTTGAGCATTTTTTCCACTTCGTCTCTAGACACCTCTATGTGCTCTGTTCTCTGGAATTCTTATTGTATCTGGTTCCCTGAAGATTCCATTTTGTACAAACACACTTTGGAACTTTTCGTTTAATGTTTCACACATTTCCTTTTCATTTTCTGTGAATCTATTTCCCATTTTCAACCTCTGTATATCATCCTTTACCTGCAATTTGTTGTTTATGAATTTATAGAATAGACCTGGTTCTGTTTTACATTTGTCTGCAATCCCTTTTTCAAAATTTCTTTCTGCCTCTCTCCTCACTGCCGTGAAGTTGTTTCTCGCATCTTTGTATCGCTGGTATGTTTGGGGGTTCGGCCTCTTCCTGTATTGATTCCATTTTTCTGTCTTTTGGTCTCTGGCCCTCTCGCACTTTCTGTTGAACCAATCCTGTTTCCTAGTTCTGCTTCTCTGTTTTGGTATCAATTTTTGTGCTTTTATCATATATTTCACAAAACTTTTTTTTTTTTTTTTTTTTTTTTTTTTTTTTTTTTTTTTTTGAGATATATACAAGAGTTGTTACATTCTTGTACAGCCACTAGTACGCGTAGCGTTTCGGGCAAGTCCTTAATCCTATGGTCCCTGGAATACGATCCCCTGCCGCGAAGAATCGTTTTTTCATCCAAGTACACATTTTACTGTTGCGTTAAACAGAGGCTACAGTTAAGGAATTGCGCCCAGTAAATCCTCCCCGGCCAGGATACGAACCCATGACATAGTATGTACTTAACATACAACTCATTCACTTCCTTGCCTAGCAACAAGTCTGTCCAATTATACTCACTAAAAAAATTTCTAAGGTTCCCATAATGTCCTCTCATAAAGTCAGGTTTTTCAATTGCATCAGCCTTCATATTTTCTACATACATACAGTATGTGTATGTATATATGTATACGTATGTATATGTACATGTATGCATGTGTGTGTGTACATGTAAATGTAACATTAATAATTGTGTAACTAGCGTCAAAAGATTATTTGCTTAGCTAAACGAACTAGAGGGTTCAGTTCTTGAACCGATTATGTTCCTCTAATCCTTTACACCACAGCCCACGGGATGGGTATGGGGTGCGTAATAAAGAAAGAAAGAAAGAAAACGATACAACAACATTTACCAAGAACAGATATATTAACTATGTAGCACTTAACTATGGGTAGTTAGACACACCAGTGTTATTAGTGTCTTCCTAACTTCTTACCAGCAATTCTAGACACAGAAAATAATTGGTCAATATAATCTGAGCTAATAGACAACCCGAACTGGCACTTTCACTAATTCTTGCTACTTGTGGCAGCAAATAGTGACTATATAATTCTTTGTTTAAGTCATGTTTGTTTCTATTAATGGCGGGAGGAAATTTGTGTTGTGGGAGACCCTGTTGTAGGCTGCAGGTCTCACCACAATGACCACTGGCTGGGCCTCTATTGACTGTGGCGGCTTTTCCCTCTCCAGAGTTAGTTAGTTAGTTTAGTTCATTTATTATGCACCCCATACCCATCTTGTGGGCGGTAGTGGAAAGGGTTACAGAGGCACATAATGGGCTCAGGGACTGAACCCCACAATTCATTTAGCTAAGCAAGTTACAATCTTGATGAGCTAGTTACAAAATTCAATATAAGTCATCACATCAACAATGGGTTCGAGATCGACCTCAAGTACAGGTTCTAAATTAAGCAACTGACATATGTGGAGAGCTAGTGTCACAATTTATGTTTGTCCTGCACACCGCCCCCCATCCAGTGGGCAGCGGTGGATAGGTTACAATCACTTAGTTACTACCTACAGTTAGCAAACTGGGGATATTTGGCTAAAATTTCTGGTAGCAGATCATTTTGAATGAAATATTGACACATCGCTGGAACATTGGTTATAGAATTGTCTCTAAATTCACGTATCTTTTCGCACTCCATCACATAGTGACGGAGGGTGTGCGAATAATTTTGTTGACACAGTTTACATTTGGTCAGGTCTACATCAGCAGATAATGAGAATTCCCAGAGATACTTGTAACCGAGTCTCCAGAGGTTGCTTACTTTACACATTCGGGAGCAGGAGTGGGTTCGAGGTCAAATCTAACTATTTACCATTTATTTAATTTAGTACCTTGCCTTAGTACATAATTTAGTAGATTTACTTCATTGTGTAACCAGCCCTAAGACATGTTTATTTTATATTAAATTAATCATAAAAGAGTCTAGAACGACGGTAACTAACCTATGTACCCCTAAAATGTTTAACGACGTTTTATTTAACGTTACCATGACTAATGCGAAGTAAATACATCTTACGGCAGTTCTATTAGTTTATATATTTAATGTGGAACTTCCCACATCCTGTAACTAAGGTAATTACATACACTAACGACTGCAATGTTTCCCTCTCTCCTACAGGAGCAGAAGAGGAAGTTGTTCCACACACCGCTGTACGACTCTGAGGTGGCGTTGAAGAAACTGTACATCCAGACAGTGCGGCGTCTCCCTTCCTTCGCCTGCAACCTCCACCACGTCAAGGAGCTCCTCCGGGGCAAGACCAAGAAGAAGGTGAGGGACTTCCTCCATATTGTCACACCAAGGTGCAGCGCCACGCACTTCCAGGAAGGTTCCATATAGAGTGCAGTCTGCAAGTGCCTGGTCGCAGTGCTTGTTCCTGTGTTTTTTTTTCTCTCTCCAGGAATATTCCTGCGCGGGCCATAAGCCTCTGGCTGGCCCACTAAGTGTGGCTTGTTTGTGTTTTACTTGGGTGGAGTATGAGTATTTATGACTGGTATGGTCGCTTTAGTAAAATTTTGTCCCATGTGTTTAACAACTTCTGCTCTGTTGAATCCAAGATGAAATCTTAATGGGTTTGTAACTGTGCACTGTGTTAGATAATGTTTCAGTGATCTGTCGGGCATTTCTCCACAGTGCTGACATTTTCTCTCGTCTTCTGGAACCTGTAAGCCTATTTCCCATGCACATAGGTATCCAAGCCTGATGCGATATAAGTGTACTTCTGTTGTTCTACTGCTCCCTTTCATCAAATTAAGTGGTTTGTAGTTGGTTGAATTTTTATACCAACCCGCAGATCCTGATGTTGCAACTGCTGTGTTGTGGTCACTGTACATCTTTTGCATTGCTCTGTTTCTAATTACTTTCTTAATCTGTGATAGACTCTGTGGTATGTAAATGTCTAAATTTCTTCTCCTAGTTGCAAGTTTTGCAGCTGTCTGCAATGTCATTTCCTATTATTCCCACATGACTTGGCACCCAGTTGATAAGTACCCAACGTCCTTGTCGTTTGAGTGTTTGTATTAATGATATGCCATTTGTGATCAGATAGATGTTGTCACGAATGTGTTCTTGTTGCAAGGTTTCAATGGCAGTTCTCGAATCTGTATGTATGATAACATGTTGTCGGTGTTCAGCAAGAGCATGTTCCAAAGCCTTTTGAATGGCTAGCATCTCTGTTTATAAAGTCGAACACCCATTTGAGAGTCTCCAACTATTTACAGAGTTTCCTGCTTTAACTGCAGCTCCAGTTTCTTGTCCCTGCTGGTCTACTGATCCATCTATGAAGTATGTGAAGCTGTCGGATGCCAAGTTTGCTTCTATATGCATCTGTGCGATGTTACGTAGCAGATGAGGATTTGTCTGGTTCTTTTTTCCTTCAAGAGCTATAATCTTAGTCTGCTAGCAGACCTGTGGCTCTGCTCTGGATTTTAATTAAACAAAGTTTATGCAGCCCATCCTCGTCACCAAAGCAGCCCATTCTCCACAAAGCAGACGTACCATCTTCGTCAGCTGAGCAGGTTTACCATCTTTGCCAGCGGAACAAGTTTACCGTCCCCGCCAGCCGAGCTCGAATGTTTGTTCCATGAAGCTTCCAACCCCTTCTTCCCCCTTATCCAGTTTATGAATGAAACACACTTTACACCAACCCCATCAATCTGTTAATTCCATCCAGCGGTTAACCCCCGATGGATGAAAACGCATTCATAAAAATTTTACCATGCAGCTGCCCATCCTCGTAAACAAAGGCCAAAGTCTATTCCATGCACCAGCCAAACCCCAGCTTTTTATGAACAAAAAACGTTTACACTCGACTCGCAACTAATGACGTCCGAACATTACCGGATCAAGTGCTTCGCTGACGACTCTTGTTCGAACCACAACGCTGTAAATGCTTCACCCACGTACCCCTTGTTTTCTTTCTTTCAACCATTGTTTTATCCATTCTAATATTTTACCATTTGTTCCATGGGCCTTTAAGTTCTTTATAAGTCTTTCATGTGGTCCCGTATCAAAAGCTTTAGCAAAATCCATGTATTCTACATCCACTGGAAAGTATTTGTCTGAGTAGCTTGTTACCGTTTCTAAAATTGTGAGCAGGTTTGTTAGGTAGGGTCTGTTTTTAACAAACCCATGTTGTGTCAATTGTAGAAGATTGTTCACTGGAAGATGGTGAATGATTCCCTCCCTGAAGATTCTTTCCATGAGCTTGCAAATGTGTAATGTCGAGCTGATCGGTCGGTAGTTTTTTTGCTGAGCTCTTTCTACCTTTTTTTGAAAATAGGGGTGACATTTGCATATTTCCAATCTAGGGGTACTACCTTTGTTCCAGAGATTTTGTGGAAAGTAGTTTCAATGGCAGGCATAGTTAGTAAATTTTATTCAGGAAAATACATACATAGTTGATTTATAAACATAATGTTGGATTTATAAATAGAGCTAGTACATACAATACCTAAAGCCACTAGTACGCATATCGTTTCGGACAAGGTGAGGTGAGGAAAAAACACTTGGACTAAAACTTAATAGTAATTGAGCTTAAAGTATAAAATGCGTTGAAAAAAAATAAGTTAAAAAAGGGGGGAACATGGTAGAAAATAGTCAATATACAATTTGGTCAACAAACAGCATTGTTTAAAAATAGTAAGACATTAGTTGACATTTAGGGGTAAGGTAGGTTACATGGAGTTAATTAGGTAGTGCTTTGTTTTCATCTTAAACTGGTTGAGAGAGAGAGAGCCTTTTACATGATTGGGAAGGTCATTCCACATTCTGGGTCCCTTCTGCTAGTTCTTCTGCTAGTTTGTTGAAGACCTTGGAATGAATGCCATCCACACCTGGGGCTTTTGAGTCTTTTAGTTGGTCAATGTTCTTATAACCAAGTTGTGCATAAATTCATTCTCCTCCTGTCCTTCAAACCTTTCTGTGGGTGATCTCTGCAGTATCTCTCCAGCATCTATACTGAACCACTCTTCGAGTTAGAATGATGATGATTCGCTGAAGAAGACTTATATTACAAACTTCTCATCTTGGCCAAACTGACCAACATCTGGTAGGTTACCTATTGGCTGGCCTGGTTGATCCTGTACCATTGGGAAGAGAGATTAATTGTAATTAGTTGTACACTTTGGAATTGTAATTAGTGGTCCTAAAATTAGTGTTGGACTACGTGGAATGTGGAACACTTAGATAGGTTAAATAGAATTAACAGAACCATAACATTGCCATAAACCTATGAGAGTAAGGAGCAAATATATTATTATAGGCACCACACACCAAACAGAGGACAGCCTCTTCATAGGCCTATCCCTTGATTAGTTCTTTCCCAGATGTTGTATGACATCATTGGAGGCAAGTTGACCAGTAATTGCAGCCAAGCATTGATACCGAGGTCAAATTCTGATCTTCTTGATCCATTTTGTCCCCCGCAGCAACATTCTCCACTGTGCCAGGCAGCTGCAGGTACACATGTACAAGCTCGATAAGGTCTCCCCGACTTGAATGTGGCCCCATATTGCACAATGATCATTCTACAACATTTAAACTAGTACAGAGTGCTCTGTAGAACCCAACCTGATGGGCGAGGGTCTGACCTGAATTATCGCAGTTTGTACCCCCTGTGCACCTTAAGTAGAAGTAGCTAATGAGCTTTGAAATTAGAGAACTGAGAACTTTGAATTTTACTGAGAAATTAGCTTTGAAAAGCTAATCTACAAGCAGCTTTACTCTTATCTAGGCAAACACAATATACTTAGCTCTTCCCAATATGGTTTCAGACCCAATAAAAGCACTAACGATGTACTGATTAATATGATTAACTTGATACATACAGCTCTTGATAAAAATGAGTTCCCTGTTTGGTTATTTGTGGACCTACAAAAGGCTTTTGACACTGTCAACCACCACAACATTCTTCTTAAATTACATCATTATGGAGTCAGAGGACACTCCCTGCAATACCTTCAGTCTTACCTTACTGACAGGCTCTAGTATGTTTCTGTGAATAATTAAATTTCTCCCACCCTACCCATCAACATTGGTGTTCCTCAGGGCAGCATACTTGGCCCTCTCCTCTTTCTCATCTACATTAATGACCTTCCAAATGCCTCCCAACACCTCAAACCAATCTTATTTGTTGATGACATAACCTTCATTTACTCCAGTCCTGACCCCCTTGCTCTAAATGTCAGTGAATATTGAACTAAATAAAGTCCATCTTTGGCTAACTGCTAACAAACTCACCCTTAACATTGACAAAACTTTCTATATTTTGTTTGGTAATAAATCCTCAAATGAAATTAGTTCATTAGTTCGATGAAATTAGTTCTCGCCCTGCCCTGGTGACGCTCTATTACTCTCTCATCTATCCATATCTCAACTATGGTATTTGTGCTTGGGGTTCTACTACCCAAAATCATTTATGTCCTCTAATTACTCAACACAAAGCTGCTAGTACTTTACCTGAATAAGCATTTGAATTTTTTAATTTTTTTAATTTGAATTATAACAATATCTAACTCTGGCCCCTGACATCACTCGGTACCCTTTTCAAATCTCTGAATATGTTGGATATTAAGTCACTGCACATCCTCTCATGTGTACTCTGTATATTTAAAACTCTTAACTGTAATGCCAATCATGACCTTAAAAGCTTCTTAGAAGGTTGTAACAGAACCCATGAGCACCACACCAGAAACAAATACCTATTTGATATTCCAAGAGTACGACTTAGTCAAACTAGAAATGCTCCACAAATCAAGGGACCCAGAATGTGGAATGACCTCCCCAGTCATGTCAAAGGCTGTACCTCTCTCAACCAGTTTAAGATAAAAACTAAATACTACTTAATAAACTCCATGTAACCTACCTTACCAACAAATGTCAACCCATGTCTTACTATTTTAAACAATGCTGTTTGTTGACCAACTTGTATAATTGCTATTTTCTGCCATGTTCCCCCCTTTTATATATTTTTTCCACACAATTTATACTTTAAGCTCAATTACTATTAAGTTTTAAAATGTATGTACATTCGCCTGAATAAAAAATCTATCTAATCTATCTAAGTAGTAGTAGTAATAATTTACAAGGAAAGGAAAGGAATTATCAGGGGAAAGTGCCAAGCCATTACGACTATATAGCCCCGGGAAGGAATCAGGATAAGGATTTGGGATTGGATTGGGGGAAGGAATGGTACCCAACCACTTGGAAGGTCGGGGATTGAACGCCGACCTGCATGATGCGAGACCGTCGCTCTACCGTCCAGCCCAAGTGGCTGGATTATTTACAAGAAGGTATAATGGATTTGTGAGCCAGTAACACGCATAGCGTTTTGGGCAGATAACCATCCTGCATATAAGTGTATAATCACCCCGAATATAAGTGCTTATAATCATCCTGCATATTAGTGCGTATAATCACCCTGCATATAAGTGCGTATAATCACTCTAACATCTGTGGTGTGCATTTTAACAGAGAAATATTCATATTCTTACAATCACCATCACTAAAGAACACATTACTATCATCATATCATTACCATTAGACACCATGGACAGACACCACCACAACCATACCATTGTCATACATAGGTCGCATCACTATCGCTATAGACGGGTGGCACATGAACATCGCCATAGACGGGTTGTATGTGAACATCGCAATTATAACATGGGTGATACACGAACATCGCCGTTATAACATGGGCGGTACGCGAACATCGCCATTATAAGACGGGTGGTACTTGAACATCACCATTGTAAGATGGCGGTACGCGAACATCGCCATTGTAAGATGGGCGGCACGCAAACATCGCCATTGTAAGATGGGCGGTACGCGAACATCGCCATTGTAAGATGGGCGGTACGCGAACATCGCCATTGTAAGATGGGCGGTACGCGAACATCGCCATTGTAAGATGGGCGGTACGCGAACATCGCCATTGTAAGATGGGCGGTACGCGAACATCGCCATTGTAAGATGGGCGGTACGCGAACATCGCCATTGTAAGATGGGCGGTACGCGAACATCGCCATTGTAAGATGGGCGGTACGCGAACATCGCCATTGTAAGATGGGCGGTACGCGAACATCGCCATTGTAAGATGGGCGGCACGCGAACATCGCCATTGTAAGATGGGCGGCACGCGAACATCGCCATTGTAAGATGGGCGGCACGCGAACATCGCCATTGTAAGATGGGCGGCACGCGAACATCGCCATTGTAAGATGGGCGGCACGCGAACATCGCCAATTTAAGATGGGCGGCACGCGAACATCGCCATTGTAAGATGGGCGGCACGCGAACATCGCCATTGTAAGATGGGCGGCACGCGAACATCGCCATTGTAAGATGGGCGGCACGCGAACATCGCCATTACAAGATGGGCGGCACGTGAACAAGGTGACACAGATGGAAACAGAGTACCCACATGAGCCACAGGGACGTTAGAAGGAACTATTTCAGTGTGGGAGTAGTTAACAGGTGGAATGCATTAGGCAGTGATGTGGTAGAGGCTGACTCCATACACAGTTTCAAGTGTAGATATGATAGAGCCCAGTAGGCACTGGAACCTGTACACCTGTTGATTGACAGTTGAGAGGCGGGACCAAAGAGCCAGAACTCGGCTCCTACAAGCACAACTAGGTGAGGACACAGGCCCCCATCACCATACACAGGCCCCCATCACCATTCACAGAACCCCATCGCCATTCACAGACCCCCATCGCCATTCACAGACCCCATTACCATAGTAAAACTGACCACCGTCCACTCCGGCAGGCATCGCGGCTGCTGGGAATTGGCGCCAACAATATCGTCTTGCTGGACACCAAGACCAAAATACTCGCCAAGGCCCAGAGCACCCATGACCTTCTGCAGGTGAGTACCACCTTCACCACCATGTACTCTCCAGGCCCAGAGTACCATGACCTTCTGCAGGTGAGTACCACCTTCACCACCATGTGCTCTCCAGACCCAGAGCACCCATGACCTTCTGCAGGTGAGTACCACCTTCACCACCATGTACTCTCCAGGCCCAGAGTACCATGACCTTCTACAGGTGAGTACCACCTTCACCGCCATGTACTCTCCAGGCCCAGAGCACCCATGACCTTCTGCAGGTGAGTACCACCTTCACCACCATGTACTCTCCAGGCCCAGAGTACCATGACCTTCTACAGGTGAGTACCACCTTCACCGCCATGTACTCTCCAGGCCCAGAGTACCATGACCTTCTGCAGGTGAGTACCACCTTCACCACCATGTACTCTCCAGGCCCAGAGTACCATGACCTTCTGCAGGTGAGTACCACCTTCACCACCATGTACTCTCCAGGCCCAGAGTACCATGACCTTCTGCAGGTGAGTACCACCTTCACCACCATGTGCTCTCCAGACCCAGAGCACCCATGACCTTCTGCAGGTGAGTACCACCTTCACCACCATGTACTCTCCAGGCCCAGAGTACCATGACCTTCTGCAGGTGAGTACCACCTTCACCACCATGTGCTCTCCAGACCCAGAGTACCATGACCTTCTGCAGGTGAGTACCACCTTCACCACCATGTACTCTCCAGGCCCAGAGCACCCATGACCTTCTGCAGGTGAGTACCACCTTCACCACCATGTGTTTCTATTAGCTATACTGTATCAACAATTTCTCTTGTAATATTTATTTATTTATATATTAAAAGAAGGCACATTCGATAGAGAGAACATAATATTGGTGTTTTTACATTCTCGCAAAGCCCCTAACACACACATTAGGAGTATTAGGGGTGCCATTGGCTGTGTAATTATCTAAGTGTAGTTACAAGATGAGAGCTACGCTCGTGGTGTCCCATCTTCCCAGCACTGTCATATAACGCTTTGAAATTACTGACGGTTTTGGCGTCAGTAATATGTAAAAATGATGGAAAGTTCCTTGGTCTATACTTAGACAGCAGACTCGACTTCAGCATCCACATACAACACATAACCAAGAAAGTCTCAACAACGGTTGGTATACTCTCTAAAATCAGATATATTATGTTCCAAACTCTGCTCTCCTCACTATATTACTTGCTAATCTATCCCTATCTTACACATGGTATCTGGGCATGGGGGTTCAACCACTGCAAATTACCTCAAGCCCATTATCACCCATCTGTTGGGTGATGATGGTTGTCAAGTGATGAAAGCTTGATAACAAAGGTGACCCAATCACCTTTTTAGAAAAAAAAAATTCACTTCACTTTTAATGTGTTTTATTAAAAATGAATGTAGTGGCTACAACGACATCTGCAGTAATGGTAGGTATAATCCCCCTATGTACTCTGGGTCTGTCATCTAGGAATTCCACCTGATGCCCCTTTTTTTAATACACAGAGAAATCAGAGTAACCTGATGAATCAAAGAGAAAATCTATAGGAGCCGTGATGAGGATTCGAATCTATACACTAGGTTTGATTGAAAGAGGGGCGTCAGCAGCAAAATTCCTACACCGTGATGTCAGAGGGCATGGGGGCAAGGGAGGTTGTGCGAAACCCTAGTTGGGCTTCAGTGGAATCCTCGGGAATCCTCGTTGCTTCAGTAGAACCGCAGGTTGCAATCCTTTTACCATGTCGTGGCCTAGTTGTCTAGAGTATATATGTCCGGGTATTCCCAGTGCATAGGTTTGAATCCTCATCATGGATGTTCTTAATACTGTATTAATATTTTTTTTATTTTTATTAAAAAAAAATGTAGAGAAGATGGCACAGAGATTGAATATATTTTGCATATCTTTCCTCAACAGTGGCGAACTGGTGGCGGGAGATCCCATGACCGACTGGTGCTGGAGTTTCGTGGTACCAACTGGATATTCAGTGTGGTCTCCAGCAACAGTATGACTGACCTGGGACGGGCTCTCTGGTCTATCCTGCAGACTGAGGACCCACTTCCCTTTGCCACCCCAGACCAGGCACAACTTGCCTCCCACAGGACAGGTGAAGACTCACTTAACACTTTTTTTTTTCTTTATCCTGAAAGTTCTCTATTTTCAGTTTCATGCAAAAACAATATAAATTTTTGTTAAACTTGGAAATAAGTTTAAGTTCTTAGCTGTTTTGCTCAAGCATGACTTCAGAATATATTATTGTGTACTGTATTTATTTATTTATTTATTTATTTATATACAAGAAGGTACATTGGGGGTTAACAGAGAACATGGAAATGAAGTTGAGTTTACATTCTTATAAGCCACTAGCATGCATAGTGTTTCAGGCAAGTCCTTAAACTAACAGACAATTTTTAGATAATTCACAGTAAAATTGACAAAAAATGTTTACAGGTACATTACAAGAAATTTTGACACAAAAGCAAATCAGAAAAATACCCAGTAATAACAATACCCAATAATGAGCAAGGATTACTAGGTACATTAGGATAACATTTCAGGGTTATACATTGGTTCACTGAAGCACAAAATTAGGATTATTTACTATTGTACATATCATACTACAGTATATACTTTATGGGCTGATTCTCAGTAACTCCTCAGTGCATTGGCACTTGTATCAAACACATTACCAAAACTACCTGGCCTCTGGACTTGCACAGACTTATTGACCTCTAAAACCAAAACTGCGGTGCTCAGAGAGCTGAGGGAAACGTGGAGATCTGAACTTGGTTCTAAAGTGAGAAAAACAACCCAGTATGTATTTGGTGAGCAAAACAAATTGTATCTTTAATCGAGAGAAGAGAAAATCCATAGGAGCTGTGATGAGGGTTCAAACCTATGTGGGGAGAGGAAGGTGTTCCCACGCACACCCTCTAGATGCCTAGATCACGACATGGTAGACCACTATGTCGTGGTCTAACTATCTAGAGAGGGTGTACATGGGAACAATCACCACATAGGTTCGAACCCTCATCACGGCTCTGGATTTTCCTCATTGATGCAGTCACATTAGTGTGATTACTCTTTGCGAGAGAGAGGGAGAGGGGGGGAGGGAGGGAGGGAGGGAGAGGATGGAAACAAGAGACATGCTAGTTTACCTAATGTCAATAAACTATGAACTTGTACCCAAGTGCACCACCAGGTGGCAACACAGGTAATCTAGTAGTCCTGCCTTCCTACCTTCTCACTCATATGCCTGGTACCAAACACTTCATTAAGGATCACATCAATCTGTTCTTTTTATTTATTTATTTATTTAAACGCAAGAAGGTACATTGGGTTTGAGAGAGTACATAGCATTGGTGTTTTTTACATTCTTGCAAGGCTACTAACACGAATAGCATTTCGGGCAGGTCCTTAATCTAACAGATAATTTTAAGTAAGTAATTTGTAGCAAAATTAATGGGTACATTGTAGTAAAATTTTAGGATTATCAACAGGTATATTGTAGCAAAATTGGAGAATTGTTAATAGGTATACAGTATTGTAGTAAAATATGCACTCGACATAACATGATATAAGTTGATAGCAGTGATTACAATGGTGAAGTTGCATGGCTTGTGCACATATAATGGGGAACTGCGTAGCGCAAGATACAGTGCGAGTTTGAAGCACTCGGTAGGAAACTGAGGATGAAATTAGGTACTTTTTGGTTTTACTTTTAAATAAGGCATAGGTTGGACAGCTTTTTAATTTGTTAGTGAGTTCCATAACCCTTAAACTGCGCAACACATCAATAGCTGTGGTTGAGTAACTGATGTGGAATTGCACACCACAGCTATTGATGTGTTGGAGTACCGTTCAAGATTTAAACGGCCTGCGGGTTAGAGGGGCACCCATACGCTGCCTAGGGGCTATAGTAAACGGACACCATCTTGGAAAAAAATCTAGCATAGGCCGCTATTGTTTGGGAGCCTCAGTTACTCAGCAGACATGATGGCGAGAGCATCACATTCCAACGCCCAACCCCGTTCAACGCTCTGCAGCACCCATTCGTTGACTGAGGATGAAATTCATACTGAATTATTTTCTGATGATGAGGAAACTGATATTGATGACTCTGACATCGATAAAGACTATACACAGAAGTCCAATGGGAATAAAACGGAGAGGGAAAATAATGTTGTGCCTGCTCCGAGAGTGAGGCCTACACGTTCACCACTTCCTCCTCACTCACTCTCTACACCAGTTTGCTCCCGATCACACAGTTCATGTGGTTATGTGCAGTATGAGGATGTTTTTGGTGAAGAGTCAGAAGGTGACTCTCTTTCTGGTTCTAGTGAAGTTGAAGCAGAAAGGAGTATTATCGTGCCAGTTGAGTGTGGTGTTACCAAGCGATGCTTTGTCACATCAGCAGCGTTTTGCCCAACCAAATACTGCCGCATGGCACCACATGGAGACAATGAAGAACAAAGGCCCTTATGTTCACGTGATTTATTTTCACGCCCGTACTGTGCATAGATGGGCTTCAGCTCCTGGTCTACAGTGTGCAAGGATTCCTTGCTGTGGTACTGCTGTTATGTCTCGCAAGACACCAGGTGTACTTGTGTGGAGTGAGGAAGATTTTGTTCCACTAATTCCTGCCTTTGACAATATAGATGTTGGGATTACAGACCTTTTTCCTGATACAGGTGAGGACATGTGGGAAATGGACTTTTTTTTACTGCATATTTTGATGAATCGCTCATAAAACATATTGTTTAGGAAGCTAACACTTATGTGGCTGATCTCATTGAACATGAGTTAACAGATTTTTCACAATTACAATGTTGGAAAAACACTAATGTAGGTGAAATGTATGTATTCTTACACTATGTATGTTGATGAAACATTGTGTAAAACACGTCATCTCGGATAATTGGAGCAAAGACCACTCTGTTCCAACACCTTTGTTCGGGAAATATATGTCTCGAGACATGTTTCAGATACTCCTCGGGTGTCTTCATTTTGCAAGTACAGTAATGAAGACCAGACTTGAATCTCTTTTAAATGGTGAAATAATAAAGAAATTGTTGATGACCTTGGCAAGACCAAAATTTGAATATACAACAGTTGTATGATGCCCATATCTCAAACACATTAATAAACTGGAAAAGTGGACACATTCAACTAATTGGCTTCCAGAACTGAAAAACAAGAGCTATGACGAGAGTGGTCAGAGGTGGTAATTTTTTTTTTTTTTTTTGAGAGATATATACAAGAATTGTTACATTCTTGTAGAGCCACTAGTACGCGTAGCGTTTCGGGCAGGTCCCTGGAATACGATCCCCTGCCGCGAAGAATCGTTTTTTCATCCAAGTACACATTTTACTGTTGCGTTAAACAGAGGCTACAGTTAAGGAATTGCGCCCAGTAAATCCTCCCCGGCCAGGATACGAACCCATGACATAGCGCTCGCGGAACACCAGGCGAGTGTCTTACCACTACATCACGGAGACTGTAAATATACCGAAACATGACAGCAGAAGGAAAAAGCTTATATGATCACTACATACAAAATAGTAATGGGAATCTACAAAATTGCCAAAGAATTTTTGAAAACTGGAACTTCAAGAACAAGAGGACATAGGTTCAAACTAAAAAAAAAAAAAAAAAAAAAAAAAAAAAAAAAAAAAAAAAAAAAAAAAAATTACCCCAAAAAACATTAGAAAAGATCACTGTTGCAAACAGTGGTAGATGGACCAAGTGAGGCAGTGGTTAAGGCCAAAACCTTCAGTAGTTTCAAAGCATCATATGATAAAAAGTACCGGGAAGATGGAAAACTACGAGTGTAACTCTCATCTTTTAGCTACACTTAGGTAATTACTGGGGTACATTATATGACTTATGTATGTAAATGACCTGGCAAAGTGAATAGGATAATTTATATTCCTGTTAGCAGATGATGAAATGCTGATAAGATGATTTTGAGAGGCTTCAGAAAGATCTGAACTTGCTGCTGCATTGGTTAGAATGATGATAGCTATTCTTCAACACTGTAGTCCAATTGCAAGGATTGGAACAGGGACAAGATCATCTCTGGGACAAAATAGGTTAAAAGGGACACAGCTCTTGTAAACAAGTGTTAGGATTAAGGTATGTTGTAGGATTAAGGGGTTAAAAATATAGTGAATAAATACTCTAATGACTTTATTTACTGTAATTACCTAAGTGTAGTTACAGGATGAGAGCTATGCTTGTGGTGTCCTGTGTAGGGCTTTACATGTTGGGTGTACAGTGTTTCTCCTTATCACTGAAATAAACTACATTTGCAGACAGATTACTCCATTGAGACCAATATTTTTGGACAAAATTACTTATATCACATATTGGTCTTGGCTTTCCCATTTGTATTTCAGGAGCTGTGAAGAAAAATATCCATATTATTTTGACATAAAACGAAAGTGGTGCACATTTCTGGATTTTAATAAAGAAATAAATTAATTTAAAACTTTACTGGAAGCATGGTACTTTTAATAAAGCCTTATTAGTTAACTAATAAAGCTCCACATGTTCAAGAAAACTTTAAAATCAGACCAGTCTTCCAAGAATAAATTTGTTACCGAAACATTTATTAAAATCTTTTCCTGATGCTATGAAACTTAAGTACTACTTAGGTTAGGTAGTACTAACTGAACCATAATGTTTCAAGCGGATACTTTTTCGTTTTATAAGCATTGTAAATAGTAAGTCGTGTAACCAATAACCTGGTGATGTCATGGTCTACGGTAAATAAACGCCATGTAGATCACTCGTTCGTTTCTCTTCCTGCTGAATTATAACACGGGAAAAGAGAAAAATGTGAATGTAATAATAATTACTGGTATTGAACAAGGACTGTCCCTTTCTTTTATTTTTTTTTTCTTCTCCTCCTCAACACAATTTATACTTTAATCTCAATTAGTATTAAGTTTTAGTCTTGGTGTTTTTCCTGCCCGAAACGCTTCGCGTAATAGTGGCTTTAGGCATTGTATGTACTAACTCTATCTATAAATCCAACAACTTTTTGTATCTCACCTTGTATGTATGTACTTTACCTGAATAAATATTTGTATTTGAAAGGCAAAGCTAGGAAGCTAATGCTTAACCATTCAGTCAAATTTAGGGCAGAATATCTAGGCAAGTACTTTCCAATCCAATAAAAAGCAGTTTCTTTGCTTCCTGTAAGCTACGATGCACAACTCTAATGGTTCCCACAGGTTCGGAGCTGGTACGACATGGAACAGGGATGGGAATGCTGTACTCGGATGAGCTTGAGGGCCTGCAGAAGCTCCTCCACTTCCCCGAGGAAGTGGCACTGAAGTTGACAGAGGTAGAATATGAGCTCTATTACAGAGTCCCACCAATTGCTTACATCCGTCACATTACCAGTGACCTGCGGCCTCGATCCAGGGTCCACCAATTCTCTAGCTCAACCACTGCTGCTGTAGCCCATCTCACCAAGAGGTTCAAGGAGGTAAGCACATTGTTACTCTCAAGATAACATGCATGGTCACTACCCCTGAGAGTGCAAAGTTAATTTTTTGGATATGAAATCTGTTAATTTTAATAACTGTTCTTTCAGCTTTGTTTATGCAAATTGCTCACTAATATCATTATCATATATTTTGTTACTACTTTATAAGTTCGCTTATCCGAGTTATATGGGAAGGCCCCTGCCATATAAGGCCGACATGTTGATAAGCAGAATTTTAACTGGGGAAGTAAAAAAGTGAACATTTGTAAGTTTATGTACCACAACCAACATAATATAAATTTCCCCACACTATAATTAGTGTGTGGCTGGCTGGGTGGTCAGCTGGTTGGTTAGCTGGCTGGGTGGTCAGCTGGTTGGTTAGCTGGCTGGCTAGCTGGCTGGCTGGGTGGTCAGCTGGGTGGTCAGCTGGCTGGCTAGCTGGCTGGCTGGTAGGTGGGTGGGGCAAGTGGGTGAACAGATACATGGGCTGGATGAACAGGTGGATAACTAACTAACTGGCTGGCAGGCAGGCATGGGGGAGGTTACCTTGAGGTGCTTCCGGGGCTTAGCATCCCCGCGGCCCGGTTATCGACCAGGCCTCCTGGTTGCTGGACTGATCAACCAGGCTGTTGGACGCGGCTGCTCGCAGCCTGACATATGAGTCACAGCCTGGTTGATCAGGTATCCTTTGGAGGTGCTTATCCAGTTCTCTCTTGAACACTGTGAGGGGATTGCCAGTTATGCCCCTTATGTGTAGTGGAAGCGTGTTGAACAGTCTCGGGCCTCTAATGTTGATAGTTCTCTGTGAGTACCTGTTGCACCTCTGCTCTTCAACGGGGGTATTCTGCACATCCTGCCATGCCTCCTGGTCTCATGTGGTGTTATTTCTGTGTGCAGGTGTGCAGGGAAGAGGCAGTCATGGGGGAGAGGTAGGCAGGCAGGCAGGTGGGTGCAAGTGTGAGGGTTGACACTCTCATAGCTCAAATTTATTGCTTACATAAGTGCTTAAAGATCTACCTTCATTAGGTAATGTCCAAAGTGTATCAAGTTAGATGTCATTGGATTCATTTTCACATGAGTAATCCAAACAAGTAATCAGATGTGACCTGGGTCATCAGGATCTGTTGCAATGGAGTCGCAACAGCCAACAGATCAAGCCTAGAGTACCAGCACCCTGGGGGGGGGGGGGTTACCCAAATGGAGAAAATTGTGCTACAGAGTGTGGTGGTGGGGGGTGGGAGCAAAGCCTCCCCCTCACAATAACCATTTGTCCTGTGACTACAAACCCTCCTTTTCCCCCTCAGAAACAGTGTCCCACTCTATCAGGACTTGGTGAAACTAATCATGGAGGTCTGTAGAATTACCCAGAGATACCCAAAGCCACCACAAGCAACCCAAAGTCTGCTAGCATTACGTCATGAAGATACGGTGGAACCACAGTCACTTGTGAAATTACGAGTGCTAAAGTGGCAAAAGGCCTAACAATAATCACAAAACAAAGAACACAAACACTTGAGGCTGTAGAAATGTTTTTATTAAATTGGATAAACAAGGAGCAGTTATCATGGGTGATAGCGTTTCAGAGGCTATCATTTGTGAAAAAGCAAGGATGTTGCATGAAGATGTGGTAAAGATAACCCCAGGAACGAGTGATGCAGATGTGAAAGAGTTTAAGGTGAGCAGGGGATGGTTTGAGAAATTTAGAAAAGGAACTGGCATTCATAGTGTTGTGAGGCATGGTTAGGGTGCAATTTCAGACAAACCACTGGCTGAAAGATTTGTTCGTGATTTTAAAGATTTTGTAGATAGGGATACATACCACAACAAGTGTTTAATTGTGACGAGACAAGGCTATTCTGGAAAAAATTGCTGAAGAGGACATACATTACCCAAGAGGAGACGTCGTTACTCAGACACAAGCCTATGAAAGATAGGCTAACTCTTGTGCTGTGTGGTAATGCGAGTGGCGATTTGAAAATTAAACCCTTGCTTGTGTATCATTACGAAAATCCAAGGGTTTTCAAAAAATAAAGTGTGCAGAAAAACAAACTGTGTGTGATGTGGAGGGCTAATAGGCATGGGTGACAAGGCAATTTTCTGGGGAAGCCTTGTCAGCTCCCCGGAGCTATCCAGGCTGATATACAGTATACCTATTAGCTTTTTGGCATCGGTCAAAGTGCATGGAGTTCTTGCTTACTGGGGACCATGAGCCAGAACCTGTAGAAACCTATACAGAACCTATAAACCCCCTCCCCCCCCCCCTGTGTGGTTGGGCGCATTCTATGTGCCATTGACCATGTCTGGCACTCAGAAAGGTAGGCACCCCAAAACAAACCCCTTATTCTGGTGAAAATATTGCTACTGTAAGCCAAACGAGGTGATAGAATTCCCCAAATGAAAATTAGCAAATGAGCATGATGTCATCACGTTGCCACGCCGCTGTCTGCACAACACCCCCTTCCCCGGGAGGGGGAAGAGTGGGAGCCCCAGACCCCGCGCCAGCGATCCATCTGGCAATTCTTGGCTGATGTGATACTGGCAGGTCATGTACCTCTGGCTCCTGCTTTGATTTCGGTTTCTGTGCCTTGTGGCATGGTCTGTCTCTACAGGTGGTGTGCGAGCCAGGAGTAATATTTTGCAGTACTCGGGCTGCATGCGCCTATAGTTTCCTACCTTAGGTGCCTAGTAAGTACTGCCCTTGGAGCTTGGGGTCACCTTCCACAAGTCACTTTGGGACCTACCTCTGCTGTGTCTTTTACTACTCAATACTTGGCCACCCTTGACGTCAGCTTTTTTTTTTTTTTTTTGGCCCTTGTTTACCTCTGGGAAGAGGGGGGGGGGTAGTTTCCTCACTGGTAGGGGTGTGGGGTACTGCACAGCTAGTTAGCCCCTATTATAGCAGCTGGCTCTGTTGTTTTGGGGCACTTACCTTTCTGGGTGCCTGTCCCGGTCGATGGCAGATATAAGAATGCTCCAAATCACATGTGCAATTCTATCAGCCATTGCTCCTCGTGCCTCTCTGAAGGGGCCAGGTACTGGCTTGTGGTTTCCAGTAGGCCTTGAACTCCATCCACATCAACTGATGCCAAATTCTAGAGATATACATATCAGCCTGGATAGCTTTGGGGAGCCTTTGGGACTCGCCCAGAAAATGGCGTTTCATTACATTCAACGCTGTTCTTTTTGGAAGTTCACAAATTATTATTGGGGGATGATCCTTACATTTTAACCAAGAGATGAGATATTTTCTTTAAATATTCCTCCGATCCTGCCCATGCCCACCCCACAAAACAAATAAGATTTGCATTTATTGAATAATAATCTAAAAGTTAGCTGACAATTCTCATTATTTCAACACTGCAGGTTTCATCATGGATAACACACGTCATTGTATCCCAGCCAACCCACGAGGACAGGAAGGCAGTGTTGTCTTGCATCTTGCGGGTTGCTCTCTCCTGTTGGAACATGGCGAATTTCAATGGTGCCATGGAGATTATCACTGGCCTCAAGTAAGTGTTAGAGAAGTATTTAGTATGGCAGGTGTGTCATGTAATAAATCAGAAGCCAGAAATTAAACATCTTAATAGTTTGAGTGAATGCTTTTTCAAAGATGGAGGCTCCAGATGGAGTAAAACCTGTACAGGGGATTAGACAAATATACTATACCCTATTTATTTTTACTAAAATTCAAGCATGTACATTCTAGACTTTTGTTGCCCTTTCACTGCTGCTCTTGGTATAGATGTGAAGTGCTTAATAGTAAAGGTGCTATAGATGGGGTTGTTGGGAAGTGTTCAACAAGAACAGATTAAATACTCAAGGAACTGATTGAAGGTCACAAGGTGATGGAGTTTCAGGAGGAACAGAGGGGTTTGATTAACCACTGTACTGCGCATCATGCTTTGAGGCTTTCCACGGTTGGTGCACAATGCTCCTTAGGGATCTCATAGGTATAGCGTATCATTTAAAACTCCAGCGGCTACACGGGGTTCGCATCAGCTTCCTCAGGGCTCTCCTAAACAGATGCCATTTAAAAAAAAATTGTGGGCAACATTCCCAGGTGTGAAGGCCTCAGTATTGAGTGAGCAACCAAGGCTGGCATACGCAGCATGAGCTAACAGCACTGCTGTTCAGCTTTCGACCACAGCATCACATAAAATTTTCCATATATATATGTCTGGTATTATTTATCCATGATAGTATTACAGAAGAGCTTGACTGTGATAAAGACTGTGTACAGTGTTCAGATATCAGTGAATAAATTCTGTTCAAAGATGTTCACAGTGCTAGCCACAGCACACTGCCATTATTTCGTCCATCTAAAATTCTTCAAACGATTTCTCATGTTCCTTTACAAAATAAACATGTGGAAAATTATTCATTTACATGATTTAGTGACCAGAATTCAGATAACGGCATGATTGTGGTGAGAATTAATCATGTTAATTAGTGGTAGGAGGAGTATTGTTGGTGAGAGGGGAGGGAGGAAGGTGGCGTCGGCTGCTTGCTGGTGTGTGGCAACATGTTATTGTTTAGAAATCACTATACCAGCTTAGTGGTTTGCTATGGTGAACATAAATGTAGATTAGGTGTATATAAAATGTGTGTGTATATAGTGTAATAACAGTAAAAACAGTTTGGTTGATTGTAGAATATAATATACATGTCACATATATGAGCCCCATAATTTTGAGCATAGCAATGTTCCACACATTGAACTATAAATTCCACAAATTACACACTTTTGAATAATAATAATACTGTACAGCATAAAACCAGAGAAGAAACAAATGAGAAATATAAAAATAATTGTGAAACATTACATTCGCGGCAACTGCCTCCCCACGGGGTGACAGGGCCTAGTAACCTTGAGTGCTCCATCGCTCAGTGCCCATAATATGCTCAACTTCCCAGCTGCATTGCGGCTAAAGTATGTCACATACAATATTTTTTTCTAGACTGAGCCCCTTTGGCTCTCCGGAGCTGTCCAGGCTGGTATGTATGTCATTAGACTTTGGCATCAGTTGGATGCCCCGAGGCTGCCTCGCTTTGCTGATTGGGATCCAGACTTAGGGGTGTTGGTTGCTTCGGCCTTGGTTCGGTCTGCACCCCCTCGTTCTTTCCCTGCTGTGGTTCTGTCCCCCACCCTTGCTTCTGGCTCTGAAGCGTCTGAGGGCTTCGGAGTCAGGGCAGGGTTTAGAGGTTTCTGAGACTCAGGGGTTGCCCCTTCCGGGGTGGTGATGGAGGCATTTGAGTCTATTCCTCCTGCTGTAGCACTGGGGTCTGACAAGTGGGCTTCTTTTATTCTTGCTTTTCCAGCTGCCCCGGTGTTTTCTTGTGAGGCCGGGGCCTTGGAGGATGACTCGCCTCCTGGAGTCTGACATGGAGGTTCCCGGGGTTGGGGAGGAGCTGACTTGGGGCCTTGGGCCCCGTTGGACCCCGCCTGAGTTTTCCAACTCTCAGTGCGGGGCTTTTCTGTGTCCCTTCGGGTGCGTCAGTTCCATCCTTCCTGTGGGTAATTTTAACCACTTTCTCGCCGTTCTTATCTAGGACATGTATTCTTCTACATGATGTCGAAGTCGTGTTCAAATCGTATCTGGATCCTGCACAAACATTAGTCACAGATGCCATATGAGCCTCCGTGATTTTGTGCTTGATAGTCAAGAATCTCGAAGGTTCGAGACGATCTTGATACTTACAACATTATTGGAACATCTGTTGACTTCCGGTGAGGCTTACCTCCAGTCCTTTATAGGACTCGTTGGTCCTCTTCCATATTACTAATCATCTTTCGATACTATATCTAATTATTTTATAATCACATCTTCTTTCCATACTGTCTCAATGTTACTAATAACCGTTAAATAACACTTTTAGGCACCCCTCCTTGCAAGATGGGTGGTGTGGCTCATACCTCATGCATTCTGTGCATGGGCCATGGGTGTTTTTTTTTTTTGTTTATGGATGGCGTACACATGTGGGAGTTCCACGACCTTATCATGGGTAATACGCTGCTCTAGCTTGTGTTATCTTTCCGGTCATAGCCTAGATACTGGGGGAGTTCTTGATTTTATATATGGGGAAAACGCCTGGTTCTTTTCTCTGCATACGGGTGTGGGGTGGCTCGGAGTGATGCTGCCTCCACCTCTACACTATACCTAATCTTCCCCCTACTGCACACGCAGCTCTGGACATACTCTACTAGCGATGCTCCCAGAATATTACACGGCTAAACTGTGTTGTGACAAGATAGTGCCTAATGCTTTACAGGTGAGATTATATGGTTTGGCAACACTGTCTCAGCCAGGCGCTGGTTCTTGGTTTTTGGATGGGTGTTGGATATTGTTTGTGGTAATTACCTAAGTGTAATTACCTAAGTGTAATTACCTAAGTGTAGTTACAGGATGAGAGCTACGCTCGTGGTGTCCCGTCTTCCCAGCACTCTTTGTCATATAACGCTGTGAAACTACTGATGGTCTTGGCCTCCACCACCTTCTCACCTAACTTGTTCCAACCGTCTACCACTCTGTTTGCGAAAGTGAATTTTCTTATATTTCTTCGGCATCTGTGTTTAGCTAGTTTAAATCTATGACCTCTTGTTCTTAAAGTTCCAGGCCTCAGGAAATCTTCCCTATCGATTTTATCAATTCCTGTTACTATTTTGTATGTAGTGATCATATCACCACTTTTTCTTCTGTCTTCTAGTTTTGGCATATTTAATGCCTCTAACCTCTCCTCGTAGCTCTTGCCCTTCAGTTCTGGGAGCCACTTAGTAGCATGTCTTTGCATCTTTTCCAGTTTGTTGATGAGCTTCTTAAGATATTGGCACCACACAACTGCTGCATATTCTAGCTTTGGCCTAACAAAAGTCGTGAACAATTTCTTTAGTATATCGCCATCCATGTATTTAAAAGCAATTCTGAAGTTAGAAAGCGTGGCATAGGCTCCTTGCACAATATTCTTTGTGGTCCTCAGGTGATAGTTTTCTATCTAGAACCACCCCTAGATCTCTTTCTTTATCAGAATTCTTTAAAGATTTCTCACATAATATATAGGTTGTGTGAGGTCTATGTTCTCCTATTCCACATTCCATAACATGGCATTTATTAACATTAAATTCCATTTGCCAAATGGTGCTCCATATACTTATTTTGTCCAGGTCATCTTGAAGGGCATGACAATCATCTAAGTTTCTTATCCTTCCTATTATCTTAGCATCATCAGCCAACATGTTCATATAATTCTGTATATCAACTGGTAGATCATTTATGTAGACAATAAAAATCACTGGTGCAAGAACTGAACCCTGTGGTACTCCACTTGACATTTCTCCAGTCCGATACATTGCCTCTGATCACTGCCCTCATTTTTCTATCAGTCTGAAAATTTTTCATCCATGTTAGAAGCTTACCTGTCACCCCTCCAATATTTTCCAGTTTCCAGAACAACCTCTTATGTGGAACTGTTGAAAGCCTTTTTTAGGTCCAGATAGATGCAGTGAACCCAACCATCTCTTTCCTGTAATATATCTGTTGCACGATCATAGAAACCAAGTAAATTCGATACACAGGATCTTCCAGATCGAAAACCATACTGTCTGTCTGATATTATATCATTTCTCTCCAGGTGTCCTACCCATTTAGTTTTAATTATTTTTTTCCAATATTTTGATTATTACACTTGTCAATGATACCGGTCTATAATTAAGGGGGTCTTCCCTGCTTCCACTTTTGTAGAGTGGAACCATGTTAGCTTTTTTCCACACATCAGCTACAACTCCTGTAAACAGGGATGCCTGAAAAATCAGTTGAAGTGGTATGCTGAGCTCAGGTGCACATTCTCTCAGAACCCATGGTGAAACTCCATCTGGACTAACTGGTTTGTTCTTATTTAGCTCCTTGAGCAGTTTTTCCACTTCGTCTCTAGACACCTCTATGTGCTCTATGTTGTTCTCTGGAATTCTTATTGTATCTGGTTCCCTGAAGATTTCATTTTGTACAAACACACTTGGGAGCTTTGCGTTTAATGTTTCACACATTTCCTTTTAATTTTCTTTGAATCTATTTCCCATTTTCAACCTCTGAATATTATCCTTTACCTGCAATTTGTTGTTTATGAATTTATAGAATAGACCTGGTTCTGTTTTACATTTATCTGCAATATCTTTTTCAAAATTTCTTTCTGCCTCTCTCCTTACTGCCATGTAGTTGTTTCTTGCATCTTTGTATTGCTGGTATGTTTGGGGGTTTGGCCTCTTCATGTATTGATTCCATTTTTGTGTCTTTTGGTCTCTGGCCCTCTTGCAATTTCTGTTGAACCAATCCTATTTCCTAGTTCTGCATCTCTGTTTTGGTATAAATTTTTTTGTGCCTTTATCACATATTTCACAAAACTTGACATACATCTCATTCACTTCCTTGCCTAGCAATAAGTCTGTCCAATTATACTCACTAAAACTTTTTCTAAGGTTGCCATAATGTCCTCTCCTAAAGTCGGGTTTTTCAATTGCATCAACCTTCATATTTTCTTCCAGATTATAACGCATTGCATACTTTATTCCCAAAAAGACATGGTCACTTTTACCCAAGGGAGGAAGGTACTGAATGTCAAATATTTCTTCCTCCTACCTGGTAAATATCAAATCTAGCATGGAGGGAACGTCCCCTACCCTCATCCTCGTAGCTTGTTTAACATGTTGATACAAACATGTTTCCAGGATGAGGTCTACAAATTTACAGGTCCAAAAATCTTCTGTTTTAGCTTCATATGCTTCCCAGTCTATGGATTTCAAGTTGAATTCGCCGACTATCAACAGTCGTGAACTATCGTTATCCGCTCTCGCTATGATATCTCTCATTATTGTTATAAGACCTTGTTTACTATCTAGCTCCTCCATTGACCATGTGCTGCTTGGTGGTGGACTATGTGCATTTATGATCATTAGTTTATCATCCTCATGGCAGATCTCTAGTGCTATTATGTCAACTTCTTGTTTACATATACAATAAATTTGTTCTATGTATTTCCAATGTGGTTTTATTTGTTGTTTTATTGTATATGATGCATATTTGTGTCCTTTACAATGTGTGTACAGTAGAACGTTCATAATGTTTCATAGCACTGTGATACATGTGCCAGTAATGTGTCCACAATGTATGTCACAATATTATTTGTTAAAAATTCACTAAAATTACAATATGTACAGTTTCACTCACTATTTACACAGTAACACACTGTATTTCACACTCAGTACTTCAGAAGTGAGTAATAATCAACGAAGTAGTCCATAGTACACAGTGCGACTTCGCTCGTGTTGCACCAGGTGCAAATAGATTTTTGCTTCCTGTTTCTTCATTCTGTGTGCTTGCAAATAATTCACTTACATACACCCTTGGCTTTAGTACTTGTAGGTGGTATGTAGCAAGCTTGTAAAGCATAAGGTAATCTTGAAAAGATTATAGGAAAAGATCAATTTGTAAGGTAGTCTTGAAAAGATCGCTTTGTAAGGTCCCACACTGGAAGAGATTGTCATTCTCGAAGAGTGTCAGTCAATCTGAAAGAGATTCGGGCATTCTGGAAGAGATTTGGCTATTGAAAATATCTGTGGAAAACACCACAATAGAAGCCACTAACACTGTTCATCTATGCTACTTATATCGGATGCATTATCACTGAACCCAGAAAACGATTCATCTATGTATCATCTATATAAATTGGAAATGGCATATGTGGGCAAGGGTGGCGCTTAGAGCTACAACTGGATACGCACACTGTATCATCTTAATAGGTGCTGTATCACTTGCATCCGACCTTTGTGTTAGGTCCTTATTGCGCCTAGCTTCATCAATATCATGACCCTTATGTTCTTCAAGCAATCTTTCAACACCATGTCGGACAGGTGTTTGGGAGCCAAAGGCGCGTGCACCACCCATGGTTGCCCACTCGGTACTAACCCAGCCAGCAGCCCTACGACATTCTGGTAATTTTTTCCAAGATGGCTGCCTCTCACTGGAGGTCCCACCCTGGAGGTCCCAAGCATCCATTTCGTACCCAACCTACCGCGAGCGCGTTTCGACCGTGTACAAAAAAAATATAAAATACTTTTGCCGGTTTGCGCAGTAATCGGCGAACAGCATTTGTCGTTTGGCACAGTGCAGTGGTTAATGTGTTAAGATATGGGGGCACCATGCAACTGTTGCATATTCCAGCTTTGGTCTAACAAAAGTCGTGAACAATTTGTCTAGTACTGTATTTCACCATCCATGTACAGTATTTAAAAGCAATTCTAAAGTTAGAAAGTGTAGCATAGGCTCCTTGCACAATGTTTATGTGGTCCTCAGGTGATAGTTTTCTATCTAAAACCACCCCTAGATATTTCTTTATCAGAATTCTTTAAAGATTTCTCACAAAATTTATAGGTTGTGTGGGGTGTATGTTCTATTCCACATTCCATAACATGGCATTTATTCACATTAAATTCAATTTGTCAAGTGGTGCTCCAAACTTATTTTGTCCAGGACTTCTTGAAGGGCATGACAATCATTTAAGTTTCTTATCTTTCATATTATCTTAGCATGATCAGCAAACATGTTCATATTATTGTTTTCCATCTGGTAGATCATTTATGTAGACAATGAACATTACCAGTGCAAAAACTGAGACCTGTGGTACTCCAATCGTGATATTTCTCCAGTTCTACACATTGCCTCGAATTACTGCCCTCATTTTTCTGTCAATGTTTTTCATCCATGTTAGTAGCCTACCTGTCACCCCTCCCAGTTTCCAGACCAACCTCTTGTGGGGAACTCTGTCAAGTCTCTTTTAGGTCCAGATAGGTGCAGTCAACCCAACCATCTCTCTTCTGTAAAATCTCTGACTCGATCATAGAAACTGAGTAAATTTGTTACACAGGATCTTCCTGATCGAAAACCATACTGACGGTTTGTTACTATATCATTTTTTCTCCAGGTTTTCTACCCATTTAGTTTTAATTAATTTTTCCAATATTTTGACTACTGTATTACACTTGTCAATGATAAACATCTATAATTGAGGGGGTCTTCCCTACTGCCACTTTTGTAGATTGGAACTATGTTAGCCTTTTTCCACACATCGGCTACAACTGCTGTACACAGGGATGCCTGGAAAATCCGTTGAAGTGGAATACTGAGCTCAGGTGCACATTCTCACAGAACCCATGGTGAAACTTGATCTGGGCCAATTGCTTTGTTTTAACATAGCTCCTTGAGCATTTTTTTCACTTCGTCTCTAGACATCTCTGTGCTCTATGTTGTTCTCTGGAATTCTTATTGTGTCTGGTTCTCTGAAGATTTCATTTTGTACAAACACACTTTGGAATTTTTTGTTCAATGTTTCACACATTTCCTTTTCATTTTCCGTGAATCTGTTTCCCATTTTTAACCTCTGTACAGTGTAAGATCTGCTTATAAAGGGAGGATTGAAACTATTTTTCATATTAAGTTTATTGCAATTAATATTTTACAAATAAAAGATTAGCATTGGCTGATTATCAATATAGTGGTGGTGATTGGGCAAAGGTTACAGTACAGTAATAAACTATTTTAAAATCATAAGACTGAATAAGTTACCTTTTGAAGGGAAGTTTTTAATTTAAATTTAATCTGCAGATCAGTAAAGCTGAAGCCATTCTGGTTGAGCTTGGAAAATGAACATCTTCCAGTCTTGGACTTCCTGACTGGGGTACTCCTTGGGGAGAGTCGTACCGAGTATGAGGCTGCCTTAGACCGTGCACTGATGCTGCCCGAATGTCGTGTCATCCCTTTCTTTGGTTGCTTTCTCAGGGACCTCACCAAGATCCTGCAGTCAACTTCTTCATTGGTTGTGTTAGCTGAAGATGGTCAAGAGGTTGAGGTGAGTTAATGCTATTTCAGTGTTGTATGCAGTATGAGGTCCCTTGTAATGAACAAGAGTAGAGGCTTTAACATGTTAACCATTAGCATGCCAAATATACCCACAAGCATGATTTAGTTTATAGGATTATGCTGCATAGGTATTTTTATTTTTGATGGACTAATTGCAGAATTTGTTTAATCATAATCTTTATTCACAAGAATGTGTGTACAAAGAGCATAAGAGTAATGTAAAATTATAGGGACAGGGGTTACACATCTAACAAAGCCACCATTACGCAAAGCATTTCAGCCAGAAAATAAAATGGACAACAAATTTAATTAAATGTATTAGGGGGGTAAAGTGCTTAATACTAAACAAGTAAATTAACAAAATGAGAACATTCTTGGAAAATAACAAATGAATGTAAAAACATAATACATAAGGATGACAGGCATAGACTATAATGATTTGGAGTCAGTAGATGTAGCGATAGTACAGTAGTGTATTAACTTTAATAACAGGATGGAAATACAAGGTGTAGTTTACAAAAGCAACTGGACTCTCATGTAACATTTTCTTTGGAATGTAACAAAACAAAGTAAAATACAGTACAGTACTAATTTAAGGCATACGGGTCCAATACTAAAAAAAACGAGGAATATAAAGGACATGAATAAACACTAACAAAGAAATGCAAGAAATTAAATGACAATATATGTAGAAAGTACATAATGCTTAATCAAAAAAAATAAGAGTAACGCAGTAACTTATTAAAAGGGAAAATGTGAGTGAAACTAGTTACATGGTATTAATTATAAGATAATAATTACATATTAAATAAATGTTACTCTCTTTTTAAACTGATTGGGAGACGTATAACTTTTGATTACATTTGAGAGATCATTCCATAATTTGAGACCCTTAATTTGCATTGCATTTCTGCTTTGGTTGGTCTCACTCTAGCAATATCTAAGAGAGATTTGTTTCTCATGTGATGACTGTGAGTTCTATTACAACGTTCTAGGAAGTGCTTAAGGTCATGATTGGCATTACAATTCAGAGTTTTATGATATAGAGAACACTTGAGTGTATGTGCAGAGACTCGATTTTTAACGTGTTCAAGGATTTCATAATGGAGGAGGATGGTGTCTGGGACTGGAATTAATGATTGTTCTAATTGCTGATTTTTGTTCAGTAATTGTCAGAGGTAATTAAGGGTGGTGGATCCACAGGCTCAGACACCATAGGTGAGAAATGAATAAATGAATGAATAATACAGAGTAACTAGGGCAGGGCGAGGAACACAGCATCTAACTTTGGAGAGAATGCCTACTGTTTTAGAAACCTTTTTAGTAATATCTTGTATATGGAAATTTAGTTTATTGTGAAATTCCCCGTGCGCATGAATTAAAGTGTTCCCAAAAAATTCTTTTTTCTTTGTAAAATGATAAATTCTCTTCCCTGAACATGTCTATGTAAAAATAAATACCAAATTCCACTTACTTTGGCTGTGGGGACGTGGACAAGGTGCGCTGTGACGTCATCAGGGCCTGGTCGCCCATGTGTGACTCACCCAGACACAGTCGCGCGGGCCATTCAAGCACCGGGTGTTGCCACAAATATATTTTCAATTATTTGTTCTATGTATTTTCAATGCGGTTTTTATTTTTTTTTTTTTTTGTATATGATGCATATTTGTGTCCTTTACAATACGTATACAGTAGAACGTTCATAATGTTCCATGGAACTGTGATACATGTGTCAGTAATGTGTCCACAATAAATGTTTATTGTCACAATATTACTTGTTAAAAATTCACTAAAATTACAATATGTACAGTTTCACATACTATTTACACAGTAACACACTGTATTACACACTCAGTACTTTGGAAGTGAGTAATAGTCAACGAAGTAGTCCATTAGTCTATAGTACACAGTGCAACTTCGTTCGCGTTGCACCAGGTACAGATAGATTTTTGCTTCCTGTTTCTTTGTTCTGAGTACTTGCAAATAATGCAGTCATGTGCACCCTTGGCATTAGTATCTGTAGGTGGTATGTAGCCATGCTTGTAAAACATGAGATAGTCTTGAAAAGATTACAGGAAAAGATCAATTTGTTAGGTAGTCGTGAAAAGATCGCTTTGTAAGGTCCCACACAGGAAGAGATTCAGCCAGCCTCAAAGAGTGTCCATCAGTCAAGAAGAGATTCAGCTATTCTTGAAAATATCCATGGAAAACACTCCCATGGAAGCCGCTAACACTGTTCATCTATGCTATTTGTATCTGATGCATCATCACTGAACGCAGAAAACGATTCGTCTATGTATCATCTAAATAGAGGCGCATGCGCCACCCATGGTTGCTCACTCAGTACTGACCCCAGCCAGCAGCCCTAGGGCATTCTGGGAATTTTTTCCAAGATGGCTGCCTCTTGCTGAAGGTCCTAAGAGTCTATTTTGTACACAACCAACCTCTCGCACATTTAGAATGGGTACGAAAAAATCAGTGTTTTTTCTCGGTTGGAGCAGTTTCCCACCGACCAAGAATACTCGGTTGGCGCAGTTAAGTGGTTAATGTGAACACCAAGGAACTTCCCATCTACTCTGATCGCAATTTGGGTATTGTTAATTCTTAGATTAATTTGATTGTTACTAAACAAAATGTAAAATGTCTAGTCGATATTAAAGGTAAGTTTGTTAGCAGTCAACCACAAATGAACTTGAGTTCAGGATTCAACATGTCATTTAGAGTAAGTGGGTTAGCATGTGAGAAAATTAAGGTTATTTATTTTATTTATTTATTTTATTTATTTATATATATATGCAAGAAGGTACATTGGGATTGTGAGGATACATAGCATAGTAATTACGTTCTTGTAAAGCCACTAGTATGTGCAGCATTTCGGGCAGGTCCTTAATCCAAGAAAATTTTAGGTAGGTAAATACTAGCAAAATTTATAAAAATAACAGGTACATAGCAAGAAAAAAATAAAAGATGAGAGAAATTTGTAGATATATTAAAGCACATAGGTAGCTCAGATTGATTGCAATGACAGCTTGAATGGTAGTTGACAAAAATTGGTAGGCACAATACAGCATATGGCTAGCACATAAAAGAAGACAGCAATGAACACAATGATAAAGTTGTTTGGATTAAGTACATAAAGATTGGGAGATTGGGTAACACTAGATACAGAGCAAATTTAAAGCTCAGTGTAGGAAACTACGAAGATGAAATTAAGTACTTTTTGTTTTTGTTTTTGAATGAGGCAAAAGTTTGACAGCTTTTCAATTCACTCGGTAGTGAGTTCCATAGACAAGGTCCCTTAATTTGCATAGTGTGTTTACACAGATTAAGTTTGACCCTGGGGATATCAAAGAGATATTTATTTCCGGTGTGGTGATAATGGGTCCTATTACATCTGTCCAGGGAGAGTTTCAGAGCATGGTTTGCATTTAAGAACAGGGTTTTGTAAATGTAGTTAACACAAGAGAATGTGAGAGGGAGTTAATATTTAGCATGTTAAGAGATTTAAACAAGGGAGCTGAGTGTTGTCTGAAAGCAGAGTTTGTTATTATTCTGATAGCAGATTTTTGCTGGGTGATGAAGGGCTTGAGGCGGTTTGCAGTGGTTGACCCCCATGCACAGATACCATAATTAAGATTGGGATAGATTAGTGCATAATATAGTGAGGGGAGAGCAGAGTTAGGAACATATCTGATTTTGGAGAGTATACCAACTGTTTTAGAGACTTTCTTAGTTATGTGTTGAATGTGGGTGCTGAAGTTGAATCTCTTGTCTAGGAATAGGCCAAGAAACTTTCCATCATTTTTATTACTGATATTAATGTCTATCTGTAGCATCCTGGGGATACCAGACATGACAGCTTCCATCCAAGGTTAACAGAAATATGGCTTCTGCAAACGATGATTCAGCTACATTCGGACTGTTCCCCAGTGGTTCATTGCCTGAACCACAGGGGTTTGTCCTTGGCTCTTTGGGGCTGGTCGCTTCAAATGACTCGTCTGCTGAGTTCTCGGTGTTTGGCTCTCTTAGCAGTTCACATTCGGGGGGTTCCAACATCCTGGCGGATGACCTGTCATGATTCATTCCCCTATCCACGGAATGGACGGTTGATGCCAACTCGTTCAGTTGACTCTGCTGGACATTCGAGTCTCCGGAGGTGGATGTTTTTGTGTTGGTGGTGTCGAGGCATCTTCTGGTATATGTGGCACCCTTCCCCGACTGCGAGGCCGTCGGGATCGACACCTTCAAGCAGTACTGGGCGAGGTGGGGATACCTGTAACTTCACCCCTTGGTTCAGCTGTTGCTCCAGGTCCTGGCTCGCTTAGAGACTTACCAGGGGAGAGTTGTTGTTCTGGCTCCTTGGTGGTCGGCCCAGCTTTAGTATCGGGGTTCTGCTTGCTCGGTGTTCGAACCTTAGGGTCTTCTCGTGGCTCCGCCTCTTTCAATGGATCGGTCCGGCCTGGTACGTTGCTGGTTCACTCGTCTCCTCGAGTCTTCGCGTCTGGTCTTTTTGACTTGTCTATCATCATTTATATGGTGCACAGGTGGCTTAATTGATGGTTTCCCACCTGTGTGTTTTGTCTCGGAGGCAGTATGAAGTTTCCTGGTTGTCCTTCCGTTATTTCCTATCTCTGCGTAGGTGTACTTTGGTCTCTGATAGGGTGTTCTTGTCCTTCCTTTCGTGGTTGTTTCAGGACCGTCATCTCATGCCAAATACTGTCGCCTTGTATCGTGCGGCGCTGGCGAAGCTGCTGCAGCTTGCGTTCAGTATTGATGTTGCTTCTGCTCCATTCCATAAGCTGTCCGAGAGTTGTTTCACCTCCACCCTGCTCACATGCCGCCTGAGCCATCCTGGTCGTTGGACCGGGTGAGCTCTTTTCTTTCTTCTCCTCAGGTTGTAGTGGCCCCTTTGGTTCAGGATTGTTTTTCTAAGGCTATTTCCTGTTGGCATTGGCCTCTGGGGAGTCGGGTTGGGGAACTTCATGCTATCCTCTGGCGCAGGGGTTTCTGCTCTTTTGGTCCTGGTGGTAAGTTTGTTTGTTTGCAGCTGTCTCCTTCTTTTCTGGTGAAGAATGAGTTTGCTGCTTTCCAACAATCCAAGGACGGGTCCTTGGGTTGTTGATGCTTGGTTGGTCAGACAAGGGGTACATCATGTGTTGTGACTGGTTGCAGCTTCCTGCGCTTTGGGTTGACCCGGTTTCCCTTCTTCCCTGTTCCAGGGTGCGGGTCTTCCCGGATTATCAGGTCTAGCCAGCCTGTGGTCTATCCTCGTGCCCATGATGTTCTTAAATTTGCTGCTTTGGCTGCTGTCTTTGGTAACGTGTCTTTGGGTTGACATTCGGGCATGGGGTTTTTGGAGGTCAAACAGGGTCCTGGCCACTTGCTACCTTGTTAATGTTCCAGGGTCTCATAGGGCCTGTGTCGCTTTGAGTCTGTGGTTGCAGCCAGTTGTCTCAACTTTGTGTTGAGGACGAGTAATACTTTCATATCAGCCTGGATAGCTCTGGGGAGCCTTCGGGTCTCGCCCAGAAAATGGCATTTCATTACATTCAATGCTATTTTTTTTATTAGGCCTACAGTTGTAAATGGCATTATAATCAGCTTTGTAAAGTTGGGTATGGTCTTTACTTAGCCAGGTTTCTGTTAAAATAATGAACCATAATTTAGTACCTAGTGCTGTGAGTAGTGCATTTATATCCTTAAAAATGTTTACCAAGTGATCTGACATTTTGGTTGAAAACCTAATAGGCAGGTGTTATTTTGGAGTTTATTTTTTGCAAGGTTTGCCGTGTAATACCTGCAGGAGTGATCATCAATATGCTGGTTATTGTCAATTTGTGACAGCAGATTTAGTTGAGGATCAATGTCAGCTTGCATGTAGATGCTATGGAGTAAAGATACAATAAGGTAAGCAATAACAGAACAGTAAAATACTAAATATGCTGTGAATATCATTTAATTATAGCTAAAAAGAAAAAATAATGCAAATACATATATAATAGAAACACACAGAATATCAGTCTCCGTGGTATAGTGGTAAGACACTCGCCTGGCGTTCTGCGAGCGCTATGTCATGGGTTCATATCCTGGCCGGGGAGGATTTACTGGGCCCAAATCCTTAACTGTAGCCTCTGTTTAACTCATCAGTAAAATGGGTACTTGGTTGTAAAAATGATTCTTCGCGGCGGGGATCGTATTCCAGGGACCTGCCCTAAACGCTACGCGTACTAGAGGCTGTACAAGAATTTAACCCCTCTTGTATATATCTAAAAAAAAAAAAAAAAAAAAAAAAAATTAATCAGTGTACTGTGACAGTAATAGCAAATAACAGTACAGTAAGTGACACAGGAAGAAATGAACAATATAAAATGGTGGGATAAACAAGATTTTTTTTTTTTTTTTTAGGTTATTACCTTTTTATTTATTTATATAGAAGAAGGTACACTGGGTTTGTGAGGATACATAGCATGGTGTTAACATTCTTGTAAAGCCACTAGTACGTGCAGCATTTTGGGCAGGTCTTTAAGATAAAAACAAAAACCAAAAAATGTCAAATTTAAAAACCTTTTGAAAGGAAAGGCAGAGCTGAAGTACACTTTGGTTGTTAGATGAAACTATAAGTTCCATTCACTATTTGCTATTATGTTTTGGGCTAATGTGTGGGCTTGGGTTTAGGTGGTGTAATTTGATCCTGGCAGTTCACTACCTGGTCAATGTCTCTGGTTACTGTCATCTTGTGTTGCCCTTATTAGGAGTTCTCATCCTGGTCTCTCCTCTTCGGCGGTTTGATCTTTGCTTTCTTTCTCCTCCTCTGGTAAGTCTCAGTTTTCCTATTCTCTGTAGTTGGTTTGCTACAGGAGGGCCGCAGTTCGGCCCCACCAGAAAACCAGTGTTGAATGTAATGAGGCTCTTCTTTCTGACTGGGCTTCGGTGATGCCCTGGCCCCTTGGCCGGTCAGCCGAGCGGACAGCACACTGGACTTGTGATCCTGTGGTCCCGGGTTCGATCCCAGGCACCGGCGAGAAACAATGGGCAGAGTTTCTTTCACCTTATGTCCCTCTTACCTAGCAGTAAAATAGGTATCTGGGTGTTAGTCAGCTGTCACGGGCTGCTTCCTGGGGGTGGAGGCCTGGTTGAGGACCAGGCCGCGGGGGACACTAAAGTCCCGAAATCATCTCAAGATAACAGATATTCCCTCCTACCAGGTGTGTCGGTTTTTATTTAGGCTCTTGTCTGAGGATAGTAGAGACTGGGAGCCGGCAGCTCATGGTGGTACTTCTGCCTTGTAGTGGCCAGGTGTAACTAGGAAGGTTTGACCTAATCACTTTGTTGATTGTTTGTGGAGTTGTTAACTTTTTCATTTCCTTATTCTCAGTAAACCTTGCAGCTGTGTTTTGCTTTGCTTACTTTGTGGATGTTTCTTTGGCGTTGGTGATATTTAAATCACATACACATTTAGTAGGGGTGGGGGGAGGAAACAAGTTCTGTCTCTAATCTATTAGAACTCCTTGGGCTAATGTGACTCGTGTGTACTCGCCTATTTGTATTCACTCATTTGTGCTTGCGGGGGTTGAGCTTTGTCTCTTTGGTCCCGCCTCTCAACTGTCAATTAACTGGTGTACAGATTCCTGAGCCTATTGAGCTCCATCATATCTACATTTGAAACTGTGTATGGAGTCAGCCTCCACCACATCCCTTCCTAATGCATTCCATTTACTAACTACTGACACTGAAAAAATTCTTTCTAATGTCTCTGTGGCTCATTTGGGTACTAAGTTTCCATCTGTGTTCCCTTGTTCGTGTTCCACCCGTGCTGAAGAGTTTGTCTTTGTTCACCCTGTCAATTCCCCTGAGAATCTTGTAGGTGGTTATTATGTCTCCCCTTTCTTATATTTCTTATGTGTGGAGCTACCTCAGTGTGGCTAACTACTGGGACCTACAGAGGTCCAACCAGAAAGATGTTTCATTACATTCAGCACTGAACTTTTAAAATACAGTAAATAATTTTTTGGAATATACTGGAATATACTGGTGTTGTATTAGGTATTAATAAAATGTTTGATGTCAAGGAATTTTAATTTTTTTATGCAGTATTTTGCATTGTATAAAAGTAAATTACTTTTTGGGCCACTCCCTCAATAAATTCCCACAATTTGCATACTGACAATTACTAGATAAACTTGAAACAGCGGGCACCTGACAGATTCTCTTCTCACCAAGAACAAGTGCTCGTGCAAATCCCCCTTGGCCCTTCTTCAGGGGCAGGGAACATATGGGATTAAAGATCGACTCAGTATTGAGGTGAACTATCCACAAAAAACATCAAAAGGAGGCCACAAAACTGAATTATCCTCTGAGAAATGTTTTGACGGGTGCTGAACTATTAAATCAAAACTCAGACTACAAGTTAACAAGGGCATCAACTGACTTTTTTCCTCTGCCACCAGGTGGCGGCCCGGCCCACTTCGGGTATGGGTGAGGAGACAAACCCAACTCTCCCACATGATGTCCATAATGTAACGCCTCTATGGTGACCTGCGGGGACCAAACATCAGATAAGTGTTCAGTATTCCTTTGGACTTGCTTGTTGGTCCAAGCATTGTGGCTCATGCTTAAATGTTTGATGAGCATGTAAATTGTTCACATTGCATGTCTCTTGCTGCCATGTCTACTATAAAGATTTGGAATGGAATCAATGGTAGAATGCTGAAGTGTATAAAAATGGTTAAAACACAATGCAAATGGTTATCCTAACTGGGAAAATACCAGACTGGAAACATTTTGATAGCAAAGTACTGCAAAATTTCATTTTAGGGCCAACCCAATTTTTATTATACAACAATGACACAAGCTGGATGACAATACTGTATTACAAACCACATCTTAAAACCTGCAGATGATAAAAAGATCTAGAGGAAAGCAGAAGGTAAGAAAGGTATTGTGACCTTGCAAAAGATCTAAACAAATTCCTCAAATATTCCCTGCAATGCAATGCCTTCCATCAAGGACATTACGTCACAGCTACCATATTATTAGCCTAACCTTTGCAGCAAATTGAAACAAGATTTTGAAGCATTGGTCCACCATTCTGACAGCTGCTCAAGATGGTACTGCATGAAAGATTGCAAGGAAATTATAAGTACATGAAATAAATGGTAGAGTACTAGAATGGAAAAATAATGGTTATAGCAAAGAAAGCAAAGAGGTCATCCTAAACAGAAATGAAGGTGACTGGAGAAATAGGGTGTGTGGGGTATTGCAAGGTTCTATATTGGGGCCAACCCTTTGTCATATGCATCAATGACAGATGAGAGTACAGTATTACAAATCCCACTATCAAATTTGCAGATGGATGCACTTAAGATTTACAGTAAAGTAGGAAGTGAAAATGATATCGAGACCTTACAAAGAGGGGGTTACATGCACTCCACAAATGGTCGAAAGACTGGCAAATGCCTTTTAATATAGAAAGATGCAAGACCATGCATGTAGGACATAACAATGTACATCACAACTAAGAAATAAGTGATTTCCAGTTTTACACAAAATAAAAAAGAAACAAGATCAACCTTGCAGCAGATTGATGAAGAAAAAAAACAAGGCATCAGAATCTACCAATCACTGAAAGTTGCACAACAAGTGTAAGTTGCAGTAAAATAATAATAACCCGAGGAAACCCGAAGAATAGTCAAGCGAACATTTGACTTCAGTGAAAAGAAGGTAGTTACTTAACTAAATCTAGGTATAAATCACTTTAAACCCTTAGATAGCGGTTAATGTCTTTCGTTGATTCATGGGGTAATACGGTTATCATCTTACGACGATGTAAACAATTATTTTCTGGGTTTTGCATGTATTGCACCTTTTCCAGTTTATGTGCTTGAAATTTGGGTACCATATATATGCTGCATATTCCAATTTTGGTCTCACAAAATTCATGAACAGTTTCTTTAGTATTTCACCATCAATATAATTAAAATCAAGTCTGAAGTTTGAAAGCGACGCATACATTCCTCTCACAATGTTTGCTCTTTGTGTTCCTGTTATGACAGCTTACTATCCAAAACCACCTTGAGGTAAAATAAACACTCTTCCAAATTTGTGGCTTTATTGAATAAACAATTAAAGTACTGTTACATCCTGCAAGAAGAAAAAGTCATATAATAAACAACACACACACACATTTAGTCTAAGTACTGTCCATTCACTATAACAAGAAGCAAACAGCATATGACTAAAGCTAAGGCAACAGAAATTAGGGAAGCACACCTCCACGGACCTGTACTCATTCATGACACAGCCGATCTGCCGGCCACCAAACAATAACAATCAAGCGAACATCCATCCGGCACAACTACAGCTCTACTCCAATACGATACACACTTTTACTACACCCCCCCCCCCCCCAAGGTTCTCTTCTTTATTAGTTCTGTAATTCTTTTTCACATAATTTGTAAGGTATGTGTGGTCTATTTTCTCTGATTCCACATTCTAAAACATGGCATTTATTCATATTGAATTCCATTTGTGTCTCTTGTTTCCTGGGGCTTGGGCTGATATGAACTTTAGATTTGACACTGATTTCGTCTTCTGTTGGGAAGAGTCTGAGACGATAAGTCCCCAGCCTATATTCACCATCACATTCAGGCCATTGTAATAGGTTGTGTATTTTATGGAGAAAAAAAAAAAATGGAAAAGAAAGGGAATATAGCATAGACAATGAAACACAACAGCCAAGCACTTGTTTTCAAGTGTTTTCAAATAAAAAAAGTTGTGATTTGTGGTCCTTTGATATTAAAAATGTTGCTAGTTTCATAATTTATTTATTTATTTATATTTATTTATTTATTTATTTATAATGTTTCATTTTGTTTGCAGTTTATTTCCGACTACTGTGGAGAAGACAGTTTCTTCACTCGGATAGGGCCCGGTGGACTGATCAACATGAACAAAGTTTACGAGGCTCAGGTAGTAGTGGGGAGAATTGCAACGTTTCATCAGCATTATGTTGCTCGTTCAAATCACCTGGCACAAGCTATGCTAAAGGACTCTTTCAGGTAATCAGAAAAGTGTGTTTTAATATAACTGCAAGCCCATAAAGTATATTATATAAGGGAGTGTATAAGGGAGTCTGTTGGCCGAGCGGACAGCACGCTGGACTTGTGATCCTGTGGTCCTGGGTTCGATCCCAGGCGCCGGCGAGAAACAATGGGCAGAGTTTCTTTCACCCTATGCCCTTGTTACCTAGCAGTAAAATAGGTACCTGGGTGTTAGTCAGCTGTCACGGGCTGCTTCCTGGGGGTGGAGGCCTGGTTGAGGACCGGGCCGCGGGGACATTAAAAAGCCCCGAAATCATCTCAAGATAACCTCAAGATATTATAATCTTTTCATTTATTTATATTGTGTGTGTGTAGCATCTTTTTGTAAGTAAGCATGATCATATTGGAGTTTTTGGTTATTAATGTGTGTGCAGACTGTACTCACAGTACTTGTATGTACTACAGACTGTACTCACAGTACTTGTATGTACTACAGACTGTACTCACAGTACTTGTATGTACTACAGACTGTACTCACAGTACTTGTATGTAGTGGTATACATTTAATTTTCTGGCTGATAATAATTGCTGATCATGTTATATGTTCCATTAATATAAATGTTGCTTTTAGTATGGTAAGCAGTGGAGTGGAGGACAATGCTAATGGAGGAGAGATGGAGGATTACAGTCCCGTGCAGCTGCTGAGCAATGATCATGGTGTGACACTCATTCCATTACCTAAATCCACAGTGGGTCTCGACCTGCACACACTACAGGTGAGAATTATATTAAGTTTTCTGGAGAGGGCCCTTTGTGGCTCCCTGAAGCTACTATATACTGATTTGGTACCATCTACTAGGTCACATCAACTGTGGAGTTCTATAGGCCTTCTGGGGACCAGCGCCAGAACTTCTCTCTCGTAGAGGTGCAAGGAGAGGGGGACATTTTTGCCACCTCCCGGCAACCAGAAAGTCAGCGAGTCAAAACAAACCTCTGCTGGTTTCTAATAGAGACCGAAGCCTTGAAAACCACTGAAAGAAATTCTCCAACTATGTAATTCTCCAACTATGCAACCAACCATAACATAACTAAACTGATGAAAAACATTCCCAAGTCACAGATTATCATTCACAGAAAAGCTACCAGTGATATATGTGGACTGGGAAAAGAAAACACTGGATAATGACCAAAACTCAGGAACAGGTAGTTTAGAGAACTGCAGCAGTAGTGTGGAGGAAGAGGGCATTGTAGTACAAAATAACAGCAATATTGCAGAGCCAGGTAATATAAACAATGAGAGCAACAGTGAGACAGAGTGCATAAATGAAGGAATTGGAGCAAAAGACAGAGATGGCTCCAATAAAGAGGTTGATAAGACAGGCACAGGTATAAATACCTTGAGAAATGCAAAAACTGGAAATATTTGCAAATTCTATGCTCAAGCAATATGCAAATATGGAAAATTAGGAGCAAAATGCAATTTTCTGCATCCTCGAAAATGCAGGAACATGTTGGCGAGGGGTACATGCCGTTTTGGAACAGGGTGTAGATAGTTTCACCCTAAATTATGTCAATTTTCAATTAGGGACAAAAAATGCTACAATCTTCAGTGTCCGGAATTCCACGTGAGAGGTATACAGCGTTAGACGGGAAGATCAATATGACACTACTGGAATTTTTTTTTAGAGGAAGGCAGAAACAGAGTAGAAAATATAAGAAAGGGGAACAGTCAGATGGAGCCACTACAGGATTACAGAGGGGAAGGGAGATACCCACAAGACTGGAATACAAATTATCAACAAGCACACAGGTAATACACCACACAACACCCGTCCTACTACCAAAACTGGACAAACCACTTCCAAAACAACACACCTTGGACCTGGGTAGAGTCGGGGGAGAACTACCAAAGCCCACCAGAAGTGACACGCAATGTGGGAAATCATTCATATTTGCAAACATACAAGGCTTGAGACCAAACTCAAGAAATAAAGTTAAGTTCATAGATGGCCTTCTAATAGAATTGAACTCCATATTTGGTGCATTTACAGAAATCCACACAAAAGACCACATGGATAGTGAAATCTGGATTCCGAATTATAATCTATATAGATGTGACAGAGTAATTAGGTGAAGTGGAGGAGTAGGTCTGTATATTAAAGAGGAGCTGGCATGCACAGAGCTCCTGTACTCATCCAATGAGGTGGTAGAGGTACTTTTAATCAAGGTAGAAAATATGAATCTACTTATTATTTTAATATACAAACAGCCAGTTAATTCCTCAAACAGTTAAGGAATTAACTGAACAGATCCACAAAATAGAGAATATCCTTGATAACCTAGCAAACCCAGTACCAGATATCTTCCTCCTTGGAGACTTCAATCTACCCAGTTTAAAATGAAGAATAGTAAACAATAACATTATAGCAGGAAATCAACCTGGAAATAACCAACCACGGGTCAGAGAACTACTGAGATTCTGTGACAAATTCTCGCTCAGTCGGCAGATTACAGAACCAACTAGGAACGAAAACACGCTGGACCTGATATTCACAAACAATGAGGAGCTAATCGGAGACATTGCTGTCTCAGACACTACGTACTCGGACCACAAGCTCATTGAAGTGCAAACTAACATAATGGTAGTAGGCCCAAGAGAAACAACAAGCGAGAAGGGTTATTCAATAAATTCAATTTTAATAATAAAAGGATAGACTGGGAGAAAATAAACAGGGAACTTGCAAACATTCAATGGGAAAATGTTCTAATAAAAATCCTACACAAGGAATAGAAAAAACTAACTTCTGAAGCATATGAAGTCTGTCTGAAACATGTTCCTTTGAGGAAAGCCAGAAAGAGGTCCAATGTAGAAAGAGAATGCAGACGACACTACAAAAGAAGGAAGAAATTAATGGAAATGCTTAAGCAGACACGACTCTCCATACAAAGAAGAAATAATTTAAACAGGGAGATTGAAGAAATCGAACAGAGACTGAAGCATTCCTATCAGACTGAAGAAAGGCAACTAGAACAGAAAGCAATTCAAGAAATAAAGAAAACCCCAAAATATTTCTTCACATATGCTAAATCAAAAGCGAAAACCACTGCCAGTATTGGGCCTATTCGTATTAGTGAAGGGTCATACACTGAGGATGACAAAGAAATTAGTGAAATCCTTAAAAAGCAGTATGAAGACATGTTTAGCACTCCGATACACAGCATGAAAGTGGAAGATTCAGACAATTTCTTTATGAATGATATCCAAACACCTGTAAATATAACTGATATCAACACGAGTGTAGCAGATTTTGAAAGAGAAATTGACAATATGCCCATGCACTCGGCCCCGGGTCCATACTCATGGAATTCAATATTTATAAAGAAATGCAAAGTTCCAGTAGCACAGGCACTCAGTATAGTGTGGAGGAAGAGCTTGGACACAGGGAAGTTACCAGATGGGCTTAAAGCAGCAGACATTGCCCCTCTACACAAGAGAGGTAGCAAAGCATTGGCAAAGAATTATAGACCAGTTGCAGTAACATCCCACATAATAAAAGTATTTGAGAGTGATCAGGAGTCAGGTCACTAGATTCATGGAAACCAATGACCTCCACAATCCAGGCCAACATGGATTTAGAGCAGGAAGATCATGCCTCTCACAGCTACTTGACCACTATGACAAAATCACTGAGGCATTAGAAGAAAAACATTATGCAGGTGTCGTATACACAGATTTTGCAAAGACATTCAACAAATGTGACCATAGTGATTGCACACAAAATGAGGTCAATGGGTATAACTGGTAAAGTAGGATGCTGGATACTGTTTCCTGTTGAACAGAACACAAAGAGTAACAGTCAATCAAATAAAATTGAGTCCTGAGCACAGTTAAAAGCTCTGTACCTCAAGGTACAGTCCTTGCACCACTGCTGTTCCTTATCCTCATATCAGATATAGACAAAAATACAAGTCCCAGCTTCGTGTCATCCTTTGCAGATACAAAAATCAGCATGAAAATTACCTCTGCTGATGACATTGATAAACTACAGATATTAACAAATTTTTCGATTGGGCAGCAGAAAATAACATGATGTTTAACGGTGATAAATACCAGGTACTCAGATACAGCAAAAATGAGGATCTGAAACATAATACAGGGTACAAAACACAATCGAATCTGCCCATAGTTGGAAAATAGCATGTCAAGGATTTGGGAATAATGTCCGACGACCTAACGTTTAGGGAGCATAACCAAGCAAGTATTGCGTCGGCCAGAAAAATGATAGGATGGATTACGAGAACCTTCAAGTCCAGAGATCCAATCACAATGGTTGTACTCTTCAAATCACTCATGTTGTCCCATCTTGAGTACTGCTCAGTACTCACTTTCCCCTTCAGAGCAGGAGAGATTGCTGAAAGAGGGAATACAGAGAACATATATGGCACGCATAGACGAGATAAAGCACCTAAATTATTGGGATTGTCTCAAAGCTCTCCAAATGTACCCGCTAGAAAAGAGACAAGAGAGATATCAAATACTGTAATATACACATGGAAAATACTGGAGGGACAGGTCCCAAATCTGCACAGTAAAATAACAACGTACTGGAGTGAACGACATGGAAGAAAATGCAGAATAGAACCAGTGAAGAGCAGAGGTGCCATGGGCACAATCAGAAAACACTGTATGAACATCAAAGGTCCACGGTTGTTCAACGTCCTTCCAGCGAGCATCAGAAATATTGCCGGAACAACCGTGGACATCTTAAAGAAGGAAACTAGATTGTTTTCTTCAAGGAGTGCTGGACCAACCGGGCTGTGGTGGGTATGTGGGCCTGAGGGCCGCTCCAAGCAACAGCCTGGTGGACCAAACTCTCACAAGTCAAGTCTGGCCTCAGGCCGGGCTTGGGCAGTAGAACAACTCCCAGAACCCCATCAACCAGGTAACCAGGTATGTAAACACCTCCACTCATTTACTAGGAGGGAGAAGATAGTCCACTGTCAGCAAGCATCTCCATCCTCAGTTCTGTAGCTAATCAAGTGTGTACCAGGTCTTGTGTCTTCCATGCTGGCTCCAGTGTTCTGCTTGTTCAGCTAAGTGGTGGTCTTTGCCCTTTATGGCATTTCCTGTACACTGCAGTGTAGCATGAGCCTAGTTTTGAGAGTGCTTGGACACAGGGTTTCCTTCCCTGTGCGCTCTCTAGTGCTGCCTTTGCATTATCAAGGTTATCTTCCCTGGAGTGTTCGGGGTCGCTCCTGTAGAGGTCCTCCTTATTTTGTGGTGGTCATCTCTCAGGGTGAGTCAGGTGTTTTGGGACTTAACTGTCTTAACTCAGGTCAGGAGCAATGTTGGCTGGCAGGGTGCACTGGTGGTTGGTACACTTCATTCAGCTTGCCGAGGTCGGCCTTCACAGCCGCATTTCTAGGGCTGTGTCGGCTTACTTATAGGTCTGTCGTAGGGATCTCAGTGCTTGGGTGTCTTGCTTGGGTTTCCCTTTCAGGCCCTGGAAATCTCTTGTGGGTTTGGTGGTCCAATGGATATTTCTCTCAAACCTGCTCTTGCTTCATAGAAGTTTGAGGGGTTGCTTGTCATGTGTGCCAAATGGTGATATTTGTTCCTTCTGCCTTCGCTTTGTCACAGGGGTTAGTTCTTCCCCATGTGGTTCTTTTTCTGATCCTCCCAATGAAGTTAGGGCATAACAGGCAGCAACAGCTTTCCAGGTTAGGTTTTCTGGGTTGCAGCAGTCTAGGTTGTGTGACCAGTTGGTTTTTAGGGACCAAGAATTGGAGGTGTTGAACTACATTTTGGCTATGTCCACACCTCCTGTTCCTTCCTCTTAGAGCATGGTTTGCCCTTTCTCTGTTCCTTGCACTGTTACTTCTCCCATTCTCTCTTCCTTCCCCTTTCCTCCTTCCTCTGTTCCATTTTTCCCGGCTTCCAGCCCCGAAGCCCCCTGAGGGTTTCTTGGTCCAGGTAGGGGTTTAGTTCGGGATGCGGCGTGGCCAGCGCCATGGATTGCTCCTTCTGATTCGAGAGCAGAGGGAGTAGAGTGAGCAAGTCCTGCTGAGGCTTCTGGGTTCTCATTTCAGCTAACCCTTTCTTCCTTTGAAGCCTCTACCCTGGACTCTGTTTTTGTTCTGGATGTGGGTGCAGATGCTGGCTCTGCCCCTAGGGCCCTCTTCCAAGGCATTTTTTTGGGGGGAGTGGGAGGGGGGAAATAGTCGGATTTGTTCCCCTTGGGCCCTATTTTACTCTGTGATTCTTGGTTCCTCTCGAGGAAGGTCTCCTTTTGTAGGGGTGGGTTTCATATCCTCCCTTCCTGTGTGAGTATGATTTGGGTGCAGCTCCTCCACAGGGTTTGGTTCTGTGTGCTTTTAGGCCCATCAGGATGGTACTTCCAGAGGGTTTTCTTCCTCTCGGGTCCCTTCTGCAACAGCTCGGGAGGCTCTTTCTATGTACCTCCTACGAGACCCAGATTACACCTCGTTGATGGATCCTTCATCTTTTGAGTTCAGGTCTTCTCTTTATTGGATGCATTATGAGGTTCCTTCCTGGCTGACAGGCAATCCCTTATTCTTGCTTTGTGTATAGCACAGTTTTTGTCATACCCACATGCTGGAGTGGCATGAGGTGTCGACTGTGTTCTGCAGGTGTTTCTGGGGGCTGTCTTGCTTTTTTCTATGACTTTGAAATAAGTTTGCTTGTCTTCTCCCACTTTTTCTCGGGATGTGGATCTCTTGCAGCTCTATGCCCCATGCTCCCCTATTGTTGGCAGCACTTGTCAGATGACCCTCATGCTCATCTGCGTTTGGGTTTTCTTGTGTGCTTCCTGGGCCTCCTTGAACTGCATACTGAGTGGCTCATGGAGGATGTGGGTGCACTCAGTGGGGGACCTAATGCTGGGGTCTTAGCCTCTGCTGTAGCTGCATCAGCTGTGCTTCCCAAGCTATATGCTCATGTTCTCTAGGAGGCGGTTGCCACATTCTTTGCCGCCTAACATACATGTCGGCAGGATGTGTTGGCCCATTCTTTGAATTTGGCGTGTCCCTTTCTCTCCTGTCCACCTCTGTCTTTTCTCCTCTTCTCTTTCCCGAGGATGATGTTACACAGTTCTTCTCCTAGGTGGTTGAGGCTTGTCGCCCAATTTTGAATCTCCTCTGTTTTCAGGATTCTCATTTCCGTTCAGTGACCATTATGCTGCTCTGCTATTAATTGCCGTCAACACCACTGTGTGCATTAATTTAAAAATTCATAATTCATTTGTGTTCCCTGATCATTGTGGGGGTTGGGGGGTTGGATCGTAGGTGATATATTCTGGCTGCAATAGGGTGAGAAAGTCTGGCAAAATTGAGGAGTTGACAGACTAGGCGCCCTCTGGCGGTCTGCTCCACCCCATGCTGACGTGGCAGGAGTTGCCACAAAGATACTATTTCAATGTGTCTGACTGATTTTTTTTTTTCTCTGTAATATTACTCGATAGTGTGTACTGTGATATATTTATATAATAAAATGTGCAAACCAACTGTACAACTAAGCAGGTATGGTGAGTTAAGACAATAATTGAGGTCGCCACACAGCTGACACTCCCTCACTCGCCAACATTCCTCCTCCCACTATACTCTGTGATTTTTTACACTATATACACACATTAGATATAAGTACATGTTTTATTCACCATAACTATATACTAAGCTGGTATGGTGTCCAAACAACATAGTGGCCACAAAAAACTGCTTGACAAGTGACACAGCAGCTACCAGACGACGCCACCACTCTCAACAAAATGGCTCCTCCCAACATACTCCTTTTGCTATTATTACATACATTATATATAAGTATCTACATTTGTGTTCACTTTAGCAAACCACTAAGCTAGTATGGTTAGTCCAGACAATAACAGGTGGCCACACAGAGTCAGCAGACGATGCTACCTCCCTCCGTCACCAATCAAATCAAATGTTTATTTGAATGTTTATTTTGGTAAAAGTACATACATACAAGATGAGTTTAAAACATAATGTTGAATTTCTAGATAGAGCTAGTACATAAAATGCCTAAAGCTACTAATATGCTCAGCGTTTCAAGCAAGGTGTGGGAAAAATACTTTGACTAAAACTTAATACAGTTGTTCCTCGACTTATGATTGCCCCCTACTTACAAAAATTTCGAGTTACGGTGTAAATTTCATCGAAAAATGCGACTAGACATCCGATGGTGTCGTCGACTTCTGATATTTGTTGGTACACGTTCGGGTCGACCGAGCGCGTGGTTCCCAGTCACGCGGTCAGACCTGCCTCAGTTTACTACAGCTGCCTGCTAAGTGACGATTGCGCCTATAAGAAATTCCGTGTTTGTGGTGATTTTTTGCATTTTGAACATTAAAGTAATTATTATATATCAGGCCATGAGTCCCAGGAAAGTCGGTGGCAAGGCTCAACATATGAAAACCAATGTAAGGATGACCATAGAGCAGAAACAAGCAAACAGAATGTCTCTTCCTCAACAATTAAGAAAATGTGTGCAGCATGGAAAGAATTGCAAACCTATGCTGAAACGACTCGCCCAAATTAAGTTGCAGTAGGCCATTGCCTTAACCTATTCAATGACACTGTGATGCATCATTACAGACAATTGTTAAAACGAAGGGAAAAAACAAATATCTCTTCACAAATTTGTAGTGAGACAAGCACTGAACCACAACTAGGTCCTAGTGGTATTCAGGCAAAACATAGGAGAGAGTACCCCAGAGAAAAACATCACTGCCTGATGGGAACTCCTTCCAAACAGTAACAACTCTCCTCCTCCCCTCTCATCACCATCTTCCATACGCCATCCAGAGCCCTCCATAAAGGTCAGATCAACTTAGGTACTGTATTGTAGTTAGAAAAAACATTGTATTCAGTATAAAATGTGTTTTATGTTAATATTTTGGGGGGTGGGGAACGGATTAATTCAATTCCCTTTATTTCTTATGGGAAAAATCGCTTCGACTTGCGATATTTCGAGTTAGGATCCGTCTCTGGGAACGGATTAGCATCGTAAGTCGAGGCCCCATTGTACTGTACTAATTGAGATCAAAGCATAAATTGAGTTAAAAAGGGGGAGGAAGGGGGGGGGGGGTTAACCCTTAAATTGCGCATCGCATCATATGATGCTTTGGAGTACTACGCAAGATTTAAAAGGCCCACGGATACACGGGGTTCACCACACCTTCATCAGGGCTCTTGTAAACAACTGCCATTTATTTTTTAAATCGTGGGCCAAATTCCCGGGTGTTAGGGGCCTCAGTATTGAGTGAGCTACCAAGCCTGACGCACGCAGCATGAGCTCACAGCACTGCTGTTCAGCTTGTGACCACAACATCGCCTAAAAATGCCATAATATACTTGTTCATGCTATTATGTAGCAATGATATTATTACAGAAGACCCCTGACTGTGATAAAACTGACCAGGGTTCTGATAATAGCAGGATTGTGGTGATATTTAGCACTGTGCTCCATGGAGGGAGGAGTAATGCTGTGGGAGGGAGGGTGGTGGTGTTGTCTTCTGACTGTGTGTGGCCACCTTTTATTGACTGCACTCACCATACCAGCTTAGTGGTTCGCTATGGTGAACACAAATGTAGATACTTATATATAACGTGTGTATAGAGGGTATAAACAGCAAGAGGAGTAGGTTGGGAGCCCCCATTTTGGTGAGGGAGGTGCGTCGTCTGCACGACTTACCATGTTGTTTACTGGTGACCACGATGGTCTTTGGGCACCATACCAGTTTACTTGTACAAGTATGATGAATAAAACAGGTAGATACTTATATATAATGTGTGTATATAGAGTAATAACACCACAAACAGTATTGTTGGAGGAGAAATATTAGTGCGCCTGGCCTTGAGGGCGACAGCCACCCTGTGAGAGTAGTGTGAGAATAGCTACGTCTTTGCCTTTACTCACCATACAAGCTTAGATGTACAGTTATGGTGAACAAAACATGTAAATACTTATATAACATCTGTATATAAAAGCAAAAATAGTATGGTGGGAGGAGAATGGTGGCAAGTCAGATGAGGTGAGGGAGGGAAGGAGTGGCAGCCAGTGGCGAGCTGCCACTGCCACTTAGCATGCCAACTTAGTGGTTCGTTATGGTGAACACGAATGTAGATACTTATATATAACGTCTGTATATAGTGAATAAAAGCAAAAACAGTGTGGTGGGAGGAGAATGTGGGCGAGGTGAGGTGTTGAGGGAGTGAGTGGCTGGCTGGTGTGAGGCGGTCACTCCTCGTTACTTTTTGACTCCTAATAGCTACTTAGTGGTTCGTTATGGTGAACAAAACATGCAGATACTTTTATATAACCTGTGTATATAGTGTAATAACCGATAAAGTATTTGTTTACTGTTTGATGAACATAATTGAATCAACAATATGCACACCATATTTGTGAGTACAGCGATGATTCACTCATTTTATTATATAAATATATCACACTACACACTATTGAATAATATTACAGCAAGAAAACTACGAAAAATCAGAGACATTGAAATAATTAGGTAATTATCTTTTTGTGGCAACTCTGGCCTGACAGCTGGCGAGCAACAGACCGTCTGGGACGCACGCTGAGTCAGCGCCTGTTTTTTGCCAGACTTCCCCACCCTGTAGCGGGCAATATATGCCACTTACGATTTTATTATTATTTTTCCCATGATCAGTGAACACAAATTAACAGGTTAGGAAGAAAAAAAAGTTTTTTTTTTTTATGCGCCTGTGGGTGTCAAATGGTATATAACCATGCACCATTTAAGGGTTAAAACATGGCAGAAATCAGTAGTTTATTTTATATATTTATATATATACCCTGTATAAATGAAGATACATTGGGTTTATGAGAGTACATAGCATGATGTGTTTACATTCTTGTAAAGCCACTCGTCCAGGATGACCTGGACCAACTGGAGGAATGGTCTAGAAAATGGCTGCTAAAGTTCAACTCAGGAAAGTGTAAAGTAATGAAATTGGGCAAAGGGAGCAGAAGACTGAACACAAGGTACCATCTGGGAGGTGAAATCCTGCAAGAGTCAAATAGAAAGATCTGGGGGATGATATCACACCAAACTTGTCCCCGGAGGCCCACATCAAAAAGATACCATCAGCGGCACATGGTAGGTTGGCCAACATAAGAACTGCCTTTAGAAACTTGTGTAAGGAATTGTTCAGGACCCTGTATACCACTTAAGTCAGACCAATCCTGGAATATGCAGCTCCAGCCTGGAGTCCATACCTAGTTAAACACAAGACAAATTTAGAGAAGATTCAGCAGTATGCCACTAGACTCGTCCCAGAACTGAGAGGTATGAGCTACGAGGAAAGGCTACAGGAGCTGATCCCAAGACCTTCAAATGAAGGTCTGGGATCCTCTCGGACATGGGTTCGAACCCTCATCATGGCCCTTGTGGATTTGTTCATTTGTCTTCTCCTCGAGTCTTTGCATCTGGTCTTTCTGACTCTAGTCTATCACCACTTGTATGGTGATCAGGTGGCTTCTTTTATGGTGTCCCACCTGAAGGCTTCGTCTCGGCAACAGTGTGAAGTTTCTTGGCGGTCCTTCAGGTTCTTTCTGACCCTTCCTCATGTTACTTCTATGTCTGTTTGGGTTGTCTTGTCCCTTCTTTGGTGGTTGTTTCAGGACCATCATCTTAGGCTGAACACTGTTGCCTCATTTCATGTGGCGTTGGCAGAGCCTCTGCAGCTGGCATTCAGCATTGATGTTACTTCGGCGCCGTTCTGAAAGCTATCTTGGGCATTGTTTCACCTCCGGCCTGGTCATGCGCTCCCTGAACCATCCTGGTCTTTGGATCGGGTGCTCTCCTTTTTCTCTTCCCCTCAGTTTGTGGTAGCCCCTTTGGTTCCAGATTGTTTACCGAAGGCTCTTTTCCTGCTGGCATTGGCCTCTCGAGATCGGGTCGGGGAGCTTCATGCTCTCCTGGAGCAGGGGTTTCTGCTCTTTTGGGTTAGGTGATCGTTTTGTTTTGCTACAGCTGTCTCCTTCTTTTCTGTTGAAGAATGAGACTGCTGCTTTCCGGAGGGGCCTGTGGGTTGTTGAGTCTTGGTTGGTAAAGCCGGGGGTGCATCATGTGCAAACCAATTGCTAACCAATTCTATTTGCTGATGACAGAACCTTTATTTATTCCAGTCCTGACCCCCTTGCTCTTAATGTCACAGTGAATACTGAGCTAAATAAAGTCCATCTTTGGCTAACTGCCAACAAACTCACCCTCAACATTGACAAAACTTTCTATATTTTGTTTGGCAATAAATCCTCAAATCAAATAAATCTCAGGATAAATAATACTCAAATTTGTAACAAAATTTGTAACAAATTCCTTGGCGTTCTCATTGACCACAAACTGAATTTCCAGGGACACATTCTAAATATATTAAAAAAAAGTTTCAAAAACTGTTGGCATTCTTTCTAAGATCAGATATTATGTACCTCGCCCTGCCCTGGTGACGCTCTATTACTCCCTCATCTATCCTTATCTCTACTTATCCTTATCTTATCAACTATGGTATTTGTGCTTGGGGTTCTACTACCCAAAATCATTTACGTCCTCTAATTACTCAACACAAAGCTGCTATTAGGACAATATCTAACTCTGGCCCCAGACATCACTTGGTACCCTTGTCAAATCTCTGAATATGTTAGATATTAAGTCACTGCACATCCTCTCATGTGTATTATATATATATATATAAAACACTGAACTGTAATACCAATCCCGACCTTAAAAGCTTCATTGAAGGTTGTAACAGAACCCATGAGCACCACACCAGAAACAAATACCTTTTTGATATTCCAAGAGTACAACTTAATCAAACTAGAAATGCTCTACATATCAAGGGACCCAGAATGTGGAATGACCTTCCCAATCATGTTAAAGACTGTACCTCTCTTAACCAGTTTAAGATAAAACCTAAGCACTACGTAATTAACTTCCTGTAACCTACCTTACCCCTATAATGTCAACCCATGTCTGTTATTTTTAAACAATGCCGTTTGTCGACCAAATTATATTTTTGCTGTTTTCCTGCCATGTTCCTCCCTTTTTTTAGTTTTATATTTTCTCAACACATTTTATACTTTAATCTCAATTAGTATTAAGTTTTAGTCTTTAGTGTTTTTTCTGCCCGAAATGCTTTGCATAATAATGGCTTTAGGGATTGTATGTACTAGTTCTATCTATAAATTCATCAAAATCTGTGTCACCCCTTGTATGTATGTACTTTACCTAAATAAACATTTGAATTTTTGAATTTGAAATGTGTTGTTCGGTTGCGGCTTTGTCGTTATTTGTTTCCCTTTCCCAGTTTCCCTTCTTCCCTGTTCCCGGGTTCGGGTCCCCCAGGTTGTCTGCAGGGCTATTCGGTCCAGCCAGCCTGTGGTTTGTCCCCACGCCCATGATATTCGTAAGTTTGCTGCCCTTGCTGCTGTTTTTGATAACATGTCTTGTGCTGACATCCAGGCGCGGGGCTTTTAGAGGTTGAACAGGGTCCTGGCTGGTCGCTACCGGGTCAGTGTTGCTGGGCCTGGTCGGCCCTGTGTTGCATTGGGTCGGCAGTTGCAGGCAATTGTCTTAACTTCACATTGAGATGTGAGGAACGACCGCCACCCGGGTAAGTTCTTTTTGTTTTCTCTTTGGGTAAGTAGCTCCGGGGAGCCAAAGGGGGCTTTCCCCAGAAAACCTGCGTTGAATGTAACGAAACGCTATTTTCTGGGCGAGACCCGGAGGATCCCCGGCATCCTCTCTCCCTCTGATCGGCGATTTCTTTTCGCGCGTTTTGACATTCCAGTCTAAGAACTGGCAGGCTTGGGTAGTCGGCGGAGGGTTTGGGGTTTCCCCTTTCCCCTTTCCGGAGAGAAGGTGGGGGCGGTTTGTGCACACAGCGGCGCGTTGGTAATGAGATGACGTCATGCTCATTTGCTCATTTTCTCCATGGGGAGTTCTATCCACATGTTCGGCTTTGGTAGCAATTCTTACCCAGAATGGGAGGATGTTCTGGGATGCATATCTTTATGGGATACACCTATCTATGTCTGCCATCGACCGACTCTGTCGATGGCAGGCATAGAGTACTTCTAAATTATATACAAGGTGTGTCTATAGGCCAATCCTCCTCACGCCTCTGAGGGGGCCAGGTTCTGGCTCGTAGTCTTCTGGTAGGCCTAAACTCCATGTACATTGACTAATGCCCAAAGCTAGTACTCTGTATCAGCCCAGATAGCTCTAGGGAGCCTCCGGGTCTCGCCCAGAAAATGACGTTTCATTACATTCAACGCTGGTTTTATGCATTGCCCCTCCATGCACTCTAGTCAGAAGATCTGCTGCCTGATTTCAGCTAAGGTGGCTACTGGGTGCTTTGGTAGTTTAGAATGAGTATTGAGGATTTAAATGTTACAAAGAATTATTTGGAGGGGAATTGGTGTTTTTAGTATTTGATACAGCAGGCAATTTCTCTCGTGGAGGATTGAAATGTGCTCTTCACTAAGCATAATTGGGAACTAGACAGTTTATATGGGTACACACACACAAATCACAATAGCATGATACATCAAATGAACAAATCCACAAGGGCCGTGATAAGTTTAAGTTTACTTAAAATTTAAGAGCAGCAGTTTAACCATGTCATGGCACAATCGACTAAGGCATGTCTGGGATCATCCTGGACATCGATTCAAACCCTTATCACGGTCCTTGTGGATTTGTTCAGTTTATATGGATATTTGTTTGTAGGATGCAAAGTCCCTCGACAGCCTGTCATTAGAAATTTCCTGGAGGTGTCTGTGCCAAGGCTGAAGAGAGCTTACCAAGGAGGCTTTACTTAAAAAGTAAACCCTATTAATGATGTACAATGGGTTACAATTTACTTTTTAGCAGCAGTTTTTAAATGATGTATTATTGATTCCTTTTAGTACCATAGAAATGACACTAAAATTTAATAATTGGTCATTGAAAATATAAAAAATATGATGTACATCTGTTTTTATTAAGTATTTAAGTATTTAATTAATCTGATTTCAGGTGACAAATCTGACATCTGATTTAAGTATTTTATAATTAGTTTTATCTTGACTAGGTTTTGGACTCAATGTTATTGTTTATACCATAATTAGATCCTGCATCATGGCACAACAGTAGTTCACTGGGACCCTGAGTGTGGACGCAGTTGTTTGGTGTACCTCCGACTGGAGCGCAGTAATGGAACACTCACATGGTGCCGCCCACCTTGGTCCGCCTTGAGAGCAGGGCATTCATCATCTCAGCCAGATTACGTTTTGAGTGCTAATCCAGAAGATGTGGTTTCTCCAGGGCTCTTACTAATGGTAAAATATATTTGTTTCCCTTCTTTTTTGACCACTACTACAGGATGATAAATGGTAAAGAGTGAGGAATGATAAAATGCATTTTTATTTAATACTAAGAAGTCATTTAATGTTAAAATGAAAATTTGGCTTTACAAGAAATTATTAGGAGTCAGGTTGGATGGTCAGGTGATTATTCAACCCATCCTCCTGTTTAGATAGTGACTATTGTGACAGTCCTCAATAGTCACAAATTCATATGTACTTAGCTTTTACATAGTAGTAGTATATTGGCTATTAAGGAATTCTTTTGTAGCGAGTAATCCTTATACTCGATCCATTATCTCATTATCTTAATGGCTTAACTAATTAGCACTAACTACACAAGCTATAATCCTATCCCTAATTACAGGTAACTGTTCTCACATCCTCCTATGCTAGTAGAGAAAGGTGAGGGGTAGTCACCAAATATAAGGAAGCGATATGAGAATAGACAACAGTACAATTGCCAGTCAAGAATGTAGCACTCGGCATAGGCAGTTCTAATCATCTCTAAGACACTACAGCTTCGACACAGAACATACAGCAGACTAGGACTGCATCGAGCTACAACACACTCCCACAGAGAGCTCCTCGACTCTGGCCACACTCGGCTCTCGGCTCTGCTCTGCTCCAAGCTCCGTCTCAACGTCCACGACACTGCTGTATCCAGGACTTCTAAATAAATATGAAACTTGCTAAACACTGTGTACATATCTAATCTACCCAACAACGTAACATAATCGTACATCACATTGGTGACCCCCAGAGAGTGTCTTCGATACCCAGCCACGATGGACTACAACATGGACTCTCACTGGACCTCTACTGCTGCTGCATCCTGTGGACACCAGCCACCCGTCATGGAACTCTGCCAACACCCTCTTCACAGCTATGATTTTCATTGCGATCATCTCTGCATTTTTCATCTGCTACGGCTTGCTGCTCCACAATCGTTACTCACTCATCTGACAGCCTCATCAATGATTACATCATGTAGGATCTACAGCCTGTCCTGCCGACTCTCCGTCGCTGCCAGGGCACTGCTTGTCCTACAGGGACGTCCACAACAGCTGCTCTGTCATCAGATTCATCTACACGTTAACTGCATTCTGATACTCTACCGACTCAAGAACCTTGCGCAGTACAGGACTTGCAGCTTGCATTTCCGATTCTTTGTCACCTCCAGGACAATTCAGCTGTAGCAGTCTGATTCCCTCGTTGTCCTACCTATGTGCCTACATAACCTCCTTTTGTCCTGGTGCCCAAGCCCATCTGTCCCAGATCTAAATGCCCCACCATCGACCCAAGGACGCAACAATCAAGCACATTCTTCTCTCCTGCTACACCGAGCTTGTCCACATACTGCCTGCATCTTTTGGTACCGGACTACATGTTCCACAGCGACCCAGGGAACAGTAGCCTCATATTTTTTATTGTATTGCTTTTCTTTCATTCCCTGGTAGGGGGAGTCCTGTAGCGAGTAATCCTTGTACTTGATCCATTATCTCATTATCTTAAGGGCATAACTAATTAGCACTAACTACACAAGCTATAATCCTATCCCTAATTACAGGTAACAGTTCTCACATCCTCTTATCCTAGTAGAGAAAGGTGAGGGGTAGTCACCAAATATAAGGAAGCGATATGAGAATAGACAACAGTACAATTGCCAGTCAAGAATGTAGCACTCGGCATAGGCAGTTCTAATCGCCTCCAAGACGCTACAGCTTTGACACAGAACAGACAACAGACTAGGACTGCATCGAGCTACAACGCTTTCCCACATAGAGCTCCTCAACTCCGGCCACACTTGGCTCTCTGCTCTGCTCCAGGCTCCGTCTCAATGTCTACGACACTGCTGTATCCAGGACTACTAAATAAATATAAAACTCACTAAACACTGTGTATCTAATCTACCCAACAATGTAACATAATCGTACGTCACACTTTAAAAAATAAATGAAGCAAAAAAACCAGCATTGAATGTAATGAAAAGCCATTTTCTGTGTGAGCCCCTATGGCACCCTGGAGCTTATCGGGCTAATGTGTGATATATTAGACCAGGGCATTAGCTTTGAAGTTTGACCTACCAGAGACCATGACTGTTTGACCATGAGCCAGAACCTGGCCCACTCAGAGAGGGTGCAGGGAGCATTGGCCCTGGAAAACCCCCTTGCGGTTGGGGGTTTTCTTTATCTGCCATCGACCGGGGTTAGGCACTCAGAAAGATAGGCATAACAAAACAAACCCCACATGGTAAGAAACTAACAACTAAAAACCGAACACAGGGGTAGAACTCCCTCCAATCCCAAGGAAAGAAGCAAATGTCACGCTCCACTGCTGCACTGCTTGTCCGTGCAGCTCTTCCCCCTAAGCCCTATCAAACAATACGAAAAAATGCCAACCAGAGGGAGGGAGGATTGCCAGGAAGCCTCTGAGGCTCACCCAGAAAATGGTGTTTCATTACATTCAATGCTTGTTTTCTGTGGAAAGCCCCTATGGCTCCCTGGAGCTACATAACCAAAGATAAAGAAAAGATTGACTTACCCAGGAGGCAGCCGCCACAAACTCAACACGAAGTTGAGACAACTGGCTGCAGCTTGTGACCCAAAACAATGCAGGAACAGCCAGGAGCAGGAACGTTAACCAAAGAACAGGTGGCCTGGACCCTGTTCAACCTCCTAAGTCCCAAGCACCCGAATATCATCCCAAGACATGTTGTCAAACACAGCCGCCAAAGCAGCAAAATTTCCTAACATCATGGGCACGAGGATAGACCGCAGACTGGTCAGACTTAAAAACCCTGCGGACGATCTGGGAGACCCGAGCCCTGGAATAGGGAATGAGGGAAACCGGATCAACCCAAAGCGCATCCCCAGCCACCGAAGCTGAGGCATGCAGATAACGGCAGAGAGCTACAACCGGACACAACACATGATGCACCCCCAGCCTGACCAACCAAGCATAAATGACCCAAGGACCCCTTCGGAAAGCAGCTGTCTCGATCTTCGCCAGAAAAGGAGATGGCTGCAAGCGAACAAACCTACTACCAGGACCGAAAGAGCAGAAGCCCTTGTGCCGTCAAAGGATAATCATGTAAAAGCCAAGACAGAAAGTACAAGATAACCCGATCCAAAATAAAAGACAACCTACGAAAAGAGAGAAAATGGGGGGAAAAAAATCCAGGAAAAAAATTAGAAAAAACCAGCGTTGAATGTAATGAAACGCCATTTTCTGGGTGAACCCCGGAGGCTCCCTGGAGCTTAGTGGGCTAATGTATGTTATATTAAATTGGGACATTAGCTAAGGAGTTAAGACCTACCAGGGACCAGAGCCAGAACCTGGCCCCTTCAGAGAGGTTTCAGGGAGCAATTGTCCACCAGGACATAGGACACACCCCAGACATGAAAGTCATGGTTAGCCAAACCCTGAGAATCCAGCAAGTTCCAGCATGACCACAACACGTGCCAAGATCCAAAAAGATCAGTCTGCAAGCCAGGAAGACTCCGGAACCCCACAGGGCAGAACCGGGTCACATACGAGGAAACAAAGCCCCCTGAACCCACAAAGGGGGGCCCCAAGAGGAAGAAACCTCCACACCACAGAAAAGCAAAGCACAGCCTCCAGACGGAACCCCAAGCGAAACGATCAAAACAGACCGAAAACCAAGGGACAAGGTGTGGGAGGAAGCATAACAGACAGGGACACTTGAGCCCAAACCCTAGGGCCCAGACCCAAAACAGACAAAACGGAAAACCTGGTGTAAAATCAACACTCAAACATTCCCAGAGGAACAGAAAACGGCCAGAAAACACCAGAAAAAAAACATACTCATGCAGGGAAAGGGGATAAGAAAATCACTACCCCTGTCACAACAAGCCCCGCAAGTAGGGCATGAATACCCAAGCAGGGACAAAGGGCGAGGGCCTCCGGGTTGACTCCTCCCCAACCCTGGGATCCCCCCCAATTGGGTCCCGGAGCAGAGTAGTCTTCCCATACTCACTATCCTGAAGAAAAGGCAGAGTCCAGAGGAAAGGCTGAAAAGAAGGGCCTGCTAGTGGGACCCAGAAGCTGCGGTAGGAGGAACTGGCTCGAATGCCTCTGTCCCCAACCTAAACGGGGCAGCCCCAAAGCTGCCAAATTCTCAATACCAACGAAAACCCTGCACTGACCCAGAATCCCTCAGACATTTGGGAGCCGGAAGCAGGGGTGGGGGAAGGACGGGGGGGAGAGGAACAGCAAGAAGAGGACCAGGGAGCACTGACTGAACCAAAGTCGAAGCGACTAACGCCCTAGGTCTGGGTTCCTATAACCAAAGTGGGGCAGCCGCGCAGCATCTGGGTGGGAAACCAAGCTAGCGCGCATTGCAGCAACCTGAACTTAGCATGCATTGCAGATGCTGCCTGTACCCTGTACAGAAATGTCATCAGAATAGTAATAGAGAACAGAGAACACGACCTGCAAGACTCAGGATCAAAGGTGTCATTGACCCAACAGGCAGCATGACAGAGGCAAAAGAGGTGACTGGGACTTTGAGACAAGGGCACACAGCAACCTGCAAACCCACAGAAGGTGGGCTGGAACCTAGAAGATGCATCTCGTGGTCCACCGAGTCCCGACAGATTTTTCCAGGGCCTGTAGGCTGACTGCTATGGGAAGCCTGGGCAAGGTGTTGCTAACTGGTTAATACTCAAAGCTAACAAGGAGGAGAGCAAAACACTGAAACCCCTGTGACATTTACAAGTATGGAGTCCTAGCAGAGGGCCACCAAAATAATATAAATGGAACGATAGCCACACCAGGGAGACCCCCACCAGGCAAGGAAAAAAAAAAAAAAACCCAGCTAAAGTATGTCTTCAGAGGAAACAGGAACTGGCCGCTGCATAGGTAGGCATGCAGCACAACACCTTGACGCCCTAACTAGCAGAATTCCACTTCCTACCCAATGCCAAACAAGGGCTACAAAACCCCAGCCGGCCCCAAGGGTAGGGTAAATGCCAAGAAGCAAGAACCCTTATCGTAAATGGATTTCTCAAATGCACCAAGGAAGATAACCCTAACACGCAAGGACAGTACTCACAGGGCACCTAGGGAAGGAAGCCCTAAGCACATGCAGCCGCTGCACTGATGAGAAACACCTGGCCACCACACACAACAACACTGCAGAGGTCGCCACGAAGACAAACACTGCATTGGAAACCAAGGCCAGAGAAGCGTCTGTCCTGGACCACATTAGCTAATGAACTGGATGACTAAGTAGCCAGTGCAAGGAAGTCTGGGGCTCCCCCTCTACCCCTCTTGGGGAGGGGAAGGTTGTGCGTATGAGTGCCATGGCAGTAGGGTGTGAGGTTTACTTGTTTGTTTGTTTCCTTGGGATTGGAGGAGTTTACCTCTCTTTTCGGTTTTAATTGTTAGTTTTATACCATGTGAGGTTTGTTTTTGTTATGCCGACTTTTCTGGGTGCCTAACCCCAGTCGATGGCAGATAAGGATCCAGGACCATTGCTCCCTGCAACTTCCCTAAAGGGCCAGGTTCTGGCTTGTGGTACCTGGTAGGTCAAACTCTATAGCTAATGCCCCGTTCTAATATATCACACACATTTTAGCCTAATTGCTCCAGGGAGCCATAGGGGCTCCCCACAGAAAACAAACTTAAATATTCCTAGGCTTAGTATAACACACACGTGTACTATATTAGGTACAGTGGAACCTCGATTAACGAGTGGCTCTATTAACGAGTTTTTCCAATAACGAGCAAGCCACTCGCAGCAAATTTGTCTCTATTGACGAGCTCGCTTCTATTAACGAGTGAAACCACATGGTGCTTCCTAGCGTCTCGCGGGTTCTCACAAATTCTCGGACGCCTCCGACGCCAGTGTTGTTGTTGTATCTCACACGACAAGCATCCCTCTGGATTTATTTGCACTTTTCTTTGGGTTTTTAGTGGTTTTGCGACTATAATTTGTAACACACGATGTCTCCAAAGAAGCTGCTTGCTAGTGTTGTCAAGAGGAAGAAAGATACAATTACTGTGGATTTGAAGAAGGAAATTATAGCAAAGCATGAGTGTGGTGTCTGTGTGATTGATCTCACAAGGGAGTATGGCAAGTCCTCATCAACAATTTACACCATTAGTAAGGGAATGAGGAGGTAAGGGAGGATGCTGCCTCTTCCACTGACATCACCCTGATCAAGCAGTGACAACCCGGTGTGTGAATATGTTTAATGACAATTTGCCGTCTCGTTTTAGGGACATCCTAAAACAAAGACAAAAGCAATTGTCAACAGAAAAGTTCTTTCCAAAAGTAGAGAAAAGAAGAGCCAGTGATAGTGAACCACAACCTGGTCCCAGTGGGGTGAAAATCCCAAGAAGAGAGAGCCCGCCTGACTCAGAGGTGGATTCTCCTTCCACACCATAACCCCTCTCCTCCTTCCCACCTCCCCATCGTCTCCCTCAAGCCAGCAACGACTCTTCATAAGGTAAAGTAAACATTAAAACAGTACAACAAAACATTTATAATTACATGTGCAGTATTATATTTACATTAAAAAATGTCATACAAGTATGGATGTTTTTGGGAGTGGAACAGATTAAATTTATTTTCTTTATTTTAAAAGGGGGAAATTTGTTTCCAAAGACGAGTTTTCCAGGTAACGAGCTCGATGCCAGAACGGATTAAACTCGTTAATAGAGGTTCCACTGTATTAGATATAGTGTATTAAGCCTAGGAAGGTTAGGTTAGTTTAGTTTGTCAAAGCAACACTAGTAAAAAATAGTTTCCAGTTTGTCCAACTCAATAGTTCAGATTTCTACTCTCTAATTTGTTGTAAGTCGATATATATACTATGGTCCTCATCGTGAGTATAAGTACAACCAAAACAGGAGGATGGGCTGGATTATTTATGAGTGATGTAAGTAATGCCAGGAAGTCTTGGCTATGGATCCTGGTTGGTTGATCAGTCCAGCAACCAGGAGGCCTGGTCGACGACCGGGCTGCGGGGACGCTAAGCCCTGGAAGCACCTCAAGGTAACTCAAGGTATGGAAGAATGAAATAATATTGTGTATGAGACAGATGTGTAACAATTGGTAAATTGCCTAATAACATTGAGGTGTTTTTCTCTTGTTAACTACTTTTATGGAAATACAGAAATTAAACAAAGATTGATGTTCCTTACATCACTCATGGACATCTAGCTGTTCTTAGTGAAGCACTACATGATTGTCTTCTCCATTTTCCTAATTCCTAAAGACTAATATCTTTCTGAGCTTTCTATTCTTACAGTATTCTATTTCAATTTTTTTATGCTTTTTTTTTTTCCCCTCGTTCTTTATTTTGTGGCGTTGTTTTCTCATTTTCCTGCACTTTCTGGAAGTTACCCTTATTTTTTCCTAAATTTGTTCTAATGTGAGATGTAATTACTACATACAGTATATATGAAATTAACAATTATTTGAATTCTTTAACCCTCAAACCGCTAGGAGTCCAAATGGATTTAACACCCACAGGCACAAAAAAAAAAAAAAAAAAAAAAAAAAATTCTTTTGTCTTGTAGAAGTGTTCATTTTTGTTTCCTGATCACCGAAAAAAATAAAAAAAATCGTAGGTGGCATATTTTAGCCGCAATAGGGTAGGGAAGTGTGGCAAAAAAGGGGCGTTGACAGAGCCTTCGCCAGACGAGGTCTACTCTGCTCGAGCTGTCAGGCGGCAGTTGCCACAAATATATTACCTAATTATTTCAATGTCTCTGATTGATTTTTTCTTAGTTTTTTGCAGTAATATTATTCAATAGAGTGAATTGTGATATATTTATATAATAAAATGTGTGAACCATCGCTGTACTCAAAAATATGGTGTGCATATTAGTGATTCAATTATTATGTTCATAAAACAATAAACAAATAGTTTTGCTGTTATTACACTATATACACAGGTTATATATAAGTATCTGCATGTTTTGCTCACCATAACGAACCACTAAGTTGGCCTTGAGTCAAAATGCAACGAGGAGTGACCGCCACACACCAGCCAGCCACTCCCTCCCTCAACAACACCTCTATCTCCTCCCACAAAACTGTTTTTGGATTTATTCACTATGCACAGACGCTATAAGTATTTACATGTTTTGTTCACCATAACTGTACATCTAAGCTTGTATGGTGAGTAAAGGCAAAGACGTAGCTACTCACACAGTCAGCTGGTGGCGGCCGCCCTCAAGGCCAGATGCACTAATATTTCTCCTCCAACAATACTGTTTGTGGTGTTATTACGCTATATACACACATTATATATAAGTATCTACCCGTTTTATACACTATACTTGTACAAGTAAACTGGTATGGTGCGCAAAGACCATAGTGGCCACCAGCAGACATGACAAGTTGTGCAGATGACGCTCCTCCCTCACCAAAGTGGTGGCTCCCAACTTTCTACTATTGCTGTTTATACCCTCTATACACACATTATATATAAATATCTACATTTGTGTTCACCATAGCGAACCACTAAGCTGGTATGGTGAGTGCAGTCAATAAAAGGTGGCCACACACAGTCAAAAGATGACGCCACAACCCTCCCTCCCACAGCATTACTCCTCCCTCCATGGAGCACAGCACTAAATATCACCACAATCCTGCTATTATCAGAACCCTGGTCAGTTTTATCACAGTCAGGGGTCTTCTGTAATACTATCATCGCTAAATAATAGCACGATCATATATATTATGGCATTTGTAGGCGATGCTGTGGTCACAAGCTGAACAGTGGTGCTGTGAGCTCGTGCTGCATGCACCAGCCTTGGTGGCTTGCTCAATACTGAAGCTCTTACACCCAAGAATGTTGGCCTGGATTTTTTTTCTAGGTGGCATCTGGCAACTATCGGTCGTGGCTGCACTATAGCTGCCCCTATCCCAGGCGGGGTGTTTAAATTATAGCGCTAGATACGAAATCATATATATATATATATGATGTACGCTGTTTCGGTTTTGTCACTGAAATCATATAGGTATGATTTGTGCGGTTTAAGGGTTAATAAACATTGATAGTACTTTAAATGTTTCTTCAAAACTCTTAATTACTTAAATGCATCTGAAACATTTGCTGAAAATTCTGTTTGCAATTTCAAGAAAGAGGATATATTGGAAGGAATAAGACATCAGGTTACACTTTAGACAGCACAAATTGATACAGGTATCGACTAGAAACAGGTATCGGTAATATCTTCCAATGGGCAACAGAATATATGACATTCAATAGTAATAAATTCCAGTAGTTTAGACATAAAAAGATTAGGGATCTTAAAACTTGATGTAGGATGCAAAATTCAACCATCTCTTCTAATAGACTGGAAACAACATGTACAGGGTATAGAAATGATGTTAAATGTCATGATGTTTATTGAACATAACTGGTAATGTAACATCAGCCAGGAAAATTATAGGGTTGATTATGAGAATCGTCAAAACCAGGAATGCCACCACATTGCTCTTTCTCAAATCACTTAGGCTGTTTCACCTTGAATATTACTCAATACTCTCCTCCCCTTTCAGAGTAGGAGAGATTTCTGAAATTGAAGGAATAGAGAGAACATGCACTACAAGCATACACAGTAATGCCTCCCAACACCTCAAACCAATTCTATTTGCTGACGACACAACCTTCATTTACTCCAGTCCTGACCCCCTTGCTCTAAATGTCACAGTGAATACTGAGCTAAATAAAGTCCATCTTTGGCTAACTGCCAACAAACTCACCCTTAACATTGACAAAACTTTCTATATTCTGTTTGGCAATAAATCCTCTAATCAAATAAATCTCAGGATAAACAATACCCAAATTTGTAACAAAATAGATGGCAAATTCCTTGGTGTTCTCATTGATCACAAACTGAATTTCCAGGGACACATTCTAAATATATAAAAAAAAGTTTCAAAAACTGTTGGCATTCTTTCTAAGATCAGATATTATGTACCTCGCCCTGCCCTGGTGACGCTCTATTACTCCCTCATCTATCCATATCTCAACTATGGTATTTGTGCTTGGGGTTCTACTACCCAAAATCATTTACATCCTCTAATTACTCAACACAAAGCTATTAGGACAATATCCAACTCTGGCCCCAGACATCATTCGGTACCCCTACTCAAATCTCTGAATGTTAGATATTAAGTCACTGCACATCCTCTCATGTGTTTTATATATATAAAACGCTGAACTGTAATGCCAATCCTGACCTCAAAAGCTTCATAGAAGGTTGTAACAGAACCCATGAGCACCACACCAGAAACAAATATCGTTTTCATATTCCAAGAGTACGACTTAATTAAACTAGAAATGCTCTACAAATCAAGGGACCCAGAATGTGGAATGACCTTTCCAATCATGTTAAAGACTGTACCTCTCTCAACCAGTTTAAGATAAAAAACTAAGCACTACCTAATAAATTCCCTGTAACCTACCTTACCCTGTATTGTCAACCCATGTCTGTTATTTTTTAAACAACGCTGTTTGTCGACCTAATTGTATTTGTGCTGTTTTTTCTGCCATGTTCCCCCTTTTTTATTTTTATTTGTTCTCGACACATTTTATACTTTAATCTCAATTAGTATTAAGTTTTAGTCTTTAATGTTTTTCCTGCCCGAAACACTTTGCGTAATAGTGGCTTTGGGCATTGTATGTACTAGCTCTATCTATAAATCTATCAATTTTTGTATAACCTCTTGTATATGTACTTTACCTGAATAAACATTTGAATTTTGAATATGTGTCTTGAGTCTGTGGGATTTTTCTGGCAAGATTAGCACCAACCAATGAAAAGAAGCTGTTAAATTCATTTGCCATTTCTAAATCAGTTGACGGTGTATTGCTATCCTTATAGAGTTTTATTTGGTTACGTGAGTGTTGTTTAGTTCCTAGGATACCAGAGATGGTTTTCCATGTGCTTTTCATGTTGCCTTTTGCTTCATTGAATCTATTCTCATAATATGAAAGTTTTGCCTTTCTTATGATACTGGTAAACATTGATGAGTACCTATCAACTACTTCCTTTGTAACTAGGCCAATCCTAAGTTTCTTTTTATATTCATGTTTCTTGTTGATTGATTTGAATATGCCACTTGTGAGCCATAGATTGTTTATTCTTTTGTCAGTTACTTGTGTAACGGTTCTATTGTTACGTAAAGTATGGTGACAAATAAACACAGACACTAAGATACTATATATATATTTGGTCGAATATACAGAAGTACACAGGTGATACGTTGGTGAGAGTTGAGCGCACTGAGCGTTGGTACAGTATCTCGCAAGTGTCTGCTCTAGACCACACTTGAAAGTAGACTCTGGTTAATGTTTGCTATCCTGCTGCTTATATGCCCGGGCAACGCCTCACCTCATTCATCTCCAAAGGTTGACAGGAATATTAACAAAGCATTTGGAGCGAGTATATTATTGGGATAATCTACTCGCTACACTTGCTTGGAAAGGAGGGGACAATGTGTGTTGTAGAGGTTTAGAGTTTTGGAGAGGAAGAGGTTAGCTAATGAATTTATATCTTGAGTATTATTGAATTCAGATTCCCAGATAATATTGTGAAGTGCATTTGTAAGGTTGCCTATAGCTGATTCACTGTGTAATCTGAATATAAGTTTCTTGCTTTCTGGTGGTGGTATGTCCATGTTCGCTATGAGAAAGGTAGGATAGTGGTCAGTTGTTCTGTCGTAGATTATACCAGATACAAGGGGAGCTGTTATGTTAGTCCATAGTGATCCAAGGTAGTGGCTGATGTTTGAGTGACTCGGGTGGGTTTGGTGATTGTGGGGATTAGCATACAGAAGTTCATGCTGTTAAGGAAATGGTAAATTTGAGAGCAAGTTTGTTGACCCAGGTCAATATTGAAGTCTCCTCCCAGGATGATGTGGTTTTTGTTGAGATTGTTGTTTATAATAAGATTCCTTAGGTTATCTGAGAATGAAGCTATGTTAGTATTGGGAAATCTATAGATGGCTCCAATAGTCAAGGAGGATTTAAGGGATTTAATTGTAAACTGAGCAAAAGTATATTCACAGTAGTCATCTCTATCACTAATGACACTGTTGCAGATAAATGTATCTCGGTAATATATGGCTGTGCCACCACCTTTTTTTATTAGGCCTACAGTTGTGAATGGGTTTATAACCAGCTAAGTAGTAGAGTTGGGTATATTCTTTACTTAGCCAAGTTTGTTAAAAAAATGAACAATAAATAGTACCTAGTGCTGTGAGTAATGCATTTGTACCATCAAAATGTTTACCAAGTGATCTAACATTTTGGTTGTAAACTGATAAGCAGGTACTATTTTGGAGTTTTTTTTGCCTGGTGTGCTGTGTAATACCTGCAATAATGATGATCAATGTGCTGGTTGGTGTAGATATGAGACACAAGATTTAGATCAGGATCAATATTAGTGTGCATGGAAATGCAGAGGGATCACAATACAATAAGACAAGCAATTACAGAAACAGTTAAATACCAAATATGCTGTAAAAACAAAGTAATTATAGCTAAACACAAAAATAGAAGCAAATACACATACAACAGTATCAAATTAGAAGTAAAATAAAGATCCTGTAGATAGCCAGGAAGGATACAGAAGTTAGGTAAAAAGAAAAAACAAAAAATAAGTAAAGACTGACAATATAAATGTAAAATAAAAAAAATAAGAAAAATAATAATCATAAAGTAAAATAATCTTAAATATAATTAGCTTAGTAATGGTTAGTTAAAATCCTATAATTAGTATGAACTTAAGAAAACAAAGCGAGCTCAGATAGTTAATTCCCAAAAATGACATAAATCTAAGTAAATCTAGAAATTTACTCTAATATAAATCTAAATTTAAAAATAAACAGGGTGCGATTATATTTCTGTAAGATTTTACTATGATACTGAGGTAGATGCTTACATAAACAATTATACTATTAATTAATTCCAATAAATGATTACTAAGAAACAAATTCCAAGTTTCTTTAAGTATAACAGGGTAATAAAGAACCCTAGGTTTAGTGACAAGGGGATTAACTAAGACCAAATAATTAAGAGTAAAAAAACAAATGTCAACAACAAAGATGACAAATTAAAAAAAAAAAATTGGAAAGGAAAGGCAGAGCTTAAGTACACTTTGGTAGTATATGAGACTACAATTTATGTTCTGGTTATACAGCTGTTATCCCACAGCCATCCAGGAAAGAAGTGAGGTGTGCCTCAGTGGTTATGACACAAGTTTTTCCAGAGTCAGTCTTCCTAGCTATTATTTTACCATCGCGCACAAAACAATGTGCTTTGCTTGTTCAGTTGCCTGAACTAGTAACCCACAAACAAATAGGAGAGGTTGGGGCAACCAGCTTGTGCTAGTTTCAAGAGATTTTGATAATTTGTTTACATAGCTGGGGGGAGTTCTTTCTGCAGTTCTTGAGTCTGTGGTTACTACTGAAGCCATACGTAGTCTTTGTTTTGCTGACTTTCTGGTTGCCGTCCCCCAGTGGTGGTATAAATAAGTAAGTCACAGCTTCCTACACCTCTGTGAAGGGGACAAGTTCTGGCGGTGGTTCCCGATAGGCCAATAGAACTTCACAGTTGATTCGTCCTAGTAGATAATTACCTAAGTGTAATTACCAAAGTGTAGTTACAGGATGAGAGCTACGCTCGTGGTGTCCCGTCTTCCCAGCACTCTTTGTCATATAACGCTTTGAAACTACTGACGGTCTTGGCCTCCACCACCTTCTCACCTAACTTGTTCCAACCGTCTACCACTCTGTTTGCGAAAGTGAATTTTCTTATATTTCTTCGGCATCTGTGTTTAGCTAGTTTAAATCTATTACCTCTTGTTCTTAAAGTTCCAGGTCTCAGGAAATCTTCCCTATCGATTTTATCAATTCCTGTTACTATTTTGTATGTAGTGATCATATCACCTCTTTTTCTTGTGTCTTTTAGTTTTGGCATATTTAATGCCTCTAACCTCTCCTCGTAGCTCTTGCCTGGTGCATTAGCAGTAGATGGTGCACTATTAATGATAGTAGCTTCAGGGAGCCACTGAGGCTCACCCAGAAATTGGCATTTCATTACATCCAATGCTGGTTTTTTTGTATTCACTTGGAAAATTGTATCTTTTAAACTTAAATCATTTTGAAACCACACAAGAGAACAGAAAATGTTTGACCTTTTTCTCATCTTACTTTTAGTACTCAACATCTCCTGAACTTAGTGGAGGCACTCCTGAAGAGGGTTTTGTGCAGATTGCTTGTCTGAAAGAGGTTGAACCTGGTGTTCGAGAAGCTAACTTCTCTGCTGTTGCTAGAAGGTATGTGAAGGAGGAAAAAATAACTGAATCTTAATTACAATAATAACTTTACAAACATGTATATATTTTCATCCAAATTTCATTTTTAATATAATGAACAATATATTTTCTGGAGGGAGCGAACATTGACTCCCTGTAGTTACCGTGAGGAGGTAGCGCCACAGGTGTCACATCAGCCCTAGGAGTGTGTGTTGCCAACTGGAGACCAGAGCCAGAACCTGGCCGTGTTACAGAGGTGCAAGCAGTAGGGAATTATAACCACCCTCACTAAGGAAACATCTATAAAGTAAGAGAAGCATAACAGACAACTGCAAGGCTCAAAGAGGAGAAAGGAAATGAAACTGCAGATGATTCTGCTAACTATCTGCCCAGCAGTTAGGATTAACCTGCTAGTTACAGCAAGCCAATGCCAGATGGCAGCACCAGCAGGAGCTTTGGTTCCCCATTTATATATTTATTTACTTATTTATATACAAGAAGGTACATTGTTGGGGGGTTAAGAGAGAACATAGCAATGATGATTATACATTTTTGTAAAGCCACTAGAATGCATAGTGTCTTGGGCAGGTCCTTAATCTAATAGATAATTTGAAGTAGGTAATTTCCAGCATAATTGACAAAAAATAATTACAGGTACAGTGGTACCTCGGAATACGAGTGTCCCTGTATACGAGTTTTTCGGAATACGAGCAGGATTTGCTCGGAAAATTTGCCTTGGAAGGTGAGGGTTGCCTCGGAAGGTGAGTCTGTTGATATGTGTACAGGCCGACCTAGCGCGTGGTGGCACTGCGATTTCCCCTCAGTTTAGCAGTGCCTCACACCCAGTGACTATCCCGCCTGAATTCTTCACCATGATTTTTCAGTGTTTTGTTAGATTTTTGGCCATTTGACCATAAAAGTTATTATATATCTCGCCATGGATCCCAAGAAAGCCAGTGGTAAGGATCAAGGCAAGAAAGTGCATGTGAGGATGACAATAGAGGAAAAACAAGAGATCATTTGGAAGCATGAAAATGGTACACGTGTTGTTGAACTTTGTAGGCAGTACAACAAAGCCACATCAATGATATGCACTATACTTAGCAAGAAAAAGGACATTATGAGTGCTAAAGTGGCAAAAGGCGTAAGAACAATCATGAAACAAAGACCCTCAAGTATTTGTGAAGTGGAAAAGTTATTAATTTGGATACACAACAAGGAGTTAGCAGGTGATAGTGTTTCAGATGCCATCATTTGTGAGAAAGCCAGGGTATTGCACGAAGACCTTGTGAAGAAAACCCCTGGAACAAGTGCAGATACGATAGACTTTAAGGCAAGCAGGGGATGGTTTGAAAAATTTAGAAGTGGTATCCATAGTTTTGCGAGGCATGGGGAGGCTGCCAGCTCAGACAAACCAGCGGCTGAAAGATTTATTGAAGAATTTAGAGAGTTTGCAGAGGCTGAGAGATACCTACCACAAGTTTTTAATTTGGATGAAACAGGACTGTTCTGGAAAAGATTGCCTAAGAGGACATACATTAGACATAGAGGACATAACTAAACTATTTATAGTTAATAATCATTAGATTAAATTTGCCTATGTTTATTATTCAACTTTTTTCTTTGATTTCATTTATTACCTAGGTTGCCTAGCCTCGCCATACTTCCTTACTCCATTGTACCACTGGCTTTGCCTGTGCCTCAAAAATGCTTTTTTTTTTTTTTTTTTTGAGATATATACAAGAGTTGTTACATTCTTGTACAGCCACTAGTACGCGTAGCGTTTCGGGCAGGATGGTTTGATTATTATTATTATATAATCTATTTATTATTATTATATAATATATATAATAATAAGATTATTGATATAATCCTGATGGCAGGATTATTACTCAGTGTACCTGAGAGTACTTGTAAGCAATCTACCTCATTTTTCTTTTCTTTTTTTCATGTTGTGTTGGTCTTGTATAGTCTTTTTTATATTTTTATTTCTTCCCCCCCCCCCTTTTATATCAAAATTTTATTTTGTAATTGCCTTTCTTGCCTTGTTTTCCTACAACCAGCCTTCTTATGCAGACAAGTACAGACCCAGAACTAAACCTCTTATCCACTATCTATGACAATCATCACTTTAATGATCAAAATTGCAGATATTTTACAGCACATGATGTAAACAATGTATTAACACATAATCACAATATCTCTGTAATTAACTTGAATGTAAGATCTCTAAGCAAACATTTCGATGATGTTAGTGCCTTGATTGAAACTATTGACAACAAATTCTCTTTTATTATACTTACTGAAATGTGGTTAAAAGAGAATACTGTTCAACTCTTTAACATGCCAAACTACTCAGCAATTCACAACTGTCGACCAATTCAGAGAGGTGGTGGTACTGCTCTTTACTACCACCAACTACTAACATGCTTAAAAGTAATTAGAACTAGAGACTATTGTGGGGAGTATATCTTCGCCAGTTTCAGAGTCAAGGGCGCTGAGTCTGTCCTGACTGTGGGAGCAGTCTATAGAATTCCTAACACTGATGTGTCCAAATTCAACTCTAACCTTAGAAATCAAATACTAGATAACAGACTGAACAAAAAACATCTAATTATTGCAGGGGACTTTAACATTGACCTCTGCGAGCCTGAAAACCCTACTGCTGCCAGCTTCCTCAACTGTATGAATTTCTGCTTCCTCATACCCTTAATCACTAGACCTACTAGAATCACTGATAGTACAGCCACGGCTCTTGATCACATCTGGACCAACATAACCTCTCTGCTTACTTCAGGGATAATCATCGATAGCACTACAGACCATTACCCCACATTTCTGTTAACTAACATTAACAAACCACCTCTAGAGGCAAGGGAGATAAGCTTTAGGCTGCACAATGAAACTGCTATAGGCAATTTTATAGCTGCTGCTTCTAATACCAACTGGGAGTTTGAATTAGGTAACATAGGGGACATCAGCCTAGCAGTGCAATCTTTTCTTCAAAAAACTCAGCCTTTATAACACCCACTGTCCTATGCTAACGAAACAAGTCACAACTAAAAGGCTAAACAATCCTTGGCTTACAAAGGGAATACTTAAATCCATTAATAAAAAACATGACCTTGAGAAGAAGTATAGGTTAGGAATCGTCTCCAAAGAATTTTCAAAGAATTACTTGTCATTGCTATCTAAAATAATTAGAAGAACCAAAACTAAATACTATGACGATAAATTTACCCAAACAAAGGGCAACATTAAGAAAACATGGAGCACAATTTCACAAATATTGGGATCAAAGAAGATTTTAAATAACAAACCAATACTCTTGTCCAATAACGATGGTCAGCTTACAGCCTCTGATACTGCTAACGAGTTCAATAGGTTCTTCTTTTCCATTGGGTCATCCCTTGCAAATGATATTCCATCTTCCAGTACTGATGTTCAGGACTATCTTACTATCCACAGTCTCTGTACCTAATGCCTGCAAATTCCACTGATGTTAATGAGATAATCCTTTCCCTTAAAACTAAGTCTACTGCCCCTGAGGAGATACCAACTTCAATTTACAAAAAAGCCTCCAGATCTTTAGCCCCTGCTATTGCATTGCTCTTAAACAAGTCACTTGAACTCCAAACCTTTCCAGATATTCTAAAAAAAAAGTGAGAGTAACCCCAGTCCACAAATGTGGTGATGTCACAGATGTTAACAACTACAGACCTATGTCAATCCTGCCAAACATGTCAAAAATATTTGAAAAACTAATCTACAAGCAGCTTTACTCTTATCTAGCCAAACACAATATATTTAGCTCTTGTCAATATGGCTTCAGACCCCAAAAAGCACTAACAATGCACTTATTTGTATGATTAACTTGATACATGCAGCTCTTTAAAAAAAAAAAGAATGTTTATTCAGGTAAGGTACATACATACAAGAGATTTTACATAAATTGAACGATTTATAGATGGAAGTAGTACATACAATGTCTAAAGCCACTATTACACAAAGCGTTTCGGGCAGGAAAAACATTAATGACTAAAACTTAATACTAATTAAGTATAAAGAATAAAATGTGTTGAGAACAAATAAAAATAAAGATAAAAAAGGGGGAAACATGGCTGAAAAAGCAGCACAAATACAATTAGGTAGATAAACAGCGTTGTTTAAGAAAACAGACATGGGTTGACAATAGAGGGGTAAGGTAGGTTACAGGGAATTTATTAGGTAGTGCTTCGTTTTTATCTTAAACTGGTTGAGAGAGGTACAGTCTTTAACACGGTTGGGAAGGTATTTTTTTTTTTTTTTTTTTTTTTTTTTTTTTACCCACATTCTGGGTAAAAAAAATATCACATTCTTGATAAAAATGAGTTCCCTATTGGGTTATTTGTGGACCTGCGTAAGGCTTTTGACACTGTCAACCACCAAAACCCTCTTCTTAAATTACATCATTATGGAGTCAGAGATCACTCCCTGCAATACCTCAAATTATACCTTACTGACTGGCTCCAGTATGTTTCTGAAATAATTCAATTTCTCCCACCCAAGCCATCAACAATGGTGTTCCTCAGGGCAGCATACTTGGCCCTCTCCTCTTTCTCATCTACATTAATGACCTTCCAAATGCCTCCCAACACCTCAAAACAATTCTATTTGCTGACGACACAACCTTCATTTACTCCAGTCCTGACCCCCTTCCTCTAAATGTCGGTGAATACTGAGTTAAATAAGGTCCATCTTTGGCTAACTGCCAACAAACTCACCCTCAACATTGACAAAACTTTCTATATTTTGTTTGGCAATAAATCTTCAAATCAAATAAATCTCTGTATAAATAATACCCAAATTTGTAACAAAGTAGATGGCAAATTCCTTGGCGTTCTCATTGACCACAAACTGAATTTCCAGGGACACATTCTAAATATATCAAAAAAAGTTTCAAAAACTGTTGGCATTCTTTCTAAGATCAGATATTATGTACTTCACCCTGCCCTGGTGATGCTCTATTACTCCCTCATCTATCCTTCTCAACTATGGTATTTGTGCTTGGGGTTCTACTACCCAAAATCATTTACATCCTCTGATTACTCAACACAAAGCTGCCATTAGGACAATATCCAACTCTGGCCCCAGACATCACTCGGTACCCCTACTCAAATCTCTGAATATGTTAGATATTAAGTCCCTGCACATCCTCTCATGTGTATTATATATATATATATATATATATATATATATATATATATATATATAAAATGCTGAACTGTAATGCCAATCCTGACCTTAAAAGCTTCATTGAAGATTGTAACAGAATCCATGAGCACCACACCAGAAACAAATACCTTTTTGATATTACAAGAGTACGACTTAATCAAACTAGAAATGCTCTACAAATCAAGGGACCCAGAATGTGGAATGACCTTCCCAATCATGTTAAAGACTGTACCTCTCTCAACCAGTTTAAGATAAAAACTAAGCACTACTTAATTAACTCCCTGTAATCTACCTTACCCCTATAATGTCAACCCATGTCTGTTATTTTTAAACAATGCTGTATGTCGACCAAATTGTATTTTTGCTGTGTTTTCTGGGGGGAGCCCCGTCGGCTCCCCGGAGCTATCCCAGGCTGATATGCTAATGTCAGACTTTGGCATCAGTCATGTGTATGGAGTTCTTAGGCCTACCGGGGACCACGGCCAGAACCGGGCCCCCTCAGAGAGGCAAGGGGAGCAATGGCCTATAGAAGCCCCCGTGTTAGTGGAAGCATTCTATGTCTGCCATCGACCGGAACAGGCACCCAGAAAGGTAAGCGCCCCAAAACAAACCCCTATTCTGGTTAAAATTGCTACCTAAAACCGAACTAGTGGATAGAACTCCCCAACCGAAAACAAGCAAACTAGTGTGACGTCACACACTGCCGCGCCGCTGTCTGCGCAGCTCCCCCCTCCTCGGGAGGGGGAAGGGGGAGCCCCAGACCCCCCGCGCCGGCTACCCACACCTCAGTTCTTGAGGCTGATGCTATAGGCGATGGTCGTGTGCTCTGGCTCCGGTGTCGCTACTGCACTGTGCTTTGCGTGTGGTGTTAGTTTTGTGGGTGCGAGAGCCAGGAGTTATCTTCAGTACTCGGGCTGCATGCGCCTAGGGCTGCCTTCCCTAGGTGCCCTGTAAGTACTGCCCTTGGGGCTTGGGGCCACCTTCCACAGGCTCCTCGGGGTCTGCCTCTGCTGGTCCGTTTTACCTTTCGGTTTTTCGGCCGCCTGTTGGGCTCTTGGGTGTTCTGTTCTCCCTTGTTACCGGCAGGTAAGAGGCAGTTTGCACTGGTAGGGGCGCAGGGTGCTGCTCAGCTTGTATTTCCCGACATCGCGGCCGGCTCTGTTCCTTGGGGTTCGCTGTCCTCTTGCGGGGTTTTGTTTTTCTTTTTCTTTTTGCCTGGTGGGGGGTCTGTCATTTTATTCAGTTTGTTTTTGCCCTTCCACTGTTCTCATCGGTGGCGCCCCCTGCTAGGTCCCCGTGAGTGTACACGTCCCTGGGGTTCAGCTTTAGAAGTTTGCTTGGTAGTTTTGGGCGCCGGTTTGCAGCACCCTGCCTGGGACTACCTGAGCGCGAGTCCTCTTAAAGTAAACGCTCAGGACCCTGGGAATCCCCTAGGGGGCGCGTGGGTCCGATGGATGTGACCCCGGAGTCCCCACTCGCTGTGTGCGAGTTTGAGGGTTGCTCGGTCCCCTTGTCTCAGGGTGACCCTCATTGTTTTTGCCTCTGCCACGCTGCCTGTTGGGTCGGTGATACTTTCGACCCTGAGTCCTGTGAGTGTTGCTGCTTGCTTCTGACTCAATTTACCCAATCCTCTGATTCTATTCGGGTACAGGCGGCACGTGCGTTGCAGTCTAGGTTTCGTCTGTTGCAACGCGCTCGGTTGGTTGCTTCCCCGGATGCCCCGGGGCTGCCCCGCTTTGCTTTTCGAGACCCGGACTTGGGGGTGGGGGTCGCTTCGATCCTGGTTCAGTCCGCACCTCCTCGTCCTTCCCCTTCTGTTCGTTCTGGTCCCCCGCCCCTGCTTCCGGCCCCGAAGCGTCTGAGGGTTTCGGGGTCGGAGCAGGGGTTACTTGATCTCGAGACTCGGGCAGCTTCGGGGGTTGCCCCTTCCGGGGGGGCGGCAGAGGCATTCGAGTCTTGTCTCCCGGCCGAAGCTTCAGGGTCTGACCAGTGGGCCCCTCTTCCTCCAGCTTTTCCGGCTGCTCCGTCCTTGTCTTGTGGGGTCGGGGCTTGGGGAGAGGACTCGGCCTCGGGTCCTGTGGTGACGGACCTCAAGGCTGGGGAGGGGCTGACTTGGGGGCCTTGGGCCCCGCTGGACCCCGCCTGGGTTTTTCTTTCCACTGAGCGGGGCTTATTGTTACAAGGAGTGGGGTTTTCTTTCCCCCCCTCTGCGTACGAGTTGGATTTGGTGTAGGCCCCTCCCCGGGTACGGTTCCGTGTTCCCCCGGGTACGTCGGTTCCGTCCTTCCGGAGGTTTTCGGCTTATCGCATCCAACCTGGTGTGGTGCGAGCGGCCTTTGCAGCTTACCTCCTGCGTGACCCGGATTATGCCTCGGAAATGGATCCGTCCACGTTCAGGTTTGGAACTTCGTTCCCTTTCTGGCTCCGTTACGAGGTTCCGGAGTCGTCCTGGCTAGCAGACTGCCCCTTGTTTGGTCTGGATTCCTGGCATTCCTTCTGTCGTTCCCGCACGCTGGAGTGGCGGGAAGCTTCCACGGTGCTTCAGGTTTTCCTGGGGGGTGAACTTGAGTACCTGAATGAGTGCTTGTTTGCCCCTGCCCTTCCCCGCGATGTGGGCGTTATTCAGCTCCATGTGCAGGTTCCCTCCCTTTCGGCGGCGCTCGTGGCGGAGGACTTGCGCGCTCGGGGCCTTTTGTGTTCGGCCTTGCGGTTCTTTTCCCTCCTGGAGCTGTCTTCCGATTGGCTCGTGGAGGATGTGGGGACGCTTGGGTCCGTCCCGGGGTCCGGCACCTTGTCCTCGGCTGCGCGTTCGTCGGCTGCCTTGTTGAAGCTGTTCACGCCGATTTTGCGGGATGCGGTTTCCCTGTTCTATGCTTCCCGTCTCGCGTGTGGGCAGGCGGTGCTGGGTTCCTCCGTGGGATCTGCTTGGGCTCTGGCTCTTAGGCGTTCTTCACCTTTTTGTCCTCTCCTGTTTGGGGAGTCGGCCGTGGCGCAGTTTATTCAGGTTGCGTCGGCGGCTTGTCGTCCGATGTCGGACTTGTTGGTTTTCCGGGGGTCCCGGGGTGGGTCTTCCCGGAAAGGTCGTGCCAGGGCTCGGGGTTCCTCTCGTCGTGGTAGGCCTCTGGTGTCAGGTTTGGGGTTGGCTCCTCCTGCGGACCCTCCCTCGTCTGGTCGGCGCGGTGTTCGCGCTGTGCGGGGTTCTGGGTCTCGTAGGGGTCGCCGGCCCTTTCGCGGTTTGCCCCTTTGATGGGGCGATGGGGGGGCGGCTTGCGCTGTTCGCCCGCGCCTGGTCCCACGATTCGTGGGCCTTTCGGGTCGTGTCTCGCGGCCTGCGGTGGCGTTGGGTGGCCCCTCCCCTCTTTGGGGGGTCGGGGCTGGCAGGGCAGGCTTCTTCCCCTGCGCTCTGTCGAGTCGTCTTGGAGTGGGTACGCTTGGGCGTCGTCGACACGACGTCGTCCCTCAGATGGGTTTCCCGTCTGTTTCCGGTTCCGAAACGGGACTGCGCGGACCTGCGGTTCATTCTGGACTTGTCCCGTCTGAACCCCTGGGTTCATTGCCCCTCCTTTCGGATGCCTACGCTGTCTCAGGTTCGGCTCCTCTTGGAGCCGGGAGCTTGGATGGTGTCCCTGGACCTCCGGGACGCTTATTGGCATGTCCCGATTCATCCGCGGTTCAGGGACTGGCTCGGTTTTGTAGTGGGGCGTCTGAGTTACCGCTTTCATTGTCTCCCGTTCGGGTTGAACCTGGCACCTCGCGTGTTCACACGCCTTACACGGGTTGTGGTGGCTCGTTTGCGTCTCCTAGGTGTTCGAGTGTTGGCCTACCTCGACGACTGGCTGGTTTGGGCTCCCAGCCAGTCAGCTTGCTTGCTAGCCAGGGATTTGGTTCTTTCCCAGCTCGCCGGGTTCGGGTTCTTGGTGAACTGGAGGAAGTCCCATCTGGTTCCCTCTCAGGTTCGGACATGGCTGGGTCTCGTGTGGGACTCTCGAACCGCCTCCTTGTCTCTCCCTCCGGAGTCTCTCCTGCGGCTGCGGTCCCGCCTTCATCTGTTTCTGGAGGGCCCTCGGGTCACCCGGCGGTTGCTCGAGGGGCTGTGCGGGAGCCTGAACTTCGCGATGGTGGTCTACCCGCCTGGTCGGGTTTGGCTTCGACGGCTGTTCTGGTTCCTTCGGGGTTCCCCCTTCCGCCTCTCTCGCGATCGCGGAGTTCGACCCCCGGGGGACTTGCGTCGGTTGCTGCGTCACCGGTTTCCTCTTCGGGTTTTTCGGGGTTCAGTGCCTTGGCGCCTACCCGAGCCCTCGCTCGATGTGTACACGGATGCGTCGTCTCGGCTGGGGTTTTGTGACCAGTGCTCACCAGGCCGGCCAGGGGCGTTGGGATCCGTCCTTCCGTCGAGCTCACAGTACGGTGCGGGAGTTCGCGGCAGTGTGGTTTGCTCTGGGGAGGATTCGGGTGGCCCGCGGATCGACGATTCGGCTCCATTCGGACTGCTCTCCGGTGGTTCATTGCTTGAACCGCGGGGGTTCGATGCGGTCCTTGTCTCTTTGGGGTTGGTCGCTTCGGGTGACTCGTCTGCTGAGTTCTCGGGGTTTGGCTCTCCTGGCGGTTCACCTACGGGGCGTGTCCAACGTCTTGGCCGACGCCCTGTCTCGCTTCGTTCCTCTCTCCACGGAGTGGACGGTCGACGACGAGTCCTTCCTTTGGCTTTGCCAGACGTTCGGGCGCCCCGAGGTGGACCTCTTCGCGTCGGCGTGGTCGCGGCGTCTTCCCGTTTATGCGGCGCCCTTCCCCGATTGCGAGGCCGTCGGGGTCGATGCCTTTCGGCTCGACTGGACGAGGTGGGGGTTCCTGTATCTCTTTCCCCCGGTTCGGCTGTTGCTCCAGGTCCTGACTCGCTTCGAGACTTACCGGGGGAGAGTTGTCCTTCTGGCCCCTTGGTGGCCGACCCAGCCTTGGTTTCAGGCGCTGGTTGCTCGGTGTCCGGACCCGAGGGTTTTTCCCACGGCTCCGCCTCTTTCAGCAGATCGGGCCGGTACGTCACGTAGCTGGTTCGATCTTCTCCTCGAGTCTTCGCGTATGGTTTTTTTGACTCGAGTCTATCATCATCTCTATGGTGATCAGGTGGCCTCCTTGTTGGTGTCCCACCTGAGGGCTTCTTCTCGGCGGCAGTATGCAGTTTTCCTGGCGGTCCTTCCGTTTCTTTTTGCGTCTTCGTCGTGTTAGCTCCTTGTCTGTTCGGGTGGTCTTGTCCTTCCTCTCGTGGTTGTTTCAGGACCGTCATCTTATGCCTAACACTGTCGCTTCGTATCGTGCGGCGCTGGCGGAGCCGCTTCAGCTTGCTTTCGGTATCGATGTTACGTCTGCGCCGTTTCGCAAGCTGTCTCGTGCATTGTTTCACCTCCGGCCTGCTCACGCGTCGCCTGAGCCGTCCTGGTCTTTGGACAGAGTGCTCGCTTTCCTTTCATCTCCTCGTTTCGTTGTGGCCCCTTCGGTCCAGGATTGTTTTTCCAAGGCACTTTTCTTGTTGGCTTTGGCCTCTGGGGGTCGGGTAGGGGAGCTTCATGCTCTCCTCCGGCGCAGGGGTTTCTGCTCTTTTGGTCGTGGTGATAGTTTTGTTCGTTTGCAGCCGTCTCCTTCTTTTCTGGCGAAGAATGAGACTGCTGCGTTCCGGAGGGGTCCATGGGTGGTTGATGCTTGGTTGGTCTGGCCGGGGGTGCATCATGTTTTGTGATCGGCGGTTGCAGCCAGTTGTCTCGGCTTCGAGTTGAGGGGTGAGCGATGACCGCCTCCCGGGTAAGTCCCTCTTTTTCTGTCTGTGGGTAGTTAGCTCCGGGGAGCCGACGGGGCTCCCCCCAGAAAACCAGCGTTGAATGTAATGAAACGCCATTTTCTGGGTGAGTCCCGGAGGCTCCCCGGCATCCCTCCCTCCCTCCGGTCGGCGGTTTTTTCGCGTTTTTGACATCCAGCCTCAAGAACTGAGGTGTGGGTAGCCGGCGCGGGGGCTCTGGGGCTCCCCCTTCCCCCTCCCGGGGAGGGGGGAGCTGCGCAGACAGCGGCGCGGCAGTGTGTGACGTCACACTAGTTTGCTTGTTTTCGGTTGGGGAGTTCTATCCACTAGTTCGGTTTTAGGTAGCAATTTTAACCAGAATAGGGGTTTGTTTTGGGGTGCTTACCTTTCTGGGTGCCTGTTCCGGTCGATGGTAGACATAGAATACTTCCACTAACACGGGGGCTTCTATAGGCCATTGCTCCCCTTGCCTCTCTGAGGGGGCCCGGTTCTGGCCGTGGTCCCCGGTAGGCCTAAGAACTCCATACACATGACTGATGCCAAAGTCTGACATTAGCATATCAGCCTGGGATAGCTCCGGGGAGCCTCTGGGACTCACCCAGAAAATGGCGTTTCATTACATTCAACGCTGGTTTTTTGCCATGTTCCCCCCTTTTTTTATTTTTATTTTTATTTGTTCTCAACACATTTTATACTTTAATCTCAATTAGTATTAAGTTTTAGTCTTTAGTGTTTTTCCTGCCCAAAACACTTTGCGTAATAGTGGCTTTAGGCATTGTATGTACTAGCTCTATCTATAAATTCATCTATATTTGTATCCCCCTTGTATGTATGTACTTTACCTGAATAAACATTTGAATTTTGAATTTGAATTTTGACATTACCAAGGAGGAAAAATCCTTGCCCGGACACAAGCCTACGAAAGATAGGCTTGTGCTGTGTTCAAATGCGAGTGGCGATTTGAAAATTTAACCCCTGCGTGTGTATCATTCTGAAAATGCAAGGGTTTTCAAACAGTATAGTGTGCAGAAAAACCAAATGTGTGTGATGTGCAAAGCATGGGTTACTAGGATTTTTTTCTCGGAGTAGGTGAATAAAGTGGTGTGCCCTGCCATAGAAAAATATCTGTAGGAGAATCATTTGCCACTGAAGGCCCTGAAGGCCCTGCTTCTCCTCGACAATGCTCCTGCTCATCCTCCAGGCTTGGAAGATGAATTGTTGCACAGGTACAGTAAATTTCTCTCAGTAAAGTTCCTTCTTCCTAACACCACTCCTCTAATTCAGCCTATGAACCTGAAAATCATAGCAAATTTAAAGAAACTTTATGAAAGGGCACTTTTCTGGAAATGTTTTGAAGTGACTGAAGCCACAAAACTCATCCTCAAAAAGTTCTGGAAAGACCATTTTAACATTTGTAGTGCTTTAAAACTCGTTGACAAAGCCTGGCAAGAAGTGACTCGGAGAACCCTGATCTCTGGCTGGAGAAAATTGTGGCCTGAATGTGTGACAGAACTAACTTTTGAGGGGTTTGAGCCTGTTAATGAGGTGCCTATTGTTGAGGAAATTATTACTCTGCGCCGCCAAATGGGCTTGGAATTGGATGGTGATGATGTGGAGGAGTTGGTGGAAGAACACAACGAAGAACTGACCACCGAAGAACTCCAAGCCCTTGAAAAGGAACAGCAAGAAGACCCAGCTGAGGATGTTTCTCCAATGGAGGAAGATGAGGCAGCACAGAATGTCCCTTCTGCAACCATTAAAAAATGGAGTCAGATGTGGGAAGAAATGCAAACTTTTATTGAAAAGACTCACCCAGAGAAAGCTGTAGTAGGGCGTTGCATTAATCTTTTCAATGACAATGTGATGCCTCACTACAGAGACATCTTGCGAAGAAGGGAAAAACAATCTTCCATGGACAGATTTGTTGAGAAAATCGAGCAGTGAGCCACAACCAGGACCTAGTGGTATGCAGGCAAAATGTGCCAGGGAGTGCACCCCAGAGAGGTCCTCACTACCTGATGACTCCCCTTCCAAACAGTAACACCTCTCCTCCTCCCCCCTCCTCACCATCTTCCATACGCCTACAGCATTCAACAAGGGTAAGTAATAACTTGAACATAGTTTTGTAGGTTTATTTAGATGAATTAGGTATAAAATTTAATTTGAAGTGAGGTTTTTTTGGTAAATAGGAACAGATTAACTCATTTCCCATTATTTCTTATGGGGAAATTAGCTTCAGTTTACGAGTTTTCGGAATATGAACTGTCTCCAGGAACGGATTAAACTCTTAAACCGAGGTACAGTGGTACCTCAAATAACGAATTTAATCCGTACTGTGTTCGTCATGTGAAATGGACGTCGTACAAAACGAGTGTCCCCATGTAACCACTCTGATGCACTAGCTAAATAAGAACAAAGCAGTTGGTCCAGATGGAGTTTCACCATGGGTTCTGAGAGAATGTGCACCTGAGCTCAGCATTCCACTTCAACTGATTTTTCAGGCATCCCTGTTTACAGGAGTTGTAGCTGATGTGTGGAAAAAGGCTAACATAGTTCCAATCTACAAAAGTGGAAGCAGGGAAGACCCCCCCTTAATTATAGACCGGTATCATTGACAAGTGTAATAATCAAAATATTGGAAAAAATAATTAAAACTAAATGGGTCGAACACCTGGAGAGAAATGATATAATATCAGACAGACAGTATGGTTTTCGATCTGGAAGATCCTGTGTATTGAATTTACTCGGTTTTTATGATCGAGCAACAGAGATATTACAGGAAAGAGATGGTTGGGTTGACTGCATCTATCTGGACCTAAAAAAGGCTTTCGACAGAGTTCCACATAAGAGGTTGTTCTGGAAACTGGAAAATATTGGAGGGGTGACAGGTAAGCTTCTAACATGGATGAAAAATTTTCTGACTGATAGAAAAATGAGGGCAGTGATCAGAGGCAATGTATCGGACTGGAGAAATGTCACAAGTGGAGTACCACAGGGTTCAGTTCTTGCACCAGTGATGTTTATTGTCTACATAAATGATCTACCAGTTGGTATACAGAATTATATGAACATGTTGGCTGATGATGCTAAGATAATAGGAAGGATAAGAAACTTAGATGATTGTCATGCCCTTCAAGAAGACCTGGACAAAGTAAGTATATGGAGCACCACTTGGCAAATGGAATTTAATGTTAATAAATGCCATGTTATGGAATGTGGAATAGGAGAACATAGACCTCACACAACCTATATATTATGTGAGAAATCTTTAACCCTTAACATGCTCAGGATTTAACCCTCAAACCGCGCATATCATATATAAATGATATCAGTGACAAAATCGAAACCGCGCACATCATTTATATATGATTTCGTGTCTAGCGCTATAATTTAAACTCCCCGCGTGGGATAGGGGCAGCTATAGTACAGCCACGACCGATAGTTGCCAGATGCCACCTAGAAAAAAAATCCAGGCCAACATTCTTGGGTGTGAGAGCGTCAGTATTGAGCAAGCCACCAAGGCTGGCGCACGCAGCACGAGCTCACAGCACCGCTGTTCAGCTTGTGACCACAGCATCGCCTACAAATACCATAATATATATGATACTGCTATTATTTAGCAGTGAGAGTATTACTGAAGCCCCCTGACTGTGATAAAACTGACCAGGATTCTGATAATAGCAGGATTGTGCTGATATTTAGTGCTGTGCTCCATGGAGGGAGGAGTAAGGCTGTGGAGGGAGGGTTGTGGCGTCGTCTTCTGACTGTGTGTGGCCACCATTTATTGACTGCACTCACCATACCAGCTAAGTGGTTCGATATGGTGAACACAAATGTAGATACGTATATATAACGTGTGTATATAGGGTATAAACAGCAAGAGGAGTAGGTTGGGAGCCGCCATTTTGGTGAGGGCGGTGGCGTCGTCTGCACGACTTATCATGTTGTTTACTGGTGACCACAATAGTCTTTGGGCACCATACCAGTTTACTTGTACAAGTATAGTGTATAAAACGGGTAGATACTTATATATAATATGTGTATATAGCGTAATAACACCACAAACAGTATTGTTGAAGGACAAATATTAGTGCGTCTGGCCTTGAGGGCGGCCGCCGATCAGCTGACTGTGTGAGTAGCTACGTCTTTGTGGCCTTTACTCACCATACAAGCTTAGATGTACAGTTATGGTGAACAAAACATGTAAATACGTATATATAGCGTCTGTGTATAGTGAATAAATACAGAAAGAGTATTGTAGGAGGTGAATGAGGGTGAGTGAGGTGGTGGTGAGGGAGTGAGTGGCTCGCTGGTGTTTGGCGGTCACTCCTCGTTGCTTTTTGACTCACAAGACCAACTTAGTAGTTCGTTATGGTGTACAAAACATGCAAATACTTATATATAACCTGTGTATATAGTGTAACAACAGCGAAACTATTTGTTTATTGTTTTATGAACATAATAATTGAATCACTAATATGCACACCATAATTTTGAGTACAGCGATGGTTCACACATTTTATAATATAAATATACCACAATTCACTGTATGGAATAATATTACTGCAAAAAAACTAAGAAAAAATCAATCAGAGACATTGAAATAATTAGGTAATAATATATTTGTGGCAACTGCTGTCTGACAGCTCGGGCGGAGTAGACCTCATCTGGCGAAGGCTCTGCCAATGCCCCTTTTTTGCCACACTTCCCTACCCTATTGCGGCTAAAATATGCCACCTACGATTTTTTTGTTATTTTTTCCGTGATCAGGGAACAAAAATGAACACTTCTATAAGACGAAAGAATTTTTTGGAATTTTTTTTTTTGTTGCGCCTGTGGGTGTGAATTCCATTTGGGCCCCTAGCGGTTTGAGGGTTAATATCCTGTCATCCCCACAGGCGCATGTCATTTTGAAAAAAAAAAAAATTATTTTTTCTTCCTAACCTGTTAATTTGTGTTCACTGATCACGGGAAAAATAATAAAAAAATTGTAAGTGGCATATATTGCCCGCTATAGGGCAGGGAAGTCTGGCAAATTATAGGCGCTGACTCAGCATGCATCCCAGGCAGTCTGTTGCTCGCCAGCTGTCAGGCCGGAGTTGCCACAAAGAGATAATTACCTAATTATTTCAACGTCTCTGATTGATTTTTCATAGTTTTTTTGCTGTAATATTATTCAAAAGTGTGTAGTTTGATATATTTATATAATAAAATGAGTGAATCATTGCTATACTCAAAAATATGGTGTGCATATTATAGATTCAATTATGTTCATCAATCAGTGAACAAATACTTTGTCAGTTATTACACTATAAGCTCAGGTTATATATAAGTATCCGCATGTTTTGTTCACTATAACGAACCACTAAGTAGCTATTATGAGTCAAAAAGTAACGAGGAGTGATCGCCGTGTACCAGCCAGCCACTCCCGCCCTCCCTCAAGTCATCTGACTCACCCACATTCTCCTCCCACAATACTGTTTTTGCTATAATTCACTATATACAGACGTTATATATAAGTATCTACATGTTTTGTTCACCATAACTGTACATCTAAGCTTGTATGGTGAGTAAAGGCACAAAGGCGTAGGACCTCACACAGTCAGCTGATGGCTGTCACCCTCAAGGCCAGACGCACTAATATTTCTCCTCCAACAATACTGTGTGGTGTTATTACGCTATATACACACATTATATATAAATATCTACCTGTTTTATTCACCATACTTGTACAAATAAACTGGTATGGTGCCCAAAGACCATCGTGGTAACCAGTAAACAACACCGTCGTCTGCACGGTGGCGTCGTGCAGATGACGCCACCGCCCTCACCAAAATGGCAGCTCCAAACCTTCTCTTGCTGTTTATACCCTCTATACACACGTTATATATAAGTATCTACATTTGTGTTCACCATAGCGAACCACTAAGCTGGTATGGTGAGTGTAGTCAATAAAAGGTGGCCACACACAGTCAGAAGACATCGCCACCACCCTCCCTCCCACAGCATTACTCCTCCCTCCATGGCACACAGCACTAAATATCACCACAATCCTGCTATTATCAGAACCCTGGTCAGTTTTATCACAGTCAGGGGTCTTCTGTAATAATATCATCGCTACATAATAGCACGAACAAGTATATTTTGGCATTTTTAGGCGATGCTGTGGTCACAAGCTGAACAGCAGTGCTGTTAGCTCATGCTGCGTGCATCAGGCTTGGTTGCTCGCTCAATACTGAGGCCAATAACACCCGGGAGTTTGGCCCACGATTTTTTTAAAAATGGCGTCTGTTTACAAGAGCCCTGATGAAGGTGTGGTGAACCCCGTGTATCTGTGGGCCGTTTAAATCTTGCGTAGTACTCCAACACGTCATATGACGTGATGCGCAGTTGACTGGAACAACGTCCAACACGTCATATGACGTGATGCGCACTTTAAGGGTTAAACAAGAACAACATAATTTATGTGCATCGTCGGAGGCGTCTAAGAATGTGCAAGAAGCAGCGCGACCCCACCATGTGGTGTTGACGTTACTCAAACGAGCGTTCACCATACAGGACGATTTAACGCTGATCGGGCCGTTCGTTAGCCAAAATGTTCGCCTTTTGGGGCGATCGTTATGCAAGGTACCACTGTACCTCTGTTCATTGTAAGAAAATTTAACACAATACACAAAGATTAGATTAATACACAATAATGAAAACATACAATAATGACAGATTAGTAGGTACATTAGGGTAAAATTTGAGAGGTAACAACATATCAACATACCCATATCAACAGAGTATGTTGGTTAACATACCCAAATCATACCTGGAAATATTAGGAAATATCATACTTACTGGGTATGAGTTAACATACTCATATCAACAGAGTGCAGTCCAGAGCTGATAAATTGGCCACCCTGGAAAGGGGGTGGGCGGGGAAGTGGATTAGACATCCACCAAGGCCAAATCAGAAAGCGGCATTTCAAAACATTACATGATAGTTTTCTGGGGGGAGCCCAGTTGGCTCCCTGAAGCTAGCTTACTGATTAAGTGCCATGCTACCTAAGTATCATCAGTTGCGTAGTTTTTGTTGCCTACTGGGAAGCACGAGCCAGAACCTGATCCCCTTCAAAGAGATGCAGGGAGTAGTGGCCTTTGAATACCTTACAGTTAAAGTTTATCATCTTGCCATCAACTAGGGAAGCACCCAGAAAGGCAGGCAAATCAAAACAGACTACTGCATTGGTTGAAAAAGGAGACCAGCACCCTCAAAATGTTTAAAGAACTCCCCCAACAAGAAAACAAACAAAAACAAAAATTAAAAAAACCAGCCCTGCGCTAGTTAGCTCCACCTCTTCCCCCTCGTTCGGAAGAGTGGGGACCCGGCCCGGGTCATTTGGGGTGACACTGTTCAGTTTTTGACTGATATTGTGTGCCAAGTGTTGGTGTCGCTTTGGCTCCGTGTTCTCATGTTTATTGGTGGTTTTGCCCTTGAGGCGGTGTTCCCTACACTGAGTTGTGCATGAGCCAGGAGTTATGTACTGGAGCTACCTGTGCTCAGGGTTATCTTCCTTGTGTGCTCTGTATGTATTACCTTTGCAAGGTCAAGGTTGCCTTCCCTGGAGCATTTGGGCAACACTCCCGTCAGGGGGGCCTCCTTGCTTGTAGTGGTTCTCTCTCTTGGTGTATGCCAGGGAGCCTCCAGGTCTCACTTAGAAAATGGCATTTCATTACATTCAATGCTGGTTTTCTGGTGGAAGCCCCTTTGGCTCCCTGGAGCTACTTAACTAAAGATAAAAACAAGAGGGACTTACCCGGGAGGCATTCGCCACTCACTCCTCAACACGAAGTCGAGACAACTGGCTGCAACTGCCGACCCAATGTGACACATGCCCGACTAGGGTCAGGAACATTGACTGGGTAGCGACCGGCCAGGACCCTGTTCGACCTCCAAACACTGCGAGCCCGAATGTCAGCCCAAGACATGATACCGAAGACAGCAACCAACGCAACAAACTTATGCATGTCATGGGCATGGGGATAGACCACAGGCTGGCTGGAACGAATAACCCTGTGGACGACCTGGAAGACTCGAACCCTGGAACAGGGAAGAAGGGACTGGGTCAACCCAAAGTGCATCTCCGTTCACCGAGGCCGTGGCTCGCAGATAACGGCGAAGAGCCGCAATTGGACGTAACACATGATGCACCCCCGGCCAAACCAACAAATCAACAACCCAAGGACCCCTCCGGAAAGAAGCAGTCTCATTCTTTGCCAGAAAAGGAGACGGCTGCACAAACAAACCTACCATCAGGACCAAAAGAGCAGAAACCAATGCACCAGAGGAGAGCATGAAGCTCCCCGACCCGACCCTCTTTTCTACGGAAAAGAACCATAGAAAAACAACCCTGAACTGAAGAGGCCACTACAAACAGAGGAGAAATGAGAGCACCCTGCCCAACGACCAGGATGAGTCAGGCAGTGCATGAGCAGGCTGAAGGTGAAACAATGTACAGAACAGCTTGCAGAATGGAGCAGAAGTAACATCCATACTGAATGAAAGCTGCAGCGGCTCCATCAGCGCCGCACACTACAAAGCGACAGTATTTGGCGGAGATGACAGTCCGGAAACGACCACAAAGGAAAGACAAGACAACCCTAACAAAGACCAAAGTACGCATATGCAGAGATAGGAAAAAATGGAAGAACTGCCAGGCAACTCCATACTGGTGCCGAGATGAAGCACGCAGGTGGGACCCCTTAACAAAACCACCTGTGCACCATACAAGAGATGATAGACTCGAGTCAGAAAATCAGATGCGAAGACTCGAGGAGAAGAACGAACCAGCGTCTGGAATCTTCTCAAATGTAGGTTCAAACCCTCGTCATGGCCCTTGTGGATTTGTTCATTTGATGCATCACGCTATTGTGATTTCTGTGTGCAGAAGAGGCTTACCCAGCCAGCCCCAAACCCCCCCTGAAGGAGGAGGAGGGGCCACCCAACGCCACCTCACACCGCACAAAATGATCCAAAGGGCCCTCAAATTGTTGGACCAGGTGCGAGCAGAGTGAGCGAGCAAGCTCCCCCCCCCCCCACCATCGCCCCATCAATAGGACGAACCACGAAAAGTTTCTTATTTTGACTTTTACCCAGTTATTCATTCCTCAATCCATACCCATTTGCAAGATCGTTGGTCTTCTGTTACTGGTAACAAGCTGTGTGGTCTTAAGGGTGGGTAGCGTGTCTCCATGGTCTTCCTCCTACCACCGTAACCGGCGGTGGGAAATGGGTCTGGCGAGGTTATGTATTGGCCATACCCATTTATCTAATGGGCACTTAATGGAGCACTGCCCTGCTCCTTATTGCTAAACTACATTGTCCCTCTTACGGTCAAGCATATCCTTGTTGAATATCTGAGCTTTCAGGATGTGCGTGCGTCTTGTTTCCCGACTGTCCCTTGCGGTCACCTATCCCTCGATAGAATTCTTGGTGAATCGGATACCTATGATGTTGTTCGCCTTATGAGCTTTTTATTTTCATATTGGCGCCTTATGCGCTTTTATTCTCATATCTTCAAATTTTCTTACAGTATATTTGTTAATATTCTTCAAATCTGCTACAAATTAATTACTTAAAATTATCCGTTTGATTTAGGACCTGCCCGAAATACTATGCGTGTTAGTGGCTTTGCAAGAATTTAAAAACATCAATGCTATATGTACTCTCATAAACCCAACGTACCTTCTTGTATATATACAAATAAATAAATAAATAATAAATAAAAAAATTGAGGAGATCTGCCCTGTCATGTCTGGTTTGCAGTGTTGTTAGTCATGAGGCCCTCAGCCGTTCCTGGTACGAGAGCTGACTTAGTTCTGGAATGATTTTTGTTGCCTGGTGTTGAACTTTTTTCAATGAAGCTATGTCTTTCTGAAGATGAAGTCTCCATGCTTGGATACAATAATCCAAGTGGAGGTGCAACACAGAGATTTTTACAGTTGAATAACTACCTTCTTTTCCTTAAAATCGAAGGTACTCCTAAGGTTTGGTTAGCTTTTTTTTTCTACTGCTGCTCCCACTTGTTGTGCACCTTTCAGTGAATGATGGATTCTGACTCAAGGTCATTCCCTTTATCAATCTGCTGCAAGGCAATGCTGTTAATTTGATAGTTGTGATGTGAGTTGTTATGCCTCACATGCAAGGTCTTGCATTTGTCAATATTAAAAAGCATTTGTCAGTCATCTGACCATTTGTGGAGTTCATGTAGAACTCTTTGTAAGGCCTCGATATAATTTTCACTTCCCACGTTACATAAATCTTTGTATTATCTGCAAATTTGATGTGTTTTGTATTTTTCTCATGTTTCAATTATCAAAGCTATCAACATTGATAAAATGTTTATTGAGAAAATTTTGTGAGGCAACCCTTTCATGAAATGATATTTCATACTGCATATTAGGTATTTCAGGGTTGAGACAAGTTTCAAGAGCTCTTGAAAGAGCATTTTCATACCTAAAAATTACTAAGATTCTGGAGGTAATCCACGAGGAAAAGTAATTCCCAAAGGAGACAAGTCATGAAAACATCTTGGATAGTACTTAGTAAATGTGTGGTTGGTGATGTATCATTTGTATGGTAGCAAATTCGCATAGTGAGTAGAGGTTTAAAAATATAGAAAGCTATTTATGACTTCCAGGTACTTTCTGGAAAATCCACCTGCACCGGAGCATTGTGTTACTCTAATATATGGAGCCAATCTTGCTGACAACCGCATGCTGATATTGGTAGCTCCACCTTCTGTTGCTCAACTTTGGTGTCAAGGATTGCAAGTGAGTATATGCATTTGCACCACCTAGAATTTTTCAAGTTTAAATTGTTGAGAAGTGAATATATGGCCTACTGTACAACAATACATCTTCTACAGCCACAATAACTTAGCTGAAAATTAGACAACCAATCCACAAATCTGAGGATAAAAGAATCTGACTTTTTAGTTCATCCTGGACTGATGTAAAGTCGATGACGTGATAATGGTCCAAGATGAACCGAAATGTTGTCAATTCATTTATTTTCAGATTTATGGGTTGGGTGTCTGGTACATGTTGTTTGCATCTCTGAACAGGTGCTAGTACGTGCTCAAAGACGGATGGCAAGTGTGAGCGATAAACGACTTTATTGGCTGAAAGAGCAATATCTTAAGCTGTACTTTGAGGATGAAGCCTGTAGTGGTCCCAAACCGGCTGAAGCAATTAAGGTAACTCAAGAGGCATCAAATGTGATAAGTAATTCAGACAAATTTCACCTAGTTATTCTCATCTTATTGTTCTTGTAGTACTTGAATGTTGGCTCTCTGGTACTCTCTCAACCTTCAATCCACTGGTTTTTATTAGCTGCAGTTACAGGATGAGAGTTACGCTTGTAATCTCTTGTTTTTCATATAATTTTTGTCATACGACACCTTGAAGCGATTTACTGTCTTGGTATCCACCCCTTCTCACTTTAATTGTTTACGCTGTCCTCAACTCTTACTGAAAGAGCACGTCTATGTATTCTTCTGGTACCTTTGTTTCCTTAGCTTGATCTATGAACACTTTTTCTTGAAGTTGCTGGTTTGAAAAATTCCTCCTCGTCTCTGCCCATTTGGTACTATATTGTACCTGTTGATTATATTGCCTCTTTGTTTCCTTCTATCATCCACTTGTAGCATATATAACATCTCTAGCCTCTCCACATAGCTCTTTTTTTTAGTTCCAGAAGCCATTAAGCAGCATGTCTGCACCTTATCCAGTTTATTGATGTCCTTCTTGAGAAATGGACACCGCACAACTGCTGCATATTCTAATCTGTAGGTTACGTGTTGCATGTTTTCCCCTCGTCCATATTTCATTTGACATATATTTCCCACAAATTTCATCTGACATGTGTTGCTTTATTCATTTTCTTTGTCTTTAGTTCCAGTTTACAGAACAGCCTCATGTGTGGGGGATGATGAACATTCCCTCAGAATCTAAGGCAAAACTCCATCTGACATGATTGCTTTAATTCTGTCTAATTCTTTGTGGTTTTTCTACCTCTAGGCACTAATACATATTCTATGTTGTGTTTGAAAGTTGTTATTTTTGCTTGTTCTATGAAAATCTCATTCTGCATAAACATCTTTGGAACTATTCGTTTAGTGTTAGACATTTTATTTTGTCTGCAAGTCTGTCTCCCACTTAAAGTAGTAGTACTAGTAGTAATCCCTTTGTTTATATTTATACCTCAATAAACTTATTTGAATTGAATTTGAAAATAGTAGCAGTAATAGTAGTAGTAATAGAGGTAGAAATAGTAGTACTGTACCTAATTTTATCCTCATAGTTTCCTATCCAGTGCTTGAAACTTGCACTGTATCTTGTGCTACCCACTCCCCCAATATATGTGCCTAAGCCATGCGACTTCACCATCGTGCTATCAACTTGTATCATCGTTATGTTGAATGCGAATTTTACTACACTGTACCTATTAATTTTCGTCAAATTTTCTTATGCACCTGTTAATATTCTTCAAATTTTGCTACAAATTACCTTCTTAAAATTATCTATTACATTAAAGACCTTCCCAAAGTGCTGTGTGTGTATTAGTGGCTTTACAAGAATGAAAAAACATCAATGCTTTGTACCTGCATAAACTCAATGTACTTTCTTGTATATGTGTATATATATATATATATATATATATATATATATATATATATATATATATATATATATATATATATATATATATATATATATATATATATATTTATATATATAAATAAATAAATAAAATAAATCAATAAATAAGTAGTAATAGTAGTAGTAGTAGTAATAGTAGTAGTAATACAGTGAGAAATCACATTAATATGGTATATCAGTGAACAAATCCAAAGGAGCCTTAACCCCTCAACTGCTCGGCTTTTAAATTTGACACCCCCCAATGCGCAGGAAATAAATTCTCTGGAAAAAATTATTTTCTGGTTTGAAAGTGTCAAAAACCCTTCCCTGACTATGGGTATAGTAACTGTAAGTCGAAATTGTACTTGCTTTGTCTACTATGGGGTCCGTATGTTGGCACGTGATGTCATCATTCCCCATTCGCCCATGGTGTACGCTCCCGTGGCCAGTAGGGCGCCCGGGGCAGGATGCGCGAATATATTCTTGTTCATTTTTTGCGCACAGTTCCAAATACATTTTATTTGTTTTTATGTGCCAGTCTTATGTATAATGAACACATACACTTTATTATTATTAGTTCTATATAGTAGAACATCTGTATTGTCCGAAGACACTGTTACGTGCATGACACATGTGTACACATATCCGGCACATATTTCCAATATATTATGCTAATTTTGTATATATGCAATCTATTTACACACTGTACACACTCACCATAAACACACTCAGAACGCCACAAGTATCTTAATATCTTAAAAATATCTTAAGAAGCACATCAACAAACTGGAAAAGGTGCAAAGACATGCTACTAAGTGGCTCCCAGAACTGAAGGGCAAGAGCTACGAGGAGAGGTTAGAAGCATTAAATATGCCAAAACTAGAAGACAGAAGAAAAAGAGGTGATATGATCACTACATACAAAATAGTAACAGGAATTGACAAAATCGACAGGGAAGACTTCCTGAGACCTGGAACTTCAAGAACAAGAGGTCATAGATTTAAACTAGCTAAACACAGATGCCGAAGAAATATAAGAAAATTCACCTTCGCAAATAGAGTGGTAGACGGTTGGAACAAGTTAAGTGAGAAGGTGGTGGAGGCCAAGACCGTCAGTAGTTTCAAAGCGTTATATGACAAAGAGTGCTGGGAAGACGGGACACCACGAGCGTAGCTCTCATCCTGTAACTACACTTAGGTAATTACACTTAGGTAATTACAAGTGTGAGCTGCCACACCCAGCCAGCCAGTACTCCCTCACTCCTCCAACATCGTACTTGCCATCACCCCTCCTCCCACCTTACTGTTATGGTTTTTATTACATTATTTACATATGTTATGTATACATATCTATATGTTTTATTCACCAGAACTATGCAAGTAAGCCGGTATTGTGTCCAAACAGTACAGTGGCCACGATACACTGCATGAGAAATCACACAGCATGCAGCAGACGGTGCTACGATTAAGAGGTCACCTCCCACACCAAAATAGCTCCTCTCAACATACTCCTATTGTCGTTATTACACTATATACACACATTGTATATACTCATGTACGTACATGTTAACCATAGCAAACCACTAAGCTAGTATGGTGAGCAAAACAAGAGTGGCTGCCACACAGTGAGGCTACCTCGATTCCCTCCCTCCCCCTCACCAAAATTCCTTCTCCCCACAATACTATGCACAGTGCAAATTATCACCACAATCCTGGTCACTAATTCCTGTAAATGAATAATTGACCACAAGTTTATTTTGTTCAGGAACCTAAGAAGTCATTTGAAGATTCCTAGATGGACGAAATAATGCTGTGGTGCTGTGAACATCGTGAACAGCATTGAATCACTGATATTTGAACGTTGTACTCAGTCATTATCACACTCGGCTTTGTTCTTACTGAGCTTACTTCAGAGAACCAGACACGATAAGAATTCCAGAGAACAACATAGAGCAGATAGAGGTGTCTAGAGATGAAGTGGAAAATATGCTAAAGGAGCTCAGTAAGAACAAAACAGCTGGCCCAGATGGCGTTTCACCATCAGTTCTGAGAGAATGTGCACCTGAGCTCAGCATTCCACTTCATCTGATCTTTCAGGCATCCCTGTAATTACCTAAGTGTAATTACCTAAGTGTAGTTACAGGATGAGAGCTACGCTCGTGGTGTCCCGTCTTCCCAGCACTCTTTGTCATATAACGCTTTGAAACTACTGACGGTCTTGGCCTCCACCACCTTCTCACTTAACTTGTTCCAACCGTCTACCACTCTATTTGCGAAGGTGAATTTTCTTATATTTCTTCGGCATCTGTGTTTAGCTAGTTTAAATCTATGACCTCTTGTTCTTGAAGTTCCAGGTCTCAGGAAGTCTTCCCTGTCGATTTTATCAATTCCTGTTACTATTTTGTACGTAGTGATCATATCACCTCTTTTTCTTCTGTCTTCTAGTTTTGGCTTTGGCTTTTCTAGTTTAGTTTCCCTGTGTACAGGAATCGTAGCAGACGCGTGGAAACGGGCTAATATAGTTCCAATCTACAAAAGTGGCAGCAGGGAAGACCCCCTCAATTATAGATCTGTATCATTGACAAGTGTAATAGTGAAAGTATTGGAAAACCTAATCAAAACTAAATGGGTAAAACACCTGGATAGAAAAGATATAATATTAGACAGACAGTATGGTTTTCAATCTGCAAGATCCTGTGTATCGAATTTGCTCAGTTTCTATGATCGAGCCGCAGAGAGAGTACAGGAAAGAGATGGTTGGGTTGACTGCATCTATCTGGACCTAAAAAAGGCTTTCGACAGTTCCACATAAGAGGTTGTTCTGGAAACTGGAAAATATTGGAGGGGTGACAGGTAAGCTTCTAACATGGATGATAAATTTTCTGACTGATAGAAAAATGAGGGCAGTGATCAGAGGCAATGTATCGGAATGGAGAAATGTCACAAGTGGAGTACCACAGGGTTCAGTTCTTGCACCTGTGATGTTTATTGTCTACATAAATGAACTACCAGTTGGTATACAGAATTATATGAACATGTTTGCTGATGATGCTAAGATAATAGGAAGGATAAGAAATTCAGATGATTGTCATGCCCTTCAAGAAGACCTGAACAAAATAAGTATATGGAGCACCACTTGGCAAATGGTTTTTAATGTTAATAAATGTCATGTTATGGAATGTGGAATAGGAGAACATAGACCCCACACAACCTATATATTATGTGAGAAATCTTTAAAGAATTCTGATAAAGAAAAAGATCTAGGGGTGGTTCTAGATAGAAAACTATCACCTGAGGACTACATAAGGAATATTGTGCAAGGAGCCTATGCTATGCTTTCTAACTTCAGAATTACATTTAAATACATGGATGGCGATATACTAAAGAAATTATTCATGACTTTTGTTAAGCCAAAGCTAGAATATGCAGTTGTTGTGTGGTGCCCACATCTTAACACTTTCGCGCTTTATATTAGAGATAACTCGTCACTGGTTTTTCTTACGATTCCGCATAACTGCCTACTTTTCTTGTCAATCGAAAAAATATTTCTATAAATTCCATTTTTTTAACCGAAATGGATGGGGATACTTTTGTTTTGTAGAGAATTTATTTGCGAATTTTTTGGTACCAGAATGAATATTATATCACATAAACTTCTATGAGTAAAAAAAAAAATACACAAAGTATGTTTGGGGGTGTGGCGAGCGTGTGGCAGTGGGTTCCCTTTAGCCGTTGATATATCCAACACGTGGGAAATATTTGTATGTGTTATGTATATGTCTGTGTAGGGAATTTTACTGTGATCACTGTCATACAAATTATAAAATGTTTCAACAAGTATAAACATGACAAACATCAAACGAACGAAAACAATGCGTTCGTTTCTGCCGCGAACGCATACTGAGCGACGTGGTTCTATATTTGGCGCTTCTCTTACACATGCTTTGTACCAATGTTATACAGTTCATCTTATAGAAAATTTTATTGCGAACACATTGGTATAAAAAAGAAATACGTACATAGAAATGTAGGGTCAGGAAACGTATAAACTTTCCAAGCATGATTTTCCCCTCCTGTGTTTTCGCCAGTGCACTCGCGGCTAACTACTCTCCACTTCACACACTCTTGCGGGTGGGCAATTACCTATATTAAACATTCATATGCATATGTCCGTGTAGAGAATTTTATTGCGATTCCAATCATACCAAAATTAGCGATGTAGGACAACTGTAGGCTTCGCAACCATTAAGAAAGTGGAAACATTTTGTTGCTGTTTGGCGCTCTCGGCGAGTGATCTGCATAGTTTTTTATTTGGTGTTGATACTCCTTATGCTTGGGCGGCATTTTATAGGTATGCTCTTATAGACAATTTCATTGCGAACACAGTGACACCAAATTTAAATACGTGCGCCTTCAATTATTGTCAGGACAGTCAAAAGAGTATACACTTTTCCGCGTAGGCGCGCGAAGTGCCGAAAGCATCTGGGGTATTGTTTTTTTTTGAGCGCCGAGAGCGCGAAAGTGTTAAGAAGCACATCAACAAACTGGAAAAGGTGCAAAGACACTCTAATAAGTGGCTCCCAGAACTGAAGGGCAAGAGCTACGAGGAGAGGTTAGAAGAATTAAATATGCCAAAACTAGAAGACAGAAGAAAGAGGTGATATGATCACTACGTACAAAATAGTAACAGGAATTGATAAAATCGACAGGGAAAATTTCCCGAGGCCTGGAACTTCAAGAACAAGAGGTCATAGATTTAAACTAGCTAAACACAGATGCCGAAGAAATATAAGAAAATTCACCTTCGCAAATAGTGGTAGACGGTTGGAACAAGTTAAGTGAGAAGGTGATGGAGGCCAAGACCGTCAGTAGTTTCAAAGCGTTATATGACAAAGAGTGCTGGGAAGACGGGACACCATGAGTGTAGCTCTCATCCTGTAACTACACTTAGGTAATTACACTTAGGTAATTACACACATACATACAGACAGACAGACACATTATTAGGTGACGCTGTGGTCACAAGCTGAACAGCAGGGCTGAGAGCTCATGCTACGTGCGCCAGCCTTGGTTGCTCACTCAGTACCAGTCTCCCACACCCGGGAATGTGGACCATGATTTTTTTTAAAGATGGCGTCTGTTTACAAGAGCCATGTGGAAGTTGATGTGAACCCCATGTAGCCGTGGGAGTTTTGAATGGAACGCTAAAAATATAAATACCCGGAGGCACGTTGCGCACCCCTATCGAGGGCCTGCAGGTGCGTTGCGCAGTTTAGGGGTTCATGAGGCTTGGAACCTATGTGCTGGGTGTTCCCAGGCATGCTCTAGTCAACTGTACCATGACAAGGAAAAGAATTACAACCTGGGGTACTACTGCACCCAGAAGAGTGCTGAGGCTTCCACTGAAGCCTTACTGGGGTTTCACACAATTTCCCTCGTGCACTCTGAGGTAGTACTACTGGTTGACAGAGCCTGAGTGCATGGGGGAATTGTGTGAAATCCTGGTTAGGCAACCTTTTCTCAACTTATTTCACTTCTTCTGACACATTTATCTTCTCACCTGTTTTTTAAAATACACTACACCCTTATATTTTGGGGGGAACACGACTCACGTTATCAACCTATTCTACAATACTTAGGAATTTGAAATATCTGGGAGCTCTTCTGATGCAGCTGTTGATTCAGGGGTGGTCTGGTATGTGTTCTTATATAAAAATATAACAAAATTCTCCATGTAGTGTATACAAGCGAGGCTTTTTTCTCTGATAGTAAATAACATTCACTCAATATGAATGATCAATCTTCAACAGATCTAGATACAATTCGTCTATCACTTTTGACTGGTTGGTAGAGTGAAGGCCTCGCTTTGGTGATGCAAAGCATACACTGCTTGATACTTACGAATATTCGCAAGAGAATGAGTGATCGTAAGCACATGAGGGGAACAAATCCCACATGACTCTCGGGTCAAAGGTGTCACTGACCCAACAAGCTGCCTGGTGGAGGCAGAACGGATGATCATTCCCCTGAGGCAAGGGCGACGAACAGCTCTCAAAATCGCACAAAGGGACAGCAGGCTCAGAAGAGGTATCCATCGTACATCTGACCTGCTGGGGGTGTTCCAGAGCCTGTAGGGTGAATGATCCCTACAGGAAGCCCAGGCACTGGGGCCAGCTAAGTCAGTAACTCATATCGGTGCAGGCAATCCAACTGCAAGAAGTCGCAGGAAAGCCTCAGGGACAACAGAGGAGGACCACTACCCACAACCTAGGCTCAGCCCAATCAGGTGAAAGGCAGAACTCCTCTGCTGAAAAAGTGAACCGAAACGCTGGCAAAAGTGATAACACTAAAACCCTCGAAACTCCACAATAGCAAACAAGCAGTCAGATAGAAATATCGGCTCACTGTCGCTAGCTAAAGAGCTAGCTACACTGGCTGCAGTGCACCCCATCACCCAAAAAACACTCCCACACCCATGGCAAGACAGAAAACCCAAAGCCCCCGACGCACCTCAAGGGCAAAAACTACCACCATTGAGAAAGTCCTCTAACTGGGAGCGAATCCCAAATGCCCCAGGGAAGGGAACCCTGACCACACAAGGGCAGTATCTGTACTTACTCACTTAGGGAAGGTGATCCTAAGCACATGCAGCGCCATTACTCTAAACCTCCTCGACACACAATTAGTGTAGGAACAGCCTCACAAGGCAAAACACCCCTAAAATAAGAAGCTGTGGCCAGAGCGACTGACGACCGCTAGGCACGAACATCGGTAAACTGACTGGTGGTGGCAGCCGGTTACCCTTGAGTGGGTAGGTGTGGGTAATGAGCGGGGGATAGTTGGATGAAGTTTTGCTTGTTTGTTTTCTTTTTGAGGAATTTCTTTTGATATTTTGAGGGTGTGGGTCACAATTTTTCAACCAGACAGTAATCTGTTCATATTCACCAACCTTTCTGCGTGCTTTCTCTGGTCGATGGCAAGATGATAAACCTTTAATTAAAAGTTTTCATGAGCCATTGCTCACTGCGCCTCTGTGAGTGAGCCGGGTTCTGGCTAGTGGTCTCCGGTAGGCTTACAAGAACTCTGAGACTGATGACTTGAAGTAGTATGGCACTTAATCAGTAAGTTAGCTTCAGGGAGCCGATGGGGCTCCCCACAGAAATACAGTTTGATATAAATTGCTTTGTTTGATAAACTAAAACTCTAGATTTCACTGTAAAATAAAATAGAGGGGTAGAACCCTTTGGATTTTTTCTTAAGAGATTTAAATTTCTAACAAATCTTGTGGGCAGACTTACACCTGTATTTAGAGGGGACCCATTATAGGGAGGTCCATATTTGGGATGGTGCATTGTACACTAAAAATTCTCATTAACTAATACATTGAATACTATAGCATTGAATCCTAATTTTATTATAGATTTTTGGTGGGAGAAATTGGGTTACATCTACTGCTGGTAGCATGTCTCCACAAGACCCGGGAGCAGCAAAAAGAGGCTCAGGCTCAACTAGATTAAGAAAACTGAAGTCTCAAGCAACTATCAATGTTGCAAAGGTGAGTTTGATTTTTTTTATAATATACATTACATTACATTATGCATTATTAGTAAATAAGTGACACATGTTTTAAATTATTTTTAGCACACACTTAGGAATTCTGGGTTCAGTGAAAGGCATAGGGATAGAATTTGGAACAAAAGTCTTTGTTGTAGTGAAGGCATTTGACTTGCCATTTTCCCATCAGGGGGTCTCTTGCTTTACATTCCAGGGGGTTCCCAAGGCTTCTTGAGGGGGGTATGCCTTCCAGTTCTCTCTTTGAAATCTGACATTGATCCTGGCTCTTCCCCGAGGTTTTTGTTTTTAGTGTGGGGGGGGGGGGCTCTGGAGTAGTAGAAAGGCCTGGGATGGGTCCTTGGCACCCTTTGACTTGGCCCTCGTGTCTTCTTCCAAGAAGTGGTCACTCCAAGAGAGTGGGGGGTATGAGTTATCTTTCTCCTCAGTCTCCTCCTCTTTTGTTTGTTTATGCTTGGTTTATTCAAATTCAAATGTTTATTCAGGTAAAGTGCATACATGCAGGGTGTGATACAAATATTGATGAATTTATAGATAAGAGCTAGTACATACAATGCCTAAAGCCACTATTATGCAAAGCATTTCGGACAGGAAAACACTAAAGACTAAAGCTTAATACTAATTAAGTCTTTACAGTCTCCGTGGTGTAGTGGTAAGACACTCGCCTGGCGTTCCGCGAGCGCTATGTCATGGGTTCGTATCCTGGCCAGGGAGGATTTACTGGGCGCAATTCCTTAACTGTAGCCTCTGTTTAACGCAACAGTAAAATGAGTACTTGGATGAAAAAACGATTCTTCGCGGCGGGGATCGTATTCCAGGGACCTGCCCGAAACGCTACGCGTACTAGTGGCTGTACAAGAATGTAACAACTCTTGTATATATCTCAAAAAAAAAAAAAAAAAAAAAAAAAAAAAAAAAAAAAAAAAAAAATTGAGATTAAAGTATAAAATGTGATGAGAAAATATAAAAATAAAAAAGGGGGACATGGCAGAATAACAGCAAAAAATGCAATTTGGTCGACAAACAGCATTGTTTAACCCTTTAGTTGCGCATCCCATCATATGATGCTTTGACCGAATTGTGGTAAATTGCGCATCGCATCATATGATGCTTTGGAGTACTACACAAGATTTAAACGGCCCGCAGATACACGGGGTTCACCACACCTTCATCAGGGCTCTTGTAAACAGACACCATTTTAAAAAAAATCGTGGGCCAAATTCCTGGGTGTTAGGGGCCTCAGTATTGAGTGAGCTACCAAGCCTGATGCATGCAGCATGAGCTCACAGCACTGCTGTTCAGCTTGTGACCACAGCATCGCATAAAAATGCCATAATATACTTGTTCATGCTATTATGTAGCGATGATATTATTACAGAAGACCCCTGACTGTGATAAAACTGACCAGGGTTCTGATAATAGCAGGATTGTGGTGATATTTAGCACTGTGCTCCATGGAGGGAGGAGTACTGCTGTGGGAGGGAGGGTGATGGCGTTGTCTTCTGACTGTGTGGGGCCACCTTTTATTGACTGCACTCGCCATACCAGCTTAGTGATTCGCTATGGTGAACACAAATGTAGATAAAAATAAAATTTCTGGATGAGTTCTGGAGGCTCCCTTGCAACCCCCATTCCCTTCCCAGTCGACCAGACCACACACTAGAAGTTGAAGGGACGACGACGTTTCGACAATCGACGACAATCGACTTGAATGGTCCAGGACGGACCGAAACGTCGTCGTCCCTTCAATTTCTAGTGTGTGGTCTGGTCAACATACTTCAGCCACATTTTTGTGACTTATCGCCTGCCCCCTCCCAGTCGGCAGTTTTTCGCGTGTTTTGACATCCAGCCTGAGAACTAATGGTTGGATTGCTGGTGCGGTGGGTCTGGGGCTCCCCCTTTTCCCTGAGGGGGGAGCTGCGCAGACGGGCGGCACGGCTCGAGTGACTTCATGCTTGATTGCTCATTTTCACTTGGGGAGTTCTGTCCACTTGTTTGTCTATTTTTGGCAATTTAACCAGAAAAAGGGTTAGTTTTGGGGCGCTTACCTTTTTGGGTGCCTTTCCCAGTCGATGGCAGATATCGACTGCTCCAAAAGTCACATTTGCATTTCTATAGACCATTGCTCCTCGTGCCTCTGAGGGGGGGCCCAGATTTTGCCTCATGGTCCCCAGTAGGCCTAGAACTTCACCCACATCGTCTGATGTCAAAGTTAGTGATAGTCTTATCAGCCTGGATAGCTCCAGGGAGCCTCCGGGACTCGCCCAGAAAATGGGGTTTCATAACATTCAACACTGGTTTCTTTTTAATGTTTAGAATGTGTCCCTGGAAATTCAGCTTATCGTTGAGAACACTAAGGAATTTACCATCCACTTTGTTACTAATTTGCATATTGTTTAGTTGTGTCATTAGCAAATAAAATTGGTTTGAGGTGTTGAGAGGCATGTGGAAGGTCATTAATGTAGATGAGAAAGAGGAGAGGGCCAAGTATGCTGCCCTATGGAACACCAATGTTGATGGGTAGTGTAGGAGAAATTGAATTATTTACAGAAACAAATTGGAGCCTGTCAGTAAGGTAGGACTGAAGGTATTGGAAGGAGTGACCTCTGACTCCATAATGATGATGTAATTTAAGAAGAAGGTTTTGGTGGTTGACAGTGTCAAAAGCCTTATGTAGGTCAACAAATAACCCAACAGGGAACTCATTTTTATCAAGAGCTGCATGTATCAAGTTAATCATACTAATCAGTAATTTAATTATAATTCCCTAAGTGTAGTTACAGGATGAGAGCTACGCTCGTGGTGTCCCGTCTTCCCAGCACACTCTGTCATAAAACGCTTTGAAACTACTGACGGTCTTGGCCTCCACCACCTTCTCCCCTAACTTGTTCCAACCGTCTATCACTCTGTTTGCGAAAGTGAATTTTCTTATATTTCTTCGGCATCTGTGTTTAGCTAGTTTATATCTATGACCTCTTGTTCTTAAAGTTCCAGGTCTCAGGAAATCTTCCCTATCGATTTTATCAATTCCTGTTACTATTTTGTATGTAGTGATCATATCACCTCTTTTTCTTCTGTCTCAGTGCATAGGTAGTGCTGTTTTGGGGGTCTGAAACCATATTGGCAAGAGCTAAGTATATTGTGTTTAGCTAGATAAGAGAAATGCTTCTTGTTGATTAGCTTTTCAAATATTTTTGATAAGGTTAGCAGAATTTATATAGGTTTGAAATGGTTGACATCAGTGAGAGCACGACATTTATGGACTGGGGTTACTCTCGCTTTTTTTTTAGTATTTCCGGAAAGGTTTGGAGTTCAAATGATTTGTTGTAGAGCAATGCAATGGCAGGAGCTAGAAATCTGGAGGCTTTTTTTTATAAATTATAGTTGGTATCTCAGCATGGATCTCGGCAAGGTATCAGTTGGTATTTCAGCAAGGATTTCCTGTCAAGTTTGTAGGCTGTATAGTAATTACAAATAACTGCATAGGGCTTATAGGGTATTTAAGTAAACAAATTTTTTTGTCAGCAGGATGGTACAAAACCTTCTGATGAAGTTAGAATAGCACAATCTCCAGCACTTTCAACTACCAGTCGTCGTACAATTATTCCTCCTGTTCATCCATCTCCACCTCGCTCACGATCCTGTGAAACTACTTCTGAACATTTGATTGGACCAGTTACACATGCACCTCTTCTCCATTCTCCAGCCATTCCTAGAGCTTCATATGATCCTGCTACTGGTTTACCATCGCCTCCACAGCAAACTATTGGATATAGGTTTGTAAAATTGTGTTGTTATAAAATACCTTCTGATTATGTTGACCAGACCACACACTAGAAGTTGAAGGGACGACGACGTTTCGTCCCACAATCGACTTGAGAATGGTCCAGGACGGACCGAAACGTCGTCGTCCCTTCAACTTCTAGTGTGTGGTCTGGTCAACATACTTCAGCCACGTTATTGTGACTCATCGCCTGCATACCTTCTGATTATTTTGAGCTTTATAACTTTAAATTAAATAAATATTTCTCCTTACATATGTGTTATAATTGTATATTTGCAATAAACTTTACTCTACAGAGAGCGTAGTCGATCTAGTGGAGGTGGAGAATTCATGACCCTTGCGCCTCGAGGATTCCGGGGCGAGTCTATTACACAGGCGGCAGAACTGGACTTCACTGACTTTGTGGTGCTTTACAAATCTTTTAGCTTACGAGCACGAAAGGACCTTAGAGATGTATTCAAAACATTAGCTGTGACACGTAAAAGTCTCTCGGATAGTTCTCTTGAAGATCCATCAAGCCCAACGTCACCTCCGAGTCCTGGTCACAGGACTCCTCTTGCAAAACCTACACTTGGCCTCCTCACCAGGAATACCTCATTAGATCTTCTAGTCTTTAGAAATAATTGCCAAAAGAAAAAGATTTTTGATGCCATTGCAGCAGCAAGTATTGTCACCAATTGTGCTGGTGTGGAAAGCTCAAAAAGCCAGGTAAGGTTTTATTAAACACTGTACACTGTCTCTGTCTTAAGTAGGGTATACTTTAATTTTGACAGGATAAAGTAGCTCCCTGAAGCTATCCATACTGATATACTGCTATATTAGTTGGGTCATGAGTCAGAGATCTTGTTGCCTCCTCGAGACCAGTGTAAGAACTTGGGCCCCCTCAGAGAGGCACAGGGAGCAATGGCCTATGAGCACTTTACATTTAAAGTATATCATATTTGTCATCAACAAGGAAAGGCACCCAGAAAGGTAAGCAAAACAAAACAGACCACTGGTTGAAAAATGCAACGTACATCCTCAAAGTAGCAAAAGAACTACCCCCAGAAAAATTAATAAGCAAAAATTTGTCCAACATACCCCCTGCTTGTTAGCGCCATCCCCCTCACGATGGAAGGGGGGGGGGGACCGGCCTGGGTGGCCAAGCCGCCCACCATCCAGTTCTTGAATGATTAAAGTCGCGAACTGAAGGGAGTGAGGGGGAGGCCATGGAGCCTCCGAAGCTCACCCAGAAACTGGCGTTTCATTATACTCAATGCTGGTTTTCTCTGGAGGAGCCTTGTCAGCTCCCTGAAATTAACTACCCACAGAGAAGGAAAAACAGGGACTTACCAGGGAGGCAGCAGCACCACAGGTCTCAATTCGAGGTAGTGAAAGAAAGCCATGACAAATCACAAAGGGCCCGAAACTTTCACAAGATAGCTGGCGGCCAAGGACCCTGTTTGACTTCCAAAACCCTGTGCCTGAATATCATCCCAAGACATATTCCCAAAGGCAACCAAAAGAACAGCATGCTTCTGAGCATCATGGGCATGAGAGTAAAACCACAGGCTGGCTAGACTTAATGCCACTATGAACAACTTGAGACACACGAGCCTTGGAACAGGTGAACCAGGGAAACCAGATCAACTCGGAGTGAATCGACCAATACAGATCTGGTGGCCCACAGGTAGTGGCGTAAAGCCGCCACAGGACACGGCATGTGATGCACCCTTGGTCAAACCAACCAAGCATCCACAACCAATGGACCCCTCCGGAAGCTCACCATCTTATTCTTTTCCAGAAAAGGAAAATCCGGCTGCAAAAGAACAAAATGACCATCAGGACTGAATGAATAAAACCTCCGGCACTGGAGAAGTGTATGAAGCTCCCCATCCTGACCCCCCAGAGGCAAAAGCCACCTAAAATAAAGCTTTCCAGAAGCACTCACAAACCAATGGGGCCACTACAAACCGAGGTGATGGAAAGAAAGGAAAGAACCCGGTCCACAGACCAAGATGGCTCGGGTGGCGCATGAGCAGGCCGGAGGTGAAAAAATGCACGAGAAAGCTTGTGGAATGGGATGGAAGCGACATCTACCCTGAATGCAAGCTGCAGCGGCTCTGCCAACGCCATAAGATAAGAAGCAACAGTACTCGGCATGAGATGCTGATCCAGAAAAAAACAAGAAAGGACAAAACAACTTTGACCTACAAAGATGGAACCCTATGAAGAGAATGAAAATGGGTAAAACCCCTCGAGAAACCTCATACTGTCGCCGAGAAGACCACAGGTGGAGTCACAATCAAATCGGCCACCTGATCACTATACAAATGACGATACACGAGAGTCAGAAAGACCAAACACTTATTGCAGAGGAAAATGTGCAATCAGTGAGGTACCTCACTGGCCTGACCTGCTGAAAAAGCAGTATCACGAAAAAATGCCTGGGTTCGGATCTTCTTCTTTTTTTTTTTTTTTTTTTTTTAATCATGGAGAGGCATAGGTGAAGGGAAGTATAGATGTGGGAAATACAGTGAGAGGTATGAAAGCAGGTGGGCTGTTCGCCTTGCTGACACGATGTGTGGGTGTTGGCAACTAAGCTAAACTTGCTGCCAACACCCACAAGCAGCGCCTGAAACAAAGGTTGGGCTTGCCACAATGGGAGCTAGGAGAAACATCCTCCTTCAAAAGGATTCGTGCAGAGCCAAAACCCAGAGCAACAGCTGGACCATGGAAAAAAGATACAGGAACCACCATCTCGACCAGTCATGTCAAAAAAAAAAAAAAAATGAGTACTGCTAAGGTCACACAGTCGGGAAAAATGTGCCATATACAGAGAAAGATATATAGAACCCACTGACGGGGAGAGGTCCACCTCTGGGTGCCCAAACATCTGTCAGAACCAAAGGAATTGGTGTTGACCGTCAACTCCGTGGAAAGAGAAATAAAGTGTGACAGGCTGTCTGCCAAGACGTTGGACACTCCTTGAATGTGAATGGTGTGGAGAGCTAAACTCCAAGAATTCAACTGAAGAGCTATTAAAAGCAACCAGCTCCAAAGTGTCACAGACCAAAGAGACCTTTATCCCTCTTCCCGGTTGAGACACTGAACTACCGGAGTTGCAATCCAAATGGAGCTGGATCACCAAGCCCGAAGGAACCTGTATCCGTCGCAGTGCCAGCAACACTGCCGCAAACTCCCATACTGTGCTGTGAGCCCAAAACATGGACAGCCACCAACGCCCCTTGCCAGACTGATGAGAACTTGTCACAAAGCCCCTTCTGACAAACGAAGCATCTGTAAACACATGGAGCAAGGGAGGAGGAAGGCATTTTTGCAAGGCCATTGCACCAAACCCCCAAAAAACCCAAAGAAGAAACTGGTGAAACAGCAACTGGTGCAAGGACACCAGGAGGGGGGGGGGACCCAAATGATCACAAGAGGGTTGAAAAAAGGCTGCCCCGAAGATACCAGAACAGCCTCCAAAGCCAAATCCTGCCCAGCGGATAAACCAGAAGAGCAAAGTTCAAGCTCCCGCACGGCTGGTCCCACACAGCTCCAGTCAAGAAAGTCAGTCACAGGAAAGTCCAGTCATTTGTAATGGTTGGTGTAATGACGGCGGCCTCCTTGCAGCTCCCGCGTTCGATCCCTGATGGTTTAAGAGGTTGGACATCATGCCTTCACTCAATTCCCCATTTCCCAGCTCCTATCCTGAATAGTCATCCTAGCTTAGCATTTTTTAGATGGAACAAGTTAGGGGAGAAGGTGGTGGAGGCCAAGACCGTCAGTAGTTTCAAAGCGTTATATGACAAAGAGATGACAAAGAGTGCTGGGAAGACGGGACACCACGAGCGTAGCTCTCATCCTGTAACTACACTTAGGTAATTACACTTAGGTAATTACAGCTGCTCAAGCAACCATTGAGTAACCCAAGTCTCCCTCAAAACTGGCTGATGGCAGGATTGCAGCCGGAGTAAGACTGCAGGAAGAAAAAAAAAAGGGACGCAGTCCGAGAATCCCATACTAGATTTGGCCAAGTCTGAACCTGGGACGGAACCAACTGGGACTTCTGCCAGTTCACCAGAAACCTGAACCCGACAATCGGGAAAAGAGCCAGATCTCTGGCTAACAGACAAGCAGACTGGCTGGGAGCCCACACCAACCAATCATCAAGGTAGCCCAAAACCTGATGACCTAGCAGACAAAGACGGGCCACCACGACCTGAGTCAAACGCATAAAAATGCGAGGGGCCAGATTGAGCCCAAAACAGAGACGATGAAAGTGGTGAGCTTGTCGGCCCACCACAAAGCCCAACCAATCCTTGAACTCCCAGATGAAAAGGGACATGCCAAGATGTATCCATGAGGTCCAGGGAAATCATCCAAGTGCCTGGATCGAGAACAAGCTGGTCGTGGGATAATGTAGTCATCTGAAAGGCCCAGGTGCTCTATATTCTTTCTTCTCGTCAGTTTGTTGTGGCCCTTTTGGTTCAGGTTTGTTTTTTCAGGTCTCGTTTTCCTGTTGGCATTGGCCTCTGGGGGTCGGGTCAGGGAGTTTCCGGCTCTCCTCCAGCACACGAGTTTTTTCTGCTTGTTTGATCCTGGTGGTAGGTTTGTTCATTTGCTGCAGTCTCCTTCTTCTCTGGTGATGTTTGGGTCTACTGTTTTCTGGAGGGGTCCTTGGGTGGATGCTTGGTTGGTCAGGCTGGGGTGCATCATGTGTTGTTTGGTTGCGGCTTTTTGCTGTTCTCTGCGCGTCTTGGCCTTTGTCGCCGTGGGCGCACTGTGGTTTGCCCGGGTTCCCTTCCTTCCTTCCTTCCTTCCTATTCCAGGGTTCGGGCCTCCTGGGTTGTCTGCAGGGTCCTTTGGTTTGGCTTGTTGTATTGTTTTTGTGTTAGGGCACGTGGCATCTGCCTCCTGGGTCTTTCCCTCTTTTCCTTATCTCTGGTGAGGTAGCTCCAGGGAGCCAACGGGGCTCCCCCCCAGAAAACCAGCATTGAATGTAATGAAATGCCATTTTCTGGGTGAGACCTGGAGGATCCCCGGCATCCCCACCTCCCTCCCTCAGGTCGGTGGTGTTTTTCACGTATTTTGACATCCAGCCTAAGAATTGCTGGTTGGATCACCGGCGTGGGGGAGGTCTTGGGCTCCGTCTTCCTCTCCCTCCCAGGGAGGGGGGAAAGGAAGGGGGGGTTGTGCAGATGGCGGCGCTGCGACGTGATGTCGTGATGCTTGTTTGCTAATTTCCGTTTGAGGAGTTCTGTCTACTTGTTCACCTTTCGGTAGCCATAGTTGCACCAGAATAGGGGTTTGTTTTGGGACGCCTATCTTTCTGGGTGTTAGACCTGGTCGATGGCAGACATAGAGTGCTCCCAACCACATGAGGGTTTCTATTGGTCATTACTCCTCGCGCCTCTCTGAGGAGACCCAGGTTCTGGCTTGTGGTTCCCGATAGGCAAGAACTCCATGCACGTTGACCGATGCCAGAAAGTTATACATATCCATTCAGCTTGGATAGCTGCAGGGAGCCTCTGGGTCTCACCCAGAAAATGGCATTTCATTACACTCGACGCTGGTTTTTCTGTGCAGCAAGAGCATTTAAATCGTTTTTGTTTCTTAGACTCCTACTGTTCATGTAATATACCTTAAGTGTGTGGTTATTTTGACTCCCTTCTCTTTCCCTGTTCATTTTGCCAATTTGTTTCCCCAACACACTTTTATTACCTCCTTTCTACATATACAGTATATCAATTCCCATACCACTATCTACTACATTTTAAACCCAAACAAACCCCTCCAATCACAGGTTCAAATGAGTTGGCAACAGCAACAACCCCAGTTTTAGATAGAGGCACTCATCCCACATCTATCTTATACTTAATCGTGTGACATATATAGAAACAGGATAGGAAATGACAGCTTTTGTCAGGCTCACCAAAGCTCGGGCACCTATAAAATTGGCAGTGCACCCCTGCTTATCTTCCTAATATCTTAGCATCATCAGCAAACATGTTCATATAATTCTGTATTCATTCTGGTAGATCATTTATGTAAATGCTGAACACTAGTGATGGAAGAATCAAAGCCTGATACTCCACTATGAACATTTCTGCAGTCTGATATATTGCCTTTGATTACGGCCCTCATTTTTCTGTCAAAATTTTTTGTCCATATTAGAATCTGTCACTTCTGCTTGTTTTGCTTAGGATGGAGGGGAAACTGTTTCCAGAACAACCTTGTATATGGGGACACTGTCAAAAGCCTTTTTTAGGTCCAGATAAATGCAGTCACCCCAACTATCTCTTTCCTGTAAAATCTCTGTGGCTCTATCATAGAAACTTAGTAGATTGGTTACACAGGATCTTTCTATGTATCTTTCTGTTTCTTCTTTCACTAAAATGTCATTGCTCCCTGCATGTCTGTGAAGGGGGAGGGGGGGGGGTGCCAGGTTATGGTGCTGATCCCGATATGCCTATAGAACCCCATGGCTGATGCGACCTAATAGATGGTACCATCTCTGCTTATAGTGTTTGTTTATTTATTTGTACACTCTATATTTTATTTATATATACAAGAAGGTACATTGGATTTATGAGAGTACATAGCATTGATGTTTTTTCATTCTTTGTAAAGCCACTAACATACATTGTGTTTCATTCAGGTCCTTTATCTAACAGATAATTTTAAGTAGGTAATTTCTAGCAAAATTGAGAAATGTTAATAGGTACATTGTAAGAAACTTTGACTAAGATTTGTAGGTACATTATAGTAAAATTTGAGGATTATCAACAGGTACATTGTAGTATAATTTGAGTATTATCAACAGGTACATTATAGTATAATTTGAGTATTATCAACAGGTACATTACAGTAAAATTTGAGTATTATCAACAGGTACATTGTAGTATAATTTGAGGATTATTTCTAGGAGTAATGTAGTGAAATGTGTGTTCAATATAACAACCATGATACAAGATGATAGCAGTGAATACAATGGTGAGGTTGAATGGCTTAGGCATAGAATATATATTGGGGAAGTGGGTAGCACACAATACAGTGCAAGTTTAAGGCACTCTGTAGGAAACTATGAGGATGAAATTAAGTACAGTGGAACCTCGGTTTACGAATGCCCCACTTTACGAATTTTTCAGTTTACGAGGTCAATTTCTTTGAAAATTTTGACTCGGTTTACGAGCTTTACCTTGCTTGGCGAGTTTGTTGATACACGTATAGGTCAACCGAGTGCTTGGTTCCTGGTGGCATGGGCGAGGTGCGCTTCAATTTACCAGTGTTTCCTGCCTAGTGATGATTGTGCTTGAATATTGTATTTGGGGGACAATAGGATGGATGGTGGGGGGGGACTGGATGGATGGATAGTGAGGGGACTGGATGGATGAATGGTGAGGGGACTGGATGGATGAATGGTGAAGGGACTGGATGGGTGGATAGTGAGGGGACTGGATGGATGAATGGTGAAGGGACTGGATGGGTGGATAGTGAGGGGACTGGATGGATGAATGGTGAAAGGACTGGATGGATCGATAGTGAAGGGCCTGGATGGATGAATGGTGAGGAGACTGGATGGATGGATAGTGAGGGGACTGGATGGATGGATGGTGGGGGGACTGGATGGATGGACAGATGGTGGGGGGGACTGGATGGATGGACGGATGGTGGGGGGGGAACTGGATGGATGGACGGATGGTGGGGGGGACTGGACGGATGGTGGGGGGACTGGATGGATGGACGGATGGTGGGGGGGGACTGGATGGATGGACAGATGGCGGGGGGGACTGGATGGATGGACGGATGGTGGGGGGGACTGGATGGATGGACGGATGGTGGGGGGGGACTGGATGGATGGACGGATGGTGGGGGGGACTGGATGGATGGACGGATGGTGGGGGGGGGACTGGATGGATGGACGGATGGTGGGGGGGGGACTGGATGGATGGACGGATGGTGGGGGGGACTGGATGGATGGACGGATGGTGGGGGGGCTGGATGGATGGACGGATGGTGGGGGGGACTGGATGGATGGCAGGTGAGTGGGACGAGGAGGCTGCTGGTGGGGAGGGGGGGGGGGTACGGGAAAGAAAATCTTTCCTAAACACCAGCCCTATAATCATGTAAGGGAAGAACATGTGGAGGGCGGGTGGGTGGGGAAATGATAGTGCGTGGAGGGATGCATAGCAGGGTGGGCGGTAAAGTGGGTGGATAAGTGGGCAGTAGTGGTCGGGCAGGTGTCAGTGTGTGCAGGTGGGCAGCAGTGGTCGGGTAGGTGTCTGTGTGTGCAGGTGGGCAGTAGTGGTCAGGTAGGTGTCAGTGTGTGCAGGTGGGCAGCAGTGGTCAGGTAGGTGTCAGTGTGTGCAGGTGGGCAGTAGTGGTCAGGTAGGTGTCAGTGTGTGCAGGTGGGCAGCAGTGGTCGGGTAGGTGTCTGTGTGTGCAGGTGGGCAGTAGTGGTCGGGTAGGTGTCAGTGTGTGCAGGTGGGCAGCAGTGGTCGGGTAGGTGTCAGTGTGTGCAGGTGGGCAGCAGTGGTCGGGTAGGTGTCAGTGTGTGCAGGTGGGCAGTAGTGGTCGGGTAGGTGTCAGTGTGTGCAGGTGGGCAGCAGTGGTCGGGTAGGTGTCAGTGTGTGCAGGTGGGCAGCAGTGGTCGGGTAGGTGTCAGTGTGTGCAGGTGGGCAGTAGTGGTCAGGTAGGTGTCTGTGTGCAGGTGGGCAGCAGTGGTCAGGTAGATGTCAGTGTGTGCAGGTGGGCAGTAGTGGTCAGGTAGGTGTCAGTGTGGGCAGGTGGGCAGTAGTGGTCGGGTAGACTAAGGTGGCTGATGGTAGACTAAGGTGGTGGGTGGCTGATGGTAGACTAAGGTGGTGGGTGGCTGATGGTAGACTAAGGTGGTGGGTGGCTGATGGTAGACTAAGGTGGTGGGTGGCTGATGGTAGACTAAGGGGGTGGGTGGCTGATGGTAGACTAAGGGGGTGGGTGGCTGATGGTAGACTAAGGTGGTGGGTGGCTGATGGTAGACTAAGGTGGTGGGTGGCTGATGGTAGACTAAGGGGGTGGGTGGCTGATGGTAGACTAAGGTGGTGGGTGGCAGGGCAGGCACAGAGAGTGTGGGTAGTGTGAGTGCACAGGCCAGTCAGGAGCCAGTGGGTGGGCAGAGGAGTAGCAGGACGGGTGGTCAGTGTGGGTGGGTACCAGGGGCAGTCAGGAGACAGTTGGTGCATGGGCAGGTGAGTAGCAGGACGGGTGGTCAGAGTGGGTGGGTACCAGGGCGGTCAAGAGACAATGGGTGGGCAGAGGAGTAGCAGGACAGGTGGTCAGTGTGGGTGGGTACCAGGGGCAGTCAGGAGGCAGTGGGTGCATGCGCAGGTGAGTAGCAGGACGGGTGGTCAGAGTGGGTGGGTACCAGGGGCGGTCAGCAGACAATGCTACCTCCCTCCCCACCAAGATTACTCCTCCCACTACAGTGCTAATTATCACAACAATCCTGCTACCATCAGAATCCTGGTCATTTTTATCACAGGGGTCTTCTGTAATAATATCATCGCTAAATAATAGCATGCAAATGTATATTATGGCATTCTTAGGCGATGCTGTGGTCACAAGCTGAACAGCAGTGCTGTGAGCTCGTGCTGCGTGCATGAGGCTTGGTAGCTCACACAATACTAAGGCCCCTAACACCTGGGAATTTGGCCCACGATTTAAAAAAAAAAAATGGCGTCTGTTTACAAGAGCCCTGATGAAGGTGTGGTGAACCCCGTGTATCCGCGGGTTGTTTAAATCTTACGTAGTACTCCACAACATCATATGATGCCGAGCGCAAGTTACTGCAAGTCACTCAACGCATCATATGATGTCTTGCGCAACTAAAGGGTTAAGGGTGGGTTCTGTCTGGATGCTGTGTTATGCCCGTCCTTTCTGTGGTGCATTTTCCGAAGGCAAATGTGGTTACCTTACCTTGAGGTTACCTTGAGGAGCTTCCGGGGCTTAGCGTCCCCGCGGCCCGGTCGTAGACCAGGCCTCCTGGTTGCCGGACTGATCAACCAGGCTGTTGGACGCGGCTGCTCACAGCCTGACATATGAGTCACAGCCTGGTTGATCAGGTATCCTTTGGAGGTGCTTATCCAGTTCTCTCTTGAACACTGTGAGGGGTCGGCCAGTTATGCCCCTTATGTGTAGTGGAAGCGTGTTGAACAGTCTCGGGCCTCTGATGTTGATAGTTCTCTCTCAGAGTACCTGTTGCACCTCTGCTTTTCAAATTAGGGCTCCCACCCACTGGGTGGTTAGGGCTCCCACCCACTGTTCTGAAATGAACCCCGAGGTTCATTTCAGGGTTTGTTTGGGCTCTGGTTTCATTCTGGAGGTTCTCTACCTCTCAGGCTCTTGTTTGGGAGGTTCGGGAGGCCATTGGTGGTTACCTCCTATGCACCCCGGGCTTGCCTCTTCTGGGGTTCTGGGGTCTTCCTGGCTTGCAGAATGCACTTCTTGGTCTTGGCTCGAGTTTTGTGGCATGCCAGGGCTCCGGCACGTTGTGGTGGGCCTTTGGTTAAATTTTTTGTGCCGGTGTCTCCTCCAGAGCCTTCTTCGTCTGGTCGGGGTGGTGTTCACTCTGCTCGCAAGTAGACTTCCTTGCTTTTCTTCCCCGTTTTTTTCTCGGAGGGGGCGCTGGTCACTTTGCAGGTCACCCTGGAGGGGGTGATTTGCTCTGTTTGTTCACACTTGGTCCCATGATTCATGGGCAGTTTGGGTCATGTTCTCCGGACTGTGGTGGTGTTTGACGGCTTCTCCTCCTCTTGGGTGTTTGGAGCTGGTGGGGTGAGCTTCTTCCCCTTTGCTCCATTGGGTCGTCTTGTTCTCATCCAGCAACTGGCCTGTGTGGTTTTTCAGTTCATTCTTGTTTTGTCCAGTCTGTCCCATTGGCTTCCTTCTGGATGCCTCATTGTCCCAAATCCAGCTTCTTTTGGGGCTGGGTGGTTGTTTTTGGGTTGTTGGGTGGTGTGTCTGGCACTTCGAGCAGTGTCTTGGCATGTCCTGCTTCCTCTGGGGGTTCAGGGATTGATTAGGTTTGTGGTGGGGCAGCCTGCTTCTCATCTTCATTGCCTTTCCTTTGGCCAGCTTCTCTTATGAAGTTTCATAGCGTTCTTTCTGCCATTTTCTCTCTCTCTCTCTCTCCGTAGGTTGTCTTCTGTTTCTGATCAGGTTATCTTGTCCTTTCTTTTGTGGCTTTTTCAGGACTGTCATTTGATGCCAAATACTGTTGCCTCGTGTCGTGCGGTGCTGGTGGAGCCGCTCCAGCTTGTGTTCGGGGTGGACGTCACTTCTACCCCATTTCGTAAGTTTCTCGTGCTTTGTTTCACTTCCGGCCTGCTCCTGCACCACCTGAGCCATCCTGATCCACCTGAGCCATCCTGATCCTTGAACAGGGTGCTCTCCTATCTCTCTTCTCTTTGATTCGTGGTGGTCCCTTTGGTTACAGAGTGTTTTTCCAAGGCTGTTTCTGTTAGCATTGGCCTCTGGGTATTGGGTTGGTGAGCTTCATGCTCTCCCCTGGCGCAGGGGTTCTGCCCTTTTGGTCCTGGTGGTTGGCTTGTTCAGTTGCAGACTACTACTTTTCTGGCGAAGAACGAGATGGCTGCTTTCCGAAGGGGTCCTTGGGTCATTAATGCTTGGCTGGTCAGGTTGGGGGTGATTACCTAAGTGTAATTACCTAAGTGTAGTTACAGGATGAGGGACTACACTCGTGTCCCGTCTTCCCAGCACTGTCATATAATTTTTTTTTTTATAATTAAATTCTTTTATTCAGGTATTATGCAAAGCGTTTCGGGCAGGAAAAACACTAAGACTAAAACTTAATACTAATTGAGATTAAAGTATAAATTGTGTTGAAAAAAAAAAGGGGGGGGGGACATGGCATAGATAAAAACAAAAATACAATTTGGTTAACAAACCAGCATTGTTTAAAATAGAAGACATGAGTTGACATTTTGGGGGTGAGGTAGGTTACATTGAGTTAATTAGGTAGTACTTAGTTTTTATCTTAAACTGGTTTGGAGAGGTACAGTTTTTAACATAATTGGGAAGGTCATTCCACATTCGAGGTCCCTTGATTTGTAAAGTATTTCTAATTTACTAAGTTGTACTCTTGGAATATCAAATAGGTATTTGTTTCTGGTGTGGTCCTCATGGGATCTGTTACAACCTTCTAGGAAGCTTTTAAGGTCAGGACTGACATTACAGTTCAGCGTTTTATATATATATAAAATACACACGAGAGGATGTGCAGGGACTTAATATCTAACATGTTCAGAGATTTGAGTAAGGGTACCGAGTGATGTCTGGGGGCCAGAGTGAGATATTGTCCTAATAGCAGCTTTGTGTTGAGTAATTAGAGGACGTAAATGATTTTGGGTAGTAGAACCCCAAGCACAAATACCATAGTTGAGATAAGGATAGATGAGAGAATAATAGTGTCACCAGGGCAGGGCGAGGTACATAATATCTGATTTTAGAAAGAATGCTAACAGTTTTCGAAACTTTTTTGATATATTTAGAATGTGTCCCTGGAAATTCAGCTTGTGGTCAATGAGAACGCCAAGGAATTTGCTATCTACTTTGTTACAAATTTGGGTATTATTTATCCTGAGATTTATTTGATTTGAGGATTTATTGCCAAACAAAATATAGAAAGTTTTGTTAATATTGAGGGTGAGTTTGTTGGCAGTTAGCCAGTGATGGACTTTATTTAGCTCAGTATTCACTGTGACATTTAGAGCAAGGGGGGTCATGACTGGAGTAAATGAAGGTCATATCGTCAGCAAATAGAATTGGTTTGAGATGTTGGGAGGCATTTGGAAGGTCATTAATGTAGATGAGAAAGAGGAGAGGGCCAAGTATGCTGCCCTGGGAAACACCAATGTTGATGGGTAGGGTGGGAGAAATTGAATTATTCACAGAAACATACTGGAGCCTGTCAGTAAGGTAAGACTTAATGTACTACAGGGAGTGACCTCTGACTCCATAATGTTGTAATTTAAGAAGGTGGTTTTGGTGGTTAAGTGTCAAAAGCGTTACTCAGGTCTACAAATAACCCAACAGGGAACTCATTTTTATCAAGAGCTGTATGTATCAAGTTAATCATACTAATAAGTGCATCGTTAGTGCTTTTTTGGGGTCTGAAGCCATATTGACAAGAGCTAAGTATATTGAGTTTGGCTAGATAAGAGTAAAGCTGCTTGTAGATTAGTTTTTCAAATATTTTTTATACGTTTGGCAGAATTGATATAGGTCTGAAGTTGTTAACATCAGTGAGATCCACACATTTGTGGACAGAGGTTACTCTCGCTTTTTTTAGAATATCTGGAAAGGTTTGGAGTTCAAGTGACTTGTTGAAGAGCAATGCAATGGCAGGAGCTAAAAATCTGGAGGCTTTTCTGTAAATAAGAGTTGGTATCTCCTCAAGGACACTAGACTTGGTTTTAAGGGAAAGGATTATGTCAGTATTAGTAATCTGTAAAGGATTATGAACTTTTTTTTTTTTTTCAGTGCTTTGAAACTACTGACGGTCTTGGCCTCCACCACCTTCTCACCTAACTTGTTCCAACCGTCTACCACTCTGTTTGCAAAAGTGAATTTTCTTATTTCTTTGGCATCTGTGTTTAGCTATTTTAAATCTATGACCTCTTGTTCTTGAAGTTCCAGGTCTCAGGAAATCTTCCCCATCAATTTTATCAATTCCTGTTACTATTTTGTACGTAGTGATCATATCACCTCTTTTTCTTCTGTCTTCTAGTTTTGGCATATCTAATGCCTCTAATCTCTCCTCGTAGCTCTTGCCCTTCAGTTCTGGGAGCCACTTAGTAGCATGTCTTTGCACCTTTTTCAGTTTGTTGATGTGCTTCTTAAGATATGGGCACCACACAATCGCTGCATATTCTAGCTTTGGCCTAACAAAAGTCGTGAACAATTTCTTTAGTATTTTGCCATCCATGTATTTAAAAGCAGTTCTGAAGTTAGAAAGCGTGGCATAGGCTTCTCGCACATTCTGTTTGTGGTCCTCGGGTGATAGTTTTCTATCTAGAACCACTCCTAGATCTTTCCTTATCAGAATTCTTTAAAGATTTCTCACATAATTTATAGGTTGTGTGGGGTGTATCATATATTGTGTTCGGTTGTGGCTCTTTGCCATTCCTTGCACGCCTTTGCTTCTGTGGCCGGGGATGGGCGTTAGGTTGATCTGGGTTCCTCTCATTCCCTGTTCCAGGGCTCGGGTCTCCCAGGTCGCCCGCAGGGTCATTATCTCTAGTCAGACTGCTGTCCGTCCTTGTTCCCACGACGTTCGTATGTTTCATACTTTGCCTGCCATCATCAGCAATATGTCCTGGGCTGTTGTTCGCGTGCAGGAATTTTGGAAGTCGAACAAGGTCTTTGCCGCACTTTATTTTGTCAATCTTCCTGGTCCTAGTCATCCATGTGTTGCTTTGGATCGCAGGTTGCAGCCAGTTGTCTCGACTTCGGGTTGAGGAGCAAGTGGCGTCCCCCTCCCAGATAAGTCCCTAATTTTGTCTCTCTGGTGATGTAGCTCCAGGGAGCCGTCAAAGCTCTCTCTACATAAAACCAGCATTGAATGTGATAAAATGCCATTTTCTGGGTGAGCCCCTGAGGCTCCCTGGCAACCCTTCCTCCCTCCAGTCGGCGGTTCCCTTTCCTTTTTGATGCTCAGCCTCCGAACTGGATGGCTTGGGTAGCTGGCGTGGAAGGTCCGGGGCTATGCCTACCTTTCTGGGTGCCAACCCCGGTCGATGGCAGACATGGAATGCCCCAACCACATGCGGGGTTTCTATAGGCCATTGCTTCCTTGTTTCACCAATGGGGCCAGGTTATGGCTCATGGTCCCAGTAGTCTTAACTCCAATTGACTGATGCCCCAGACTAATATAACACACATCAGCCTGATAGCTCCAGGGAGCCTCCGGAGTTCACCCAGAAAGTGGCATTTCATTACATTCAACACTGTTTTTTTATGGGAAAATTCGTTTCAGTTTAAGAATTTTCAGTTTGCAAACCGTCTTTAGGAATGGATTAAATTCATAAACAGAGGTACCACTGTACTTTTTGGTTTTATTTTTGAATAAGGTGTAGGTTGGACAGCTCTTCAAATCATTTGGGAGTGAGTTCCATAGACGAAGTTCATTTATTTTCATAGTGTGTTTACAAAGATTTAGTTTGACTCTGGGGGATATCAAAGATATATGTATTTCTGGTGTGGTGATTATGGGTTCTATTACATCTGTCAATGAAGAGTTTCAGATTAGGTTTTGTATTTAAGAACAGGGTTTTGTAAATGTAAATGGCACAAGAGAATGTGTGGAGTTTGTTTAATAGCTTCAGAGCTTCGGAGAACCAAAAGGCGCTTTCCCCATAAAAGGTAAATAATGTTTGTAAGCATGTCATGTAGCACAGTATTTAGTGCAGTTGGGTTGTAGCTGAGTGATCATGGGTTTGATCCCCAGGGTGAGATTGGTCACATTTCCTTACACTTCAGCCACTCTTTTCCACCTAGCAGTAAATTGGTACCCAGAAGTTATTGTCGACTTACTGTTTACATCTGATTGAAGGTCTGTCATTGGCTAGATTGTCCTTGATAAGCCTAATTGACTTTCTGTATGTGACAATGGGAAACTATGAAAACCTTTCCAAATATTATAGTCAAATATGCAACTAAACTGTTCTGTGCTTTATTCTGTAGGTTATTACTATGCTAGAACTGCGAAGGTTCCTTGAAGAGCATCAGGGAGAATCTCGTAGTGAGGAGGAACTACGAATCCTGCTGGATAGGCATGAACCTGATCCAACTTTGAGGTAAAGCTTTGATTTTGTAAAATCTATTATAACATTTTCAGGTCGTTTTAGGCCTCTACAGTATGTAAGATTTATGTTAAAACCTGTAAGCAGTAATTACCAAGCAGAGGCTTACCAATAGCTTGACACTACCAGGAGCAGTTATAGATATTCTTATAGCTAAGTGACAGTATTCAGATATTTATTAAATGAAATATTCTCTGCTTTATTCATACATACAACGATTACTGTTGAGTTACATAGTAAAAACACTCATATTTTTGTGGCATTATATATACAGTACCACCTCCTGGGGTATGCCACCTCCTGGGGTATGCCTCCTCCTGGGGTACATGAACCCCCCCCCCCCCCCTGGGGTACGTTCCCTCCCTCCTGGGGTATGTGCCCACCCATCCAGGGGTATGTGTCTTCCCTCTTGGGATACAGTCTCCTCCTGTTTGCTTGGTCCGTTAGGTTGAGCCTTCTGGCCTGGTTTGGCGTTGGGCGGCTCCTCCTCCGGTGATGGGCTAGCAGGGCTTCTTACCCTTTGCTTCGTCAGGTCATCTTTGAGTGGGTGCACTTGGACGTAGTCAAGACAACCTTGTCCCTCAAGTGGGTTTCCCATTTGTTTCCAGTTCTGAAACAGGACTGTGTGGCTCTTCATTTCATTCTGGATTTATCCTGTCTGAACCATTGGATTCCTTACCCCCTCTTTTCAGATGACCACTCTGTCCCAGGTCAGGCTTCTCTTGGAGCCGGGTTCGTGGTTGGTGCCTCTGGGATACGTATTGGCATGTTCCCATTCATCTGGAGTTCAGGGACTGGTTAGGTTTTGTAGCGGGGTGGCAGGCTTACCACTTTCATTGCCTTCCTGTCGGGCTGAATCTGGCACCTAGCATTTTCACACATCTTACCCGAGTCATGGTGGCCCGTCTGCATCTTGTAAGTGTTCGGGTTTTGGCCTTCCTCAACAACTGGTTGTTGTGGGCTCTTGGCCAGTCCGCTTGTCTGCTCGCCAGAGGTTTGGTTCTTTCCCAGCTCACCTGAAGTTAGTCCCATCTAGTTATGTCTTAGGTTCAGATTTAGCTGGGCCTTGTCTGGGATTCCTGGACAGGATTCTTGTCTCCCTCAGGCGGCATTGCTCCGGCTGCAGTCCCGTCGTTGGTTGTTTCTGAGGAGGTCGCGGGTCACTCAGAGGTTGCTCAAGCAGCTGTCTGGGAGTCTGAACTTCGACATGATCCTTTACCTGCTGGGTTTGGTTTGACTGCGGCGTTTGTTCTGGTTCCTTCGGGGCCATCCCTTCTACCACTCAAGTGATTGCTGGGTTCGTCCCCCAGGTGCCTTGCATCGGTTGTTGCATCTCCGGCTTCCTTTTGGCACTTTTTGGGGTTCGGTGCCTTGGTGCTTTCTGGAGCCCGCGCTTGATGTGTTCACAGATGCCTTGTCTCTCGGCTAGGCCTTTGTGACCAGTACTCACGAGGCTGGCCAGGGGCAGTGGGCTCAGTCCTTCTGTCGGGCTCACAGCATGGTGCGGGAGTTCACGGCGGTGTGGCTTTTGCCTTGTTGGATTTGGCTCCCTCGAGGCTCTATGATCTGGCTCCATTTGGATTGCGCTCCAGTGGTTCATAGCCTAAACCGCAGGGAGGGGGGGGGTTCTCTATGGTCCTTGGCTCTTTGGAGCTGGTGATTTCGATTGGCTCGTCTGCCGAGTTCCCGGGTCTTTAGCTCTCTGCACGGTTCACGTAAGGGGCATGTCCAATGTCCTGGTGAATGGCCTGTTGCAGTTCATTCCCTGTACATGGAATTGAGGGTCGATGCCGACTCCTACAGTTGGCTTTGCCAGACATTCAAGTCTTCGGAGGTGGACCTCTTTACATCAGTGTGGTCGAGGCATCTCTGTTTATGTAGCACCCTTTCCTGACTGTGAAGCAGTCGTGATACACTTTTCGGCAGGACTGGTTGATGTGGGGTTCCTGTACCTCTTTTTCCCGGTTGTTGTTGCTTCGGGTTCTGGCTCGGCTAAAGTTCTATAGGGGAAGGATTCTCCTTCTAGCCCCACTTCTAGCTTTTCCCTTTGTAGGTAGTCTTTGGTTTCGAATTGTTATTTTGTCTTTCTTTTCTTGGCTCTTTCACGACAGGCATCTTATGCTAAATACTGTCACCTCATATCGTGCGGCGCTGGCTGAGCCACTCCAGCTTGCATTCAGGGTAGATGTCACTTCTGCTCTGTTTCGTAAGCTTTCTCTTGCATTTTTTCACCTCCGGCCTGCTCATGCACCACCTGAGCTGTCCTTGGTCCTTGTTCTCCTTTCTCTCTTCTCTATTTATGGTGGCCCCTTCGGTCCATGACTGCTTTCAGAAAGCATTGTTTTTATTGGCTTTGGCCTCTAGAGGTCGGGTCGGGGACTTCGTGCTCTCCTTCGGTGCAGGGGCTTCTGCTCTTCTAGTCCAGGTGTCCATTTTGTTTGCTTGCAGCCGTCTCCTTTTTTTCTGGCGAAGAATGAGACGGCGGGTTTCCGGAGGGGTCCGTGGGTTATTGATGCTTGGTTGGTCAGGTGAGACACCACATTGTCATTAAAAAGGTTAACACAACGGCCTGCTGCAGCTTTACTTGGGTGAGCCTTTTCAACAAAATTTTGCATTTCATCCCATACTGTACACCATTTCTTTAGTGTTGAGGAAAAGAAATCCTCTACTGCCTCCTCCTCCCTGAAGAAATTTCCTCAGCTGCCTCTTGTTGCTGCTCCTTTTGAAGGGCTTGGAGTTCATCAGTGGTCAGTTCTTCGCTGTGTTCTTCCACCAACTCTTCCACATCAGCACCATCCAACTCCAAGCCCAATTGCCGGCCCAGAGAAACAATTTCCTCAACAAGAGGCACTTGAGGTTCAGGCTCAAACCCCTCAGTCACGTTCTGGAACACATTCAGGCCACAATTTTCTCCAGCCAGAGATCATGGTTCTTAGTCACATCTTCCCAGGCTTTGTCTATGAGGTTTAAAACACTCAGAATGTGAAAATGGTTTTTCCAGAACTTTTTGAGGCAGAGATTTGTGGTAACCATCACTTGGACACATTTCCAGAAAAGTGCCCCGACATAGTTTTTTCTTAAAATTGGCAATGATTTTCTGGTCCACAGGCTGAATTAGAGGAGTGGTGTGGGGAAGGAAGGAACTTTATTATAACAACTAAATTCCTCCAACAATGAGTCCTCCAAGCCTGGAGGATGAGCAGGAGCATTGTCGAGGAGAAGCACAGCCTTGAGTGGTGAACTTTTCTCCTGCAGATGTTTTTTGATGACATGGCAAACCACTTCATTCACCCACTCTGTAAAATATTGCCTGGTCACCCATGCCGTACTATTAGCCCTCCACATCACACAATTTGTTTTTCTGCCCGTTATGTTTTTTAAAGCCCTTGGATTTTTGGAATGATACACAAGCAAAGGTTTATTTTCAAATTGCCACTCGCATTATCACACAGCACAAGAGTAAACCTATTTTTCATAGGCTTGTGTCCAGGCAATGTCGTCTCCTCTTGGGTAATGTACGTCCTCTTCAGCAATTTTTTCCAGAATAGCCCTGTCTCGTCACAGCAAAACACTTGTTGTGGTATATATCCCTCACTATCTACAAAAGCTTTAAAATCGCGAACAAATCTTTCAGCCGTGGGTTTGTCTGCGCTGGCACCCTCACCCATGCCTCACTACACCATGAATGCCACTTCTCTTTCCAAATTTCTCAAACCATCCCCTGCTCGCCTTAAAGTCTTTCGTGTCTGCATCACTTGTTCCAGGGGTATTCTTTATAAGATATTCATGCACCATCCTTGCTTTTTCACAAATGATAGCCTATGAAATGCTATCACCTGCTAACTGCTTGTTGTTTATCCAAATTAATAATAAATTTTCAACCTCCTCAAGTGTTTGTGTTCTTTGTTTCGCAACTGTTGTTACACCTTTTGCCACTTTAGCATTCATAATTTCCTCTTTCTTAGCAATTACAGAGCATATCATTGACAAACTTTTGCTATACAATCTAGCAATTTCAACAGGCTGCATACCATTTTCCTATTTACGAATGATCTCGTGTTCTATGGAGCCGGTCGGCCGAGCGGACAGCACGCTGGACTTGTGATCCTGTGGTCCCGGGTTCGATCCCGGGCGCCGGCGTGAAACAATGGGCAGAGTTTCTTTCACCCTATGCCCCTGTTACCTAGCAGTAAATAGGTACCTAGGTGTTAGTCACCTGTCAGGGGCTGCTTCCTGGGGGTGGAGGCCTGGTCGAGGACCAGGCCGTGGGGACACTAAAACCCCGAAATCATCTCAAGAAGATGGTTATCCTCACAGTTGTTCTCTTAGATTAAACTTTACCACTGAATTTCTTGGGACCCATGGCTTGATATATGATGATTACTTTCATGTTCAGACATTAAAAATGGCCCCAAAACAATGAAATTCTTCACAAAGAATTCAAGCCTAGTCGTGACCTCGGCAGGACGCTGTAAACCGAGGTGCACCTCGCTGCGATGCCATGTGCTCCGTGGACCTGGATGTGTATGAATGAATTCCGAGCACTGAGGCAAACAATGAGTACCGAATCAAATTTTTTGGAGAAATTGCGTACGAGTACCAAAAAATACGAGCACAGGGGCATACGAGTACAGTGGTACCTCGGTTTAAGAGTTTAATCCGTTCCTGGAGACAGCTCGTATTCCAAAAACTCGTATTCCGAAGCTAATTTCCCCATAAGAAATAATGGGAAATGAATTAATCCGTTCCTGACTACCCCAAAAACCCTACTTTAAACTAAATTTTATACCTAATTTTTTTTTTTTTTTTTTTTTTTTCGAGATATATACAAGAGTTGTTACATTCTTGTACAGCCACTAGTACGCGTAGCGTTTCGGGCAAGTCCTTAATCCTACGGTCCCTGGAATACGATACCGTGCCGCGAAGAATCGTTTTTTCATCCAAGTACACATTTTACTGTTGCGTTAAACAGAGGCTACTGTTAAGGAATTGCGCCCAGTAAATCCTCCCCGGCCAGGATACGAACCCATGACATAGTGCTCGCGGAACGCCAGGCGAGTGTCTTACCACTACACCACGGAGACTGCTAATTCATCTAAATAAACCTACAAAACTATGTTCAAGTTATTACTTACCTTGCTGATGACTGCTGTTGGCATATGGAAGATGGTGAGGAGGAGGGAGGAGGAGAAGAGGTGATACTGTTTGGAAGAGGAGTCCCCTTCCATTATAACATCAGGCAGTGAGGACTTCACTGGTGTGCACACTCTGGAACATTTTGCCTGCATACCACTAAGACTTGCTTGTCTTACTAAGAATCTGTCTAAAGACACTTGTTATTGCCTACATTTTAACACTTGTCTGTAGTAAGACATCACATTGTCATTTAAAAGGTCAATGCAACGGTCTGCTACAGCTTTATCTGGGCGAGTTTTTTCAACAAAACTTTGCAATTTTTTCCATACTTCACACATTTTCTTAACACTTTAGTGTTATCACGGCCCTCGAGAGCGTTACCACTTTTTGTGTTGAGGTCGAACAGCAAACTCACTCACGAGTCACGAGAAAAAATATTTCTATAAACTCTTTGTTATGCAATCGACTTTGGGATAGTTTTAAAATGTCCACCATAAAATTTCCGTTTTCTCTAATAACCGCATAATCTATTTGGGAGAATGGCATAGGATTGCACCATCGAGGTAAGACCATTGTATTGTTAACACAAGTGTAATCGACGTAGTTTTTTATTTGGTGCCGGTCTAACGCATCCTTGTGTGACATTTTATACTTATGTTCTTCTAGAACATTCTATTGCGAACACATTGGTACAAAATTGAAATACGTACATCGAAAATTAATGTCAGGACACTGAAAAGTGTATACACTTTTCAGTGTTGCCACTCAATCGCCCAAAACGGCGCACTATTTTCATAGGTTAAACCTTACCACTGGCTTTCTTGGGACCCATGGCGAGATATATATTAACTTGTATGGTCAAATGACCAAAAATCCAACAAAACACTGAAAATCCAGGTGAAGAATTGACGTGGGATAGTCACTGGGCGCGAGGCACTGGTAAACTGAGGGGTGAGGGGCGACAATCGCCGTACCACCACGCACTAGGTCGGCCTGTACGTGTATCAACAAACTCGCCTTCCGAGGTAACCTTCACCACGAGGCACATTTTCAGAGCAAATACTGCTCGTATTCCGAAAAACTCGTATTCAGGGACACTCGTATTTCGAGGTACCACTGTACTGAGGTTCCACTGTATAAAAAATACATTGAATACAAAATTTGACAAGCTTAGTAGGTACATTAAAGTAAATGTAACAGTTATCCACAGGTACAATGTAGCATAATTTGGGGATTATTTCAGGGTATAATGCAGTAAACTATGCATTAAATATAAGAACTGTGATGTAAGATAATAGGAATGATTACTATGGTAAAGTTGTATGGCATAGGTACATACATATATTAGGGGATTGAGTAGCACTAGATACAGTGTGAGTTTCAAGCCCTAGGTAGTAAACTATGAAGATGAAATTAGGTACTTTCTGCCACGTCGGCTCCCCGGAGCTTTACCAGGCTGATATGCTAATGTCAGACTTTGGTATCATTCATGTGTAATTACCTAAGTGTAATTACCTAAGTGTAGTTACAGGATGAGAGCTACGCTCGTGGTGTCCCGTCTTCCCAGCACTCTTTGTCATATAACGCTTTGAAACTACTGACGGTCTTGGCCTCCACCACCTTCTCACTTAACTTGTTCCAACCGTCTACCACTCTATTTGCGAAGGTGAATTTTCTTATATTTCTTCGGCATCTGTGTTTAGCTAGTTTAAATCTATGGCCTCTTGTTCTTGAAGTTCCAGGTCTCAGGAAGTCTTCCCTGTCGATTTTATCAATTCCTGTTACTATTTTGTACGTAGTGATCATATCACCTCTTTTTCTTCTGTCTTCTAGTTTTGGCATATTTAATGCTTCTAACCTCTCCTCGTAGCTCTTGCCCTTCAGTTCTGGGAGCCACTTAGTAGCATGTCTTTGCACCTTTTCCAGTTTGTTGATGTGCTTCTTAAGATATGGGCACCACACAACAGCTGCATATTCTAGCTTTGGCCTAACAAAAGTCATGAACAATTTCTTTAGTATATCGCCATCCATGTATTTAAATGCAATTCTGAAGTTAGAAAGCATTGCATAGGCTCCTTGCACAATATTCTTAATGTGGTCCTCAGGTGATAGTTTTCTATCTAGAACCACTCCTAGATCTCTTTCTTTATCAGAATTCTTTAAAGATTTCTCACATAATATATAGGTTGTGTGGGGTCTATGTTCTCCTATTCCACATTCCATAACATGACATTTATTAACATTAAATTCCATTTGCCAAGTGGTGCTCCATATACTTATTTTGTCCAGGTCTTCTTGAAGGGCATGACAGTCATCTAAATTTCTTATCCTTCCTATTATCTTAGCATCATCAGCAAACATGTTCATATAATTCTGTATACCAACTGGTAGATCATTTATGTACACAATAAACATCACTGGTGCAAGAACTGAACCCTGTGGTACTCCACTTGTGACATTTCTCCATTCTGATACATTGCCTCTGATTACTGCCCTCATTTTTCTATCAGTCAGAAAATTTTTCATCCATGATAGAAGCTTACCTGTCACCCCTCCAATATTTTCCAGTTTCCAGAACAACCTCTTATGTGGAACTCTGTCGAAAGCCTTTTTTAGGTCCAGATAGATGCAGTCAACCCAACCATCTCTTTCCTGTAATATCTCTGTGGCTCGATCATAGAAACTGAGTAAATTCGATACACAGGATCTTCCAGATCGAAAACCATACTGTCTGTCTGATATTATATCATTTCTCTCTAGGTGTTCTACCCATTTAGTTTTGATTAGTTTTTCCAATACTTTCACTATTACACTTGTCAATGATACAGGTCTATAATTGAGGGGGTCTTCCCTGCTGCCACTTTTGTAGATTGGAACTATGTTAGCCTGTTTCCACCCGTCTGCTACGATTCCTGTACACAGGGATGCCTGAAAGATCAGGTGAAGTGGAATGCTGAGCTCAGATGCACATTCTCTCAGAACCCATGGTGAAACGCCATCTGGGCCAGCTGCTTTGTTCTTACCGAGCTCCTTGAGCATTTTTTCCACTTCGTCTCTAGACACCTCTATGTGTTCTATGTTGTTCTCTGGAATTCTTATTGTATCTGGTTCCCTAAAGATTTCATTTTGTACAAACACACTTTGGAACTTTTCGTTTAGTGTTTCACACATTTCCTTTTCATCTTCCGTGAATCTATTTCCCATTTTCAACCTCTGAATATTATCCTTTACCTGCAATTTGTTGTTTATGAATTTATAGAATAGACCTGGTTCTGTTTTACATTTGTCCGCAATCCCTTTTTCAAAATTTCTTTCTGCCTCTCTCCTCACTGCCGTGTAGTTGTTTCTCGCATCTTTGTATCGCTGGTATGTTTGGGGGTTCGGCCTCTTCCTGTATTGATTCCATTTTTGTGTCTTTCGGTCTCTAGCCCTCTCGCAATTTCTATTGAACCAATCCTGTTTCCTAGTTCTGCATCTCTGTTTTGGTATAAATTTTTTTGTGCCTTTATCATATATTTCACAAAACTTGCCATACATCTCATTCACTTCCTTGCCTAGCATCAAGTCTGTCCAATTATACTCACTAAAAAAATTTCTAAGGTCACCATAATGTCCTCTCCTGAATGTGTGTGGAGGTCTAGGGCCTACCGGGGACCACGGCCAGAACCGGGCCCCCTCAGAGAGGCAAGGGGAGCAATGGCCTATAGATACCCACATGTGGTTGGAAGCATTTTATGTCTGCCATCGACCGGGGTCAAGCATCCAGAAAGGTAAGCATTCCAAAACAAACCCCTATTCTGGTTAAAATTGCTACCAAAAGTCGAACTAGTGGATAAACTCCCCAACAGAAAACAAGCAAACTAGTGTGACGTCACACGTCACCGCGCCGCTGTCTGCGCAGCTCCCCCCTCCCCAGGGTGGGGGGGAAGGGGAAGGCCCATCCCTCCTACGCCGGCTATCCACCCATCAGTTCTTCGGCTGATGCTATAAGCACCGGTTGTGTGCTCCGGCTCCAGTAGTTGTTTCAGCACTGTACCTCGGCTGCAAACGAAGAAACACAAATCAAAAAGCTTAGGAATGTGCTCCTCAGCAGGAGGACAGGTGAGAGGCGAGCCTAAAGAGCTGAAGCGCAACGAGAAGTGTGCAACAAAATGAGTACAAACTTACCAGAACTACAGACGACACCTCGGCAGTGATGGAGAAAGCACACACCAAGTCACAGACCTCCCCAACCCTGACAAAGCAAACACAACCCACACGCGAGACATGTCGCACAAGAGGGGGACATCTGAGTCACCAGTAAGAACAATAGCACATTAACTAAATGAAAAACACTGAATGTAAAGGGATAATAAACAGTCCACTGTCTGGCAGCCATATGCAGAGTGGGTAATATCACACCATGGCTGTGAGACGGTGTGCCAAGACCATATCGCCTCACTGGCGGCCAGTCGTGGCAACTCAAACCGTAGAGCAATATCCTTGCCAAAAGTATAAACATTGAAACAGTGAGCCTGAGAGCGGGGGTACCAAACGCACTGGAAAAGAATAAATGTATGATGAACTAAACCGTTTTATAATAAATTATACCTAAAGTTTTTTTCTCTTCCCCGGACAAAACATCCAAGCAAAAGATGGAAAACACCCAACACAAGGGTGTGTAATTCACACCTTCAAATATGGTAAGACCAATTTAAAAATGGGAGGAGGGGACGAAAACCCCTGCCCCTGCATCAACAACCCCTGCTCAAAAGTCACAAGGGCCCAAGCAGGGGGGGAAAAAAGACCCCAAGCACTCCAAGCGGATTACCCAAGCCCCGGAAATCCCCGACATAGACCCCGGGGCAGAGCCCTCATTCACGCCCACCACCCCTGAAGAAAAGGTAGAGTCCAGGGAAAAAGCTTCCAAGAAGGGAGTCGGCTAGGTCAACTCAGAAGCCCCGGTGGAAAAACCGGCCAATCACCTCCATGCCCACATTGGAAGGGGCAACCTCAAAGCCACCCGAGCCTCATCCCAAATGAAACCTTGTCCCGACCCCCCAAACCCTCAGATGTTTGGGAGCCGCAAGCAGGGTAAGGAAGAGCAGGGTGAACCACGCCCATTAGGAAAAAAAAATACTGGGCATGGATGGCACCAAGGTCGAAGCGAACAATGCCCCCCAAATCCTGGTCCTGAAACCCAACCGGGGCAGCTCCGAGGCCTCCAACCGGCCAACCAACCTGGCTCGTTGCAATCAGGAGCATTGAGCATGCAATGCAGCTGCTGCCTGACCCCTGAGATCATCAGACAAGGAATGGGGTAAAGTGAAGCACAAGTGGGGAACAAGACCCACAAGACTCCGGGTTGTAGGTGTCACCGACCCAACAGGCAGCATGGCAGAGGCAGGATGGATCCCCTAAGGCAGGACAGATGATCATTCCCCAGAGGCAGGAGCGACGAACAATCTTCAGCATCACACAAGGCAAGAGAGGACTTGGAAGACACATCCATTGTACCCCTGAGCCCACTTGGGTTTTCTAGGGCCTGTAGGAAGAGTAAGCCCTACAGGAACCCCAGGCACTGAGGCTAGCTTAGCCAGTAGAACCCTGACTATCAACAAGCAAATTGACCACTAGTAGCAGCCGTGAAACCTTGGGGCCACAGAGGAGGATCATCAACACAACCTAGGCTTGCCTAATAAGTATCTAGGCAGACCACCTTCGTGAACAAAAGCAAAAATGCCATACAAGAAAAACAAACCATTCAAAGATACACAACAACTTGCACAACACTCTTGAAACTTGCACACACACAGTGTGCAAACTGCACCAGCTGCAGTGTGCCCCATCCAGCCAAAAATACTCCCTACCCGAGGCAAGACCAAAAAAAACAAGACTCCCGATGTACCCCAAGGGTGAAGACAACTAGCAACAAAATCCTCAAATGGGAGTGAGCTCCGAATACCCAAGGGAAGAGAACTCTGAAACGTAAGGGTTGTACTTATGTATGCAGAGGTGCTTATGTAGTATGTGCCTAGGGTGATCTTCCCTAGGAAGGTCACCCTAGGTACATACAGTTCCATATACAATAAGACACATGGTCACCACACCACACACATGGTCAAAGGAGGAGCTAGATAGTAAACGTGAAGGTCTTATAACAATAATGAGAGAGATTATAGCGAGAGCGGATAACGATAGATCACGACTGTTGATAGTCGGTGACTTCAACTTGAAATCCATAGACTGGGAAGCATATGAAGCTAAAACAGAAGATTTTTGGACCTGTAAATTTGTAGACCTCATCCTGGAAACATTCTTGTATCAACATGTTAAACAAGCTACGAGGATGAGGGAAGGGGACGTTCCCTCCATGCTAGATTTGATATTTACCAGGAAGGAGGAAGAGATATTTGACATTCAGTACCTTCCTCCCTTGGGTAAAAGTGACCATGTCTTTTTGGGAATAAAGTATGCAATGCGTTATAAGCTGGAAGAAAATAAGGAGGTTGAAGCAGTTGAAAAACCAGACTTCAGGAGAGGACATTATGGTGACCTTAGAAATTTTTTTAGTGAGTATAATTGGACAGACTTGATGCTAGGCAAGGAAGTGAATGAGATGTATGTCAAGTTTTGTGAAATATATAATAAAGGCACAAAAAAATTTATACCGAAACAGAGATGCAGAACTAGGAAACAGGATTGGTTCAATAGAAATTGCGAGAGGGCTAGAGACCAAAAGACACAAAAATGGAATCAATACAGGAAGAGGCCGAACCCCCAAACATACCAGCGATACAAAGATGCGAGAAACAACTACACGGCAGTGAGGAGAGAGGCAGAAAGAAATTTTGAAAAAGGGATTGCAGACAAATGTAAAACAGAACCAGGTCTATTCTATAAATTCATAAACAAAAAATTGCAGGTAAAGGATAATATTCAGAGGTTGAAAATGGGAAATAGATTCACGGAAGATGAAAAGGAAATGTGTGAAACACTAAACGAAAAGTTCCAAAGTGTGTTTGTACAAAATGAAATCTTTAGGGAACCAGATGCAATAAGAATTCCAGAGAACAACATAGAGCACATAGAGGTGTCTAGAGACGAAGTGGAAAAAATGCTCAAGGAGCTCGGTAAGAACAAAGCAGCTGGCCCAGATGGCGTTTCACCATGGGTTCTGAGAGAATGTGCATCTGAGCTCAGCATTCCACTTCACCTGATTTTTCAGGCATCCCTGTGTACAGGAATCGTAGCAGATGTGTGGAAACAGGCTAACATAGTTCCAATCTACAAAAGTGGAAGCAGGGAAGACCCCCTCAATTATAGACCTGTATCATTGACAAGTGTAATAGTGAAAGTATTGGAAAAACTAATCAAAACTAAATGGGTAGAACACCTAGAGAGAAATGATATAATATCAGACACAGTATGGTTTTCGATCTGGAAGATCCTGTGTATCGAATTTACTGTTTCTATGATCGAGCCACAAAGATATTACAGGAAAGAGATGGTTGGGTTGACTGCATCTATCTGGACCTAAAAAAAGGCTTTCGACAGAGTTCCACATAAGAGGTTGTTCTGGAAACTGGAAAATATTGGAGGGGTGACAGGTAAGCTTCTATCATGGATGAAAAATTTTCTGACTGATAGAAAAATGAGGGCAGTAATCAGAGGCAATGTATCGGAATGGAGAAATGTCACAAGTGGAGTACCACAGGGTTCAGTTCTTGCACCAGTGATGTTTATTGTGTACATAAATGATCTACCAGTTGGTATACAGAATTATATGAACATGTTTGCTGATGATGCTAAGATAATAGGAAGGATAAGAAATTTAGATGATTGTCATGCCCTTCAAGAAGACCTGGACAAAATAAGTAGATGGAGCACCACTTGGCAAATGGAATTTAATGTTAATAAATGTCATGTTATGGAATGTGGAATAGGAGAACATAGACCCCACACAACCTATATATTATGTGAGAAATCTTTAAAGAATTCTGATAAAGAAAGAGATCTAGGGGTGGTTCTAGATAGAAAACTATCACCTGAGGACCACATAAAGAATATTGTGCAAGGAGCCTATGCTATGCTTTCTAACTTCAGAATTGCATTTAAATACATGGATGGCGATATACTAAAGAAATTGTTCATGACTTTTGTTAGGCCAAAGCTAGAATATGCAGCTGTTGTGTGGTGCCCATATCTTAAGAAGCACATCAACAAACTGGAAAAGGTGCAAAGACATGCTACTAAGTGGCTCCCAGAACTGAAGGGTAAGAGCTACGAGGAGAGGTTAGAAGCATTAAACATGCCAAAACTAGAAGACAGAAGAAAAAGAGGTGATATGATCACTACATACAAAATAGTAACAGGAATTGATAAAATCGACAGGGAAGATTTCCTGAGACCTGGCACTTCAAGAACAAGAGGTCATAGATTTAAACTAGCTAAACACAGATGCCGAAGAAATATAAGAAAATTCACCTTCGCAAATAGAGTGGTAGACGGTTGGAACAAGTTAAGTGAGAAGGTGGTGGAGGCCAAGACCGTCAGTAGTTTCAAAGCGTTATATGACAAAGAGTGCTGGGAAGACGGGATACCACGAGCGTAGCTCTCATCCTGTAACTACACTTAGGTAATTACACACACACTGCTGGTAGAGCCACACAGGGCAAAATCCAGAACAGGAAATTGGGGCCAAAGGTGACCGCAGACCACCATGCACATCAGTTGTGAACTGTGGTGGTGAGCCACCGGCTCCTACTCCCCACCCTTTGGGGAAGGGGGAGGCACTAATGAGCAGGTGTGATAGTTGGATGACATGTTGCTTGCTTGTTTTCTTTTTTTTTGGGCGGGGGAGTAATTTTGCTCTGTTTAGACGTAAGTCGCAATTTTCACCAGCTTGTGGTTTGTTTTGTTTCGCCTATCTTTGAGTCCCCTTCCTGGTCGATGGAAATTATGACATACTTTATATGAAAAGTGCTCATAGACTATTGCTCCCTGTGCCTCTCTGAGGGGATCAGATTCTGGCTCGGTAGGCATAAGAACTCCCATGATTGATGACCCCAAACTAATACTACACATGTCAGCTTGGATTGCTTTAGGGAGCCGATGGGTCTCTGCACAGAAAGAAAGAACACAACTGATGACACTTGGTAGTATTTATATATTTTTATTTATATATATATACAAGAAGGTACATTGGGATTGTGAGGATACATAGTATAGTAATTACGTTCTTGTAAAGCCACCAGTATGTGCAGCGTTTCAGGCAGGTCCTTAATCTAAGAAACTTATAAGTAGGTAAATACTTGCAAAATTTATAAAAATGATAAGTTACATAGCATGAAAAAAATAAAAGATGAGAGAAAAATTGTAGGTATATTAAAGCACATAGGTAGCTCAGAATGATTGCAATGACAGCTTGAATGGTAGTTTAACAAAACTTAGCAGGCACAATACAGCATATGGCTAGCACATAAACGAAGACAGCAATGAACACAATGGAAAAGTTGTTTAGATTAAATACATAAAGATTGGGAGATTGGGTAACACTTGATACAGAGCAAATTTAAAGCTCAGTGTAGAAAACTACGAAGATGAAATTAGGTACTTTTTGTTTTTGTTTTTAAATGAGGCAAAAGTTTGACAGCTTTTGAATTCACTAGGAAGCGAGTTCCATGGACTAGGTACCTTAATTTGCATAGAGTGTTTACACAGATTAAGTTTGACTCTGAGGATATCAGATATATTTATTTCTGGTGTGGTGATAATGGGTCCTATTACATCTGTCCAGGGAGAGTTTCAGTACTTAATCAGTGATGATAGGTTTAGGGAGCCAATGGGGGCTCATGCAAATACATTACATTCAATGCTGACTTTTTGTATGAAAAATCCTTATTATTTAAATATAGTAGTCATGTTATAGTTTTGTTTTTACCATCTATGTTAACAATAATTATTATTTAATTTGTATAAATAAAATATTAGTAAAAATATTAAATATATAAGTACAGTATATTTTTAATGTCACTAATCACATACAGTACAGCAATTTTCCTGTTAATATTACTATCCTCATTTTAATTATTAAGCGGTTAATAAATATTGGCCTGTGTAGGACAGCTGTGCTTCACATGTGCTTGGATAAAACTGTGACTTTATGTAGTTTGAACTTCTCTTGTTACAGATCACAGGAGCTTATGTCTTTTGAAGGATTTGCAAGATACATGATGGATGAAGATAATTATGCCTTTCTTGATGAGCGCATACTGCCTGATGATGATGACATGACAATGCCTATGTCAAACTATTACATTGCTTCTTCACACAATACTTATCTAACTGGTCATCAACTAAAAGGAGAATCTTCAGTTGAATTATACAGCCAGGTGGGGAACGGTAAACTGCCATGCTGTTTCCTATTGATTATCACTGTGAAATAATGTGTGATATTTTGAAGAAATTTTGTATTCTATTAAGAGTGTGCTATGCAAAATTAACTTCACTTTATCCCGGAATGCTGTTATCATTATAAACTAAGACCCATGGATAATGCAATTATCATCATACTGTATTCTGGTTTTAGTTAACACCCAGTTTCTAGAGGGAGCCTCCATGGTGGCTCCCTGAACCTATTTTCCTGAGAACCTGGATAATGCCATTATCATCATACTGTATTTTGATTTAAGTTAACACCCAGTTTCTGAAGGCAGCCCCCATGGTGGCTCCCTGAAGCTATCATCTTGAGGTTGCTCCATACTAAAAGGTCACATCAGTAAGTTCCGTTTGGGCTATCAGGAACCAGAGCCAGATCCTGGCTCCCTTATAAGAGGTGCAGGGAGCAGGTTACACTCTGCCACTCACTAGAAAAATCCTCCAGAAAGTCAACGCAGCTTTTGCAGACAACAAGAGTGTTCACAGAAAACGAAGCCTTGAAAACTGCAAAACATCTCCCAAATGAGTCGCATAGAACAAGGGATTCAATCAAATGAGCTTGAAACTTGTTAGTACTGATTACTACAACTATATGGCGCAGCCCCAGCTCCCAGCCCACTTCCCAAGTCAGTTTTGTTTTTGATGTTGGTGTTTTCACACCTGATTTTAGTGCTTCTGGTCATGCCAGCTTGCGGGCAAATCCCAAAGCTTCAAGGTAAGTGCTGGCCATCCTTGGACTTGGTTGTCTTGTGGGGGCCATTTGCTTTGTGTTTCTTGTTTTAGTGTAGGCTTAATGTGCTTGTTTTGATTCTGGTTTATTGAGTGGGCTTGGCTCATTTGGCCTTACTGGCTGCATGGTTCTCTTCCCTGTGTGCCCGCTAACACAGGGAAGTCTTCTTTTCTTCTCTGGTGTGCTTTGGAAGTCTTGCTTTAGGCTTTTCAGGAATTGTGGATTCTTCTGGTTGGGCCCCTTGGGTGGGGGCATTCTTTGGTTGTGTTTGGGTGCATTGAGTGTTTGTATACCTGTTTACATGGCATGCTGTGGTCACCTCCTGTAGCTTGATGGCTTAGGCTACGGTTGGTCTGTTCTTCCGGAGAGTGGCCCCAGTGCCTAGGGTACCTGCTTGGTTATATTCCTTCAGGCTCTTGAATTCCCTACAGGTCTCTGTTGTGAACCTTATTGAGTGGCCTATCACACCTGACCTCGCTCTTAAGTTTGAGGGAGTGTTCATTGTCTTTACTACCTGTTGTTGATCATTCTTTCTACCTCCACCATGCTGCCACGTAGGCGAGTCCTGCGAGGTGTGTTTTCACTGGGTCTCTGCATTAATAGATTTTACCTCACAGTTAGAGGCTTTCCATGCAGCTACTGCTTTATGGTCTGGGTTTGCCTGTGTTAATCCTTTGACTGTGCATCTCATCATATGATGGGGTAGCTAAAAAAGAGTTTAGACGCCCCAGGGAAGATAACCCTGTCATGCAAGTGCAGCACTCACAGGGCACTTAGGGAAGTCAGCCACTAAGCGCACGCAGCCCCGGCACTGATGAGGTACTCCTGGCCACCGCACAACACAACACACCACACGGCAGTGAATGCCACACAAGGCAAACACCGCCTAGGACATTACCTTATGAACTGAAGCTAGGCAGCCGGCGCGGTAGGTCCGGGGCTCCCCCCTCCCCCTCTAGGGACGGGGAGGGCTGCGTGGACGATTGGCGCGGCAGTAAAGTGTGATGTTTGCTTGTTTGCTTGTTTCCTTGGGATTGTAGGGAGTTTCTACCTCTGTTCGGTTTTTTGTTTTAGTTTTTTACCATGTGGGGTTTGTTTTGTTATGCCTACCTTTCTGGGTGCAAATCCCGGTCGATGGCAGATAAGCAAAACCTCAACCACAAAGGGGTTTTCCAGGGCCATTGCTCCCTGAAACCTCTCTGAAGGGGCCAGGTTCTGGCACTGGTCCCTGGTAGGTCTGAACTCCTTAGCTAATGTCTCGGTCTAATATAACATACATTAGCCTGATAAGCTCCAGGGAACCTCCAGGGCTCGCCCAGAAAATGGCATTACATTACATTCAACGCTGGTTTTTTTAAAATAGGGGTGATATTTATGGGGGACTTTTCCTTGGTCGAAAGATTTTTGTGAAAAGTAATTTCAGCAGTAGGCATAGTTCTTCTGGCAGTTCCCTTATAACTTTTGATTGGATTTTATTCACACCTGGGGCTTTTTGAGTCTTTTAGTTTAATGCTCTTCTGATTATGTCGCATGTTATGGGTATACAGTGGCATTTCGACATACAACTTCCCCTACTTACGAATTTTTTGAGTTATGATGTAAATTTTGTCAAAAAATGCAACTTGACTTACATCCCTTGCCTCGATTAGCGACTTTGTTGATACGCGTGTGGGTCGACCGATCGCATGGTTCCTAATAGTATGGCCGACCGATCGCATGGTTCTTAATAGTATGGCCGACCGATCACGTGGTTCCTGATAGTATGGCCGACCGATCGTGTGGTTCCTGGTGGCATGGCCGACCGATCCTCGCCTCGGTTTGCCAGAACCGCCAACTTAGTGATGATCGTGCTTGTAAAGAATTGAATTATTTTTGTGCTTTTATGTTTTTTGAACATAAAACTTCAATACGATAATTAGCTGTCTTAGCAGTCCCAGTAATCATTGTTAGGGGTTCAATTTGTTGATCTTTGTTTTCATAATGAGTAATTTGCTTCAGTAGAGGATTGAAGTATGTTCTCCACTGTGCACCTTACCTCTGGCCTATGAGATATGACCATTTGAAATGTTACTGTTTTCAAATTAGCTCGGTCACATAGGGCCTGGCATTATGACGGTGATCTGAGTGGACTCATGTTTATAGCTCGTGGCTAAAACTAGGGATGCTTTGCTCACAAGTCTCTGCATTTAATTTTTTGTATAGATATAATAAAATAGATTTGATGGGTTAATGCATGGGAGACGAGTACTAAATAAATGAAGGTATACCATTCTTACACTTATTACTCGTGAATAATAACTGCACAGTAATTAATTAAATATATTTTCTCCTACTCTGGCCACTTGTTGAAGCCTTTAACAACACACATCACCATTTTGTCAAGTAACATTGAACGTTATGAAGGCTATCAGATGGCTGCTAACAGTCTCCGTGGTGCAGTGGTAAACACTCGCCTGGCGTTCCGCGAGCGCTTTGTCATGGGTTCATATCCTGGCTGAGGAGGATTTACTGGGCGCAAATCCTTAACTGTAGCCTCTGTTTAATGCAACAGTAAAATGTGTACTTGGTTGTAACAACGATTCTTCGCGGCGGGGATCGTATTCCAGGGACCTGCCCGAAACGCTACGCGTACTAGTGGCTCTACAAGAATGTAACAACTCTTGTATATATCTCAAAAAAAAAAAAAAAGTGCCAATGAACCCTGTTGGTCAACTGTTTCAAGTAACCTTTTGTGCCCGACCCCACAGTTGATTTTTCAAATATCCAATCAAACTCTTGGCACTTTATAACCATGTATGAATATTCTTGCCATCAGCGTTATCATTATATTGTTTTTTAGCAAATAGGCTGACTAATAACAGTTGGCTGCATTTCTGAAATACTGTTCAGTGGATTTCCTTTCAAGCAAAATACTGTAATATTTTTTTAATCCCATTTGTTACATTCAGTCTATTAACAATGTTATCTGATGTGTTTCTGGGGAGCCCCGTCGGCTCCCCGGAGCTTTACCGGCTGATATGCTAATGTCAGACTTTGGCATCAGTCATGTGTATGGAGTTCTAGGGCCTACCGGGGACCACGAGCCAGAACCTGGCCCCCTCAGAGAGGCAAGGGGAGCAATGGCCTATAGAAACCCCCGTGTGGTTGGAAGCATTCTATGTCTGCCATCGACCGGGTCAAGCATCCAGAAAGGTAAGCATTCCAAAACAAACCCCTATTCTGGTGAAAATTGCTACCTAAGCCGAACTAGTGAATAGAACTCTTCAACAGAAAACACGGAAACTAGTATGACGTCATACGTCACCGCGCCGCTGTCTGCGCAGCTCCCCCCTCCCCGGGAGGGGGAAGGGGGAGCCCCAGACCTCCCACGCCGGCTATCCACCCATCAGTTCTTCGGCTGATGCTATAGGCAATGGTTATGTGCTCCGGCTCCAGTGGTTGTTTCAGCACTGTACCTAGAGTGTGGTGTCTGTTTTCTAGGTGGTGCGTGAGCCGGGTGTGATTCTTCAGTACTCGGGCTGCATGCGCCTAGGGTTCCCTTCCCTAGGTGCCCTGTAAGTACTGCCCTTGGGGCTTGGGGCCACCTTCCACAAGTTCCTTGGGTCCTGCCCCTGCTTGGCCGTTTACCGCTTGGTTTTCGGCCGCTCTTTGTGTGCTCGGGTGTTCTGTCTCCCTTGTTCGCCTTAGAGTAAGGGGCAGTGTTTGCACTGGTGGGGCGCGGGGTACTGTGCAGCTTGTCTTTACCAATCATAGCGGCCGGCTCTGTTCCGCTTGGGTACGCTGTCCTCTTGCGGGGTTTTCTTTTTCTTTTGTTTATATACCTGGTGGGGGGGTCTGCCTTCGTTCTTGCCCCTTGTGTCCCTTGTGTTCTGAGTATTTCTGGTGGTACCCCCTGCTAGGTCCCCGTGAGTGTACACGTCCCGGGGGTTCAGCTCTTAGAAAGTTGTTTGGTAGCTTGGGTGCCGGTTAGCAGTACCCTGCCTGGGATTACCTGAGCGCGAGTCCTCTTAAAGTAAACGCTCGGGACCCTGGGAAACCCCTGGGGGCGCGCGGGTCCGATGGATGTGACCCCAGAGCCCCCCCCTCGCTTCCAGCGAGTTTGAGGGTTGCTCTCACCTTTTGTCTCTGGGTGACTCTCTGTTTTGCCTCCGTCTGCTGCCTGTGGGGTCGGTGACACCTTCGACCCGGTGTCCTGCGAGTTTGGTTGCTCGTTGTGGCTCGGTTACCCAGTTGTGCTAACAAAGCGGGTGCGGGCAGCAGGGGCGTTGCACTTGAGCCTTGGTGGTGGCAACGTTCTCGTGGTTTCCTCCCCGGGAGCCCCGGGGCTGCCCCGTTGTATTTCGTTTTTCCCCTGGTTCACCCTTCCTGCCTGCATCCGGTTCCTTACCGTCTGTAGGTTCAGGGCGGGGTGTTTGGTGGTGTTGAGACTCGGGCAGTCTCGGGGAATTCCCCTTCCGGGGTAGTGACGGGGGCATTTGGGCCTGTTCCTCCAGCCGTGTTGTATGAGTCTGCCAGTGGGCTCCCTTCCTTAGTGTTTTCACGGCTGCCCCGGTTTTCTGGTACGGCCGGGGCTTTGGGGGAACGGCTCGGCCCCGGGGCCTGTCGTGTAGGTTCCCGGGGCTGGGGAGGGGCTGACTTGGGGGGCCTTGGCCCCGTTAGACCCCGTGGGGGGTTTTATCCCCCTCTAGGCGGGGCTTGTGGTTACGCGGAGTGGGGTTTTTCCTCCCCACTCGCCGTACGTGCTGTTGGACGTCGGCCCCTCCCCGGGCTCGGTTCCTTGGCCTTTGAGTCGGTTGGTTCCGTCCTGTGGGTGGATGTTTCCTCCCCCGCTTTTTGGGACGGTGTTTTTGTCATGTTTCCCCGTTCGATGGGGTTCTGCGTGACTTTTGATCTCGGGTGCGCCTGCGCCTTCGTGTGCCTTCGGGACTAGTGTTGGCTTCTGTGTTCTCGAGGGTACGGGAAGGTTTTTCGCTACTTCCCGCATTATTGGAACGTCTGTCGGCTCCTAGTACTTGTCGCCCTGTTGGGCTACTTGTCGCCCTGTTGGGCTACTTGTCGCCCTGTTGGGCTACTTGTCGCCCTGTTGGGCTACTTGTCGCCCTGTTGGGCTACTTGTCGCCCTGTTGGGCTACTTGTCGCCCGGTTGGGCTACTTGTCGCCGGTTGGGCTACTTGTCGGCCGTTTGGGCTACTTGTCGCCCGTTTGGGCTACTTGTCGCCCGTTTGGGTTCCCTTTTTTTGGGCTCTTTGCTTCTTTGGCCGGTTTTTTGTTCCTGCTTCCTCTTTTCGGCTCTTTTTCTCGTGCAATAGTCCTGGCTGGCGCCTTCCCGCAGGGAGGGTGTGCGGTTCGGCCAGCGTGTTATGCGCATGCGCCGTGGAGTTTGTTTTGGTCTGGGCGATGGTTCAGTGCTGGGGTTTTGCGCCCTTTTTTGCTACAGTGCTTCGCCTCTCGTTCTTCTCCCTGGCTGCGGTATGTGCCCCTTTGCGCCAGGGGTGTCCTGGTTCCCAGTTGTGGGGAGGACACCGCGGTTTTCTGTGTCATGGGTGTGGACCGCCTCCTTCGCCTCTCCCTGTTCTCCTGCGGGTCCGGCTCTGGCGTCTTCACCTGGCGGTGCTCCCAAGTTCTTCTGGGCACGGTTGAGTCGTGTCAAGTTCGAGCCACCATTCGCCAGGTGAGTTTCTGCGGTCTGGCGTCTTTTGGCCGGGCGCTGGATGCGGCGGTGTTCATATACCTGTCTTTATTTAGGTATAATTTTGTACGACTGAGACCGTTCGCACACCAGTGACTGTCCCTTTATCACCCCTTCCTGTCCCCCTCCTGTGCATGTCCAACCCATGCTACAGTCGTTCAGGGGACCCTCCTTTTTTAATGTTGTGAGGTGTGGGGGTTGTAGGGTTGGTTCTGTACTCACCTGGTGAGGCTCCTGGCTGTGCTTGCAGGATTTGAGCTCTGGCTCTTGGGTCCCGCCTATCTGGTAGAACTTGCGGGATAGTACCAGTGGAGTGCAGTGGTGCTATTGGCACTTTTGGGGAACACTGTATTACCATCAGTGGTCTGTGCTTGTTACACGACCTACTTGCGAGCATAAGCCTTCTTGCTGGTTCGTCCGTGGACTTCCAGGGCGCACTGGCCTGTTTTCGTATGGCAGTTCCGGCCCGTCCTGGTTGTGGGGGTATGTGGGCCGGTGGACTGCTCCTAGCAGCTGCCTGGTGGGCCATCCTCTGGCCGGTCTGGCCTGACCTTGGGCCGGGCTTGAGGTGTAAAAGAGCTCCCAGTACCTCATCCAGCAGGTATCGAGCGGGGTTTCTCCGCCGTCGGTCGCCTGGTGCAGGTTTCTGGGCCTGCAGGGTTTTGTCGTGTCTCCGTTGGCCCTGTCTGGGGTCTGCCTGCTCCGTTCTCTGCCTTTGCAGAGGGGAGTTGCTATTTACATGTTGCATGTTGCAGTGGTGCCTGTTGCTGCTGCTGCTGCTGCACGTGAGCATTGGTACCGTGTTTCACGGTGGCGTGTCCTTGTTCCTGTGTCCGGTTGTGGAGTGGCGCTTTGCTGCCGTTTTGTGCCTGGGGATTGCGTGGGGTTTTTGTCCCTGCCTGATTGTCCACCCCTGGTTGTTCTCCTGGTTTTTTTTTTTTTTGTGCTTCTGCTCTTTCTTCCTGCCTCTTCTGCAGCAGGAATGTTCTGCGTGTGTTCTTAGGCGTTGGTCAGCCTGTGTCCTGTGATGTGCTTCTTTGTTCGGTCTGTTGCAGTTGTTCGGCCCCTTGGTTCGGGTCCTGTTCTGGCGGCGACCCTTCCGCCTTCTTTGGTTTTCCTAGCTTGCCCTGCCGGTTGTTGTTGTTTTATTTTTTTTGGGGGGGTTCTTGCGATGTCTCGCGTCGGACCCGTCGTTTCTGAACTCCTGGCGGGCTTGCATGCTTCGGAGTTTTTCTGTTCGGCAGACGTTCCATCTCCTTGTGCCGCCTGGGTTTCGGTGGTCGCGCCCGAGATCTTCTCGCGGCTCCGCCTTTTTCCTGGGCTCGGGGGGGCCTTGTCGGGGCTGCTTATGTTCTGCCTCGTGGTCTCGCCTCCGGTTGGTGGTCGGGTGGCTTCGTGGTAGGTGTCCCACCTGCGTGCTTCTTGGCGGCAGTATGGGGTATTTTGGCGGTCCTTCCTTTTCCTGTCCCTTCTTCGGTGGGTCCTTCTTGTTGGCTTGGTTTACTCTCGGCTTGGTTTTCTAGTGGGGGTTGGGGGCCGTCGTCTTGCCACATACTGTCGCCTCTTTTCGTGCGGCGCAGGCGGAGCCGCTTCAGCTTGCTTTCGGTCTTGGTGTTGCTTCTGCACCGTTAGTCAGCTGTCTTGTGCGTCATTTCACCTCCGGCCTGTTCGTGCGCCGCTTGCACCATCCTGGTCTCTGGTCAGCGTGCTCTGTCTTCTCCTCGGTTGGTAGTGCCCCTTCGGTTCCGGTGTGTTTTTTCGTCGGCTCTTTCCTTTGGGCCTTTGCCTCTGGGGGTCGGTTCGCTGTGTTTTCTTGCTCCTTCGGTTTTAGCGTTTTGGTTGTTTGATGGCAGCAGTCTCCATCTTTTCTGGCGCGGGGTGGGGCTGCTGCATTCTGGAGGGGTCCAGGGTTTGTTGGTGCTTTGTTGGTCGGGCCGGGGGTGTGTCGTTTTTGTGTTCAGTGGCGGCCCTCTGCTGTTGTTTGCGTGCCACGGCGTTTGGGTCCGGAGCGCGTTTTGCGTTGATCCGGTTCTGTTCTTCCCGGTTCGCGGGTGATGGTGTCCCGGGTGGTCAGCCGTGTTCTTGTGGCTAAGCTGCCTGTGTTCTTCCCTCATGCCTGTGGCGTTCGTGGCTTCGCTGCTCTCGCTGCCGTCTGGGCGACGTGGCCTTGCAGTCTTTCGGGCATGGATTTTTGGTGTTCGTGCAGGGGCCTTGCTGCTCGTGGTTCTCGTGTTGTTCCCGGGATTTTCGGGGCTGTGGCGCCTTGGGTTGGCGTTTGCTGCCGGTTGTCTCGCCTCCTTGGGGGGTGCGTGGTGTCCGCCTCCCGGTTTTGTCCCTTTGACCTTCCTCTGTGGGTAGTTAGCTCCGGGGAGCCGACGGGGCTCCCCCCAGAAAACCAGCGTTGAATGTAATGAAACGCCATTTTCTGGGTGAGACCCGGAGGCTCCCCGGCAACCCTCCCTCCCTCCGGTCGGCGTTTTTCGCGTGTTTTGACATCCAGCCTCAGAACTGATGGGTGGATAGCCGGCGTGGGAGGTCTGGGGCTCCCCCTTCCCCCTCCCGGGGAGGGGGGAGCTGCGCAGACAGCGGCGCGGTGACGTATGACGTCATACTAGTTTCCGTGTTTTCTGTTGAAGAGTTCTATTCACTAGTTCGGCTTAGGTAGCAATTTTCACCAGAATAGGGGTTTGTTTTGGAATGCTTACCTTTCTGGATGCTTGACCCGGTCGATGGCAGACATAGAATGCTTCCAACCACACGGGGGTTTCTATAGGCCATTGCTCCCCTTGCCTCTCTGAGGGGGCCAGGTTCTGGCTCGTGGTCCCCGGTAGGCCCTAGAACTCCATACACATGACTGATGCCAAAGTCTGACATTAGCATATCAGCCGGTAAAGCTCCGGGGAGCCTCCGGGTCTCACCCAGAAAATGGCGTTTCATTACATTCAACGCTGGTTTTTTTCACAGTACATTTTGGTAAATTAATTGTTTTCAGTATAGAAAATTGTAGAACATTAACATTGCTATAAAAAGAAAAAAAAACATGGTAAAGGTATTGTTACTTTAATTTTTAAAATAATTAGTTGGCATTTATTTTAATTTTGGTAGAAATTTATCAATTGTTCCGACCCCTAATCCGTTGCATCCAACCACAGCAGGATTGTAAAACATCCATTTCATCTCATCTTATGTTAGATGAATTGTGTTTGAGTGGAAGTCAACTGTTCAGCATGTCTAAATTGGAATGATTTCAATAGAAACATGCTGTAGATTTATTATTCTACCTGTCCTTCTAATAGCATGTCTCATCTTGATGTATACTTTACCTAAGGCCAAAAATTGTCGTACTAGAAAATGGCAGCGGCTCACAAAATTGACGTACTGTCCGGTTTTCTGTTTTGGGTCCTCTGGCAGGTTAGGAGAGGGGGACTTTAGTATGACAGTTTCTCGACATTGGGAAACCTTATGAGGATGGGCTGTATTGTTAGGTACTTTTAATGCTTCAATGCTTTGCAATAATATTTTTCTGTGTACTGTATATTTTCCTTGCAGGTACTTTTAACAGGGTGCCGCTGTGTTGAGCTTGATTGTTGGGATGGTGATGACGGCACTCCAATGATATACCACGGTCACACTTTCACAACAAAAATCCCCTTCAGGTAAGACATTTAAAATTGAGACATGCAACCTCCTTTTACTCAGGGTTTTAATTATTTTTGCATATAGTATATAAGACTGAACCTTGTACAAGGAATACACCTTGCTGAACCTTGTACTAGGAATACACCTTGCTGAACCTTGCACTGGGAATACACCTTGCTGAACCTTGCACTGGGAATACACCTTGCTGAACCTTGCACTGGGAATACACCTTGCTGAACCTTGTGTAACACGGGTTTGGGGCCCTCTCTCTTTACTTCTCTACCTTCTACTCCCTCTACCCGTATTCTTACTTTTTATTCTCTACCAAGGGACTCCAAAACTTTTACCAAAGCCAACTCCACGCCACGTGGTCCTAAGACGATTGACCGACTTAGGATTCTACACCCAGTATGACGTGACCTAAGCTCTGAGCAAAACCCTAGAGTCGCCTCTACGCTGCCACCACCAGACCAGTAAAAAGAAGAGCAATGATCGAGGTCTGGATCGATCACGCTAATTAATCAACCTAGGGGCTTGATCCCCACTATATACGATGACCTTGAGTGTGGAATTAATTACACGGGAATGATTCGATGTTAGAATCGGCGCCCAATCCAACTCTGCCTCGTGTGGACCACGTGACCAGGACAAGTATACACATAACCAAATGGAAACAATAAAATGCAAATTAATAACAAATTTAATTTATTAAAAGAAAACTAAAACAAAATCTAAATATGTTCACTCCCTATCACTTTAACACTCCCTACTTGACCTGAATGGCAAATGAGAAGACTATCCCTATAATTAGCAATAGCAACTATACCTTGGGCGACCAGCTCTAGCTGTTGTGCTGGTCTTGGGGAGAGGTAAGATGGTTGACCTCTCCCAGCTGCTCCCGTATTCACACTGATCTGTCCTCGTCTGATCTCGCCCAGACTAGAACATTGTATTGTTCCGCATCGCTTACCCAGTTACTTTAGCAAGGTTAAGTTATAACAATTATCCTCTGTTTATACTGAATTGATCCAGACTGGTTGAATTATTTTACTTTAATTAGATTACACAAACATCTAACGGCAAAGCTGTTCCCGATCACAAAAATGGTTATTAAAACTTTGAGAAATATTAGACATGTCAACCCTGCTGACCTATGACCGCCGGTCACTCCGCCTTAAAAGTTAGATCTGATTCGTGACGTCACTGATGGTGACTTAAACTCAATAATTAGAATACTCTTGATATTGTATCCAGTACTATTATACAATACAATTTTAATGCAAAATGAATAAAGGCTAATTTCTCTAAATTACTGAATACTATAGGATGATTCATTATACGCAGCTATGAACAAAGCGTCGGTTATTTCCACCGCGAATCCCCCTGGGGGTCAGGTCACCATGCGGCTCAGCTTCCCATTCTCTTTTGTCGATAAACCACTCTGGATAATTCTTACAACAGCCTAGTTTGTTACACTTGCACTGGGAATACACCTTGCTGAACCTTGTACTAGGAATACACCTTGCTGAACCTTGCACTGGGAATACACCTTGCTGAACCTTGTACTAGGAATACACCTTGCTGAACCTTGCACTGGGAATACACCTTGCTGAACCTTGCACTGGGAATACACCTTGCTGAACCTTGCACTGGGAATACACCTTGCTGAACCTTGCACTGGGAATACACCTTGCTGAACCTTGCACTGGGAATACACCTTGCTGAACCTTGCACTGGGAATACACCTTGCTGAACCTTGTACTAGGAATACACCTTGCTGAACCTTGTACTAGGAATACACCTTGCTGAACCTTGCACTGGGAATACACCTTGCTGAACCTTGCACTGGGAATACACCTTGCTGAACCTTGCACTGGGAATACACCTTGCTGAACCTTGCACTGGGAATACACCTTGCTGAACCTTGTACTAGGAATACACCTTGCTGAACCTTGCACTGGGAATACACCTTGCTGAACCTTGCACTGGGAATACACCTTGCTGACCCTTGCACTGGGAATACACCTTGCTGAACCTTGCACTGGGAATACACCTTGCTGAATCTTGCACTGGGAATACACCTTGCTGAACCTTGTACTAGGAATACACCTTGCTGAACCTTGTACTAGGAATACACCTTGCTGAACCTTGTACTAGGAATACACCTTGCTGAACCTTGCACTGGGAATACACCTTGCTGAACCTTGCACTGGGAATACACCTTGCTGAACCTTGCACTGCAAGGTAGACAGTATGGTTTTCGATCTGGAAGATCCTGTGTATCGAATTTACTCAGTTTCTATGATCGAGCCACAGAGATATTACAGGAAAGAGATGGTTGGGTTGACTGCATCTATCTGGACCTAAAAAAGGCTTTCGACAGAGTTCCACATAAGAGGTTGTTCTGGAAACTGGAAAATATTGGAGGGGTGACAGGTAAGCTTCTATCATGGATGAAAAATTTTCTGACTGATAGAAAAATGAGGGCAGTAATCAGAGGCAATGTATCAGAATGGAGAAATGTCACAAGTGGAGTACCACAGGGTTCAGTTCTTGCACCAGTGATGTTTATTGTGTACATAAATGATCTACCAGTTGGTATACAGAATTATATGAACATGTTTGCTGATGATGCTAAGATAATAGGAAGGATAAGAAATTTAGATGACTGTCATGCCCTTCAAGAAGACCTGGACAAAATAAGTATATGGAGCACCACTTGGCAAATGGAATTTAATGTTAATAAATGTCATGTTATGGAATGTGGAATAGGAGAACATAGACCCCACACAACCTATATATTATGTGAGAAATCTTTAAAGAATTCTGATAAAGAAAGAGATCTAGGGGTGGTTCTAGATAGAAAACTATCACCTGAGGACCACATAAAGAATATTGTGCAAGGAGCCTATGCTATGCTTTCTAACTTCAGAATTGCATTTAAATACATGGATGGCGATATACTAAAGAAATTGTTCATGACTTTTGTTAGGCCAAAGCTAGAATATGCAGCTGTTGTGTGGTGCCCATATCTTAAGAAGCACATCAACAAACTGGAAAAGGTGCAAAGACATGCTACTAAGTGGCTCCCAGAACTGAAGGGCAAGAGCTACGAGGAGAGGTTAGAGGCATTAAATATGCCAAAACTAGAAGACAGAAGAAAAAGAGGTGATATGATCACTACATACAAAATAGTTACAGGAATTGATAAAATCGACAGGGAAGACTTCCTGAGACCTGGAATTTCAAGAACAAGAGGTCATAGATTTAAACTAGCTAAACACAGATGCCGAAGAAATATAAGAAAATTCACCTTCGCAAATAGAGTGGTAGACGGTTGGAACAAGTTAAGTGAGAAGGTGGTGGAGGCCAAGACCGTCAGTAGTTTCAAAGCGTTATATGACAAAGAGTGCTGGGAAGACGGGACACCACGAGCGTAGCTCTCATCCTGTAACTACACTTAGGTAATTACACTTAGGTAATTACTGGGAATACACCTTGCTGACCCTTGCACTGGGAATACACCTTGCTGACCCTTGCACTGGGAATACACCTTGCTGACCCTTGCACTGGGAATACACCTTGCTGACCCTTGCACTGGGAATACACCTTGCTGACCCTTGCACTGGGAATACACCTTGCTCAACCTTGCACTGGGAATACACCTTGCTGACCCTTGCACTGGGAATACATCTTGCTGACCCTTGCACTGGGAATACACCTTGCTGAACCTTGCACTGAGAATACACCTTGCTCAAACTTGCACTGGGAATTTTAAGACTATAGAGATAAATCCCTGCATGATTTCATTAGCTATTATTTGCAACAGCCTTTTCCAAATATAAATGCCTTTACCTTACTGTCTGAGGTACAACCTTTGTATAAGGTTTGTCCTGGAACAATCAGATATAACACGGTCTTATTGTCCTCTGCGTAGTCTTACTAATATAAGAGTCTTACATTAGTAAGTCTTACTTACTAATCCTCAAATTATGCTACAATGTACCTGTTGATAACCCTTAAATTTACTTTAACACTTTCGCTCGGCGACAACTCAGCATTCAGTCCTCCGTTAAATAAAGGGAAGTCCGGTAAGGACTCAGCATTGAGTCCTCGGCAGTAATTGGCAGGCAGCAAATTGGCAGCGGCTTTGGGAGGGGCGTGCTGCGGTTTTGGACATTATATGCATATACTCCTGTAGGGAATTTCTTTGCGAATACATTGATACCCAATGAAAGACCTAGGATCAGAATTGAGGTAACAAAATTGAAAAGAGTATACCCATTTTATTGCTCTATTAGCGCTCACTGGGGGTAACGCTCCGTCACTTTCTCTGTTTGCTGTGGGTGGTACGCCGGGCTTTTGGACTTTATATTTGCATATACTCCTGCAGGGAATTCTATTGCAAACATAATGATACCAAAATGAAAGACCTAGGACAAGAATTGAGATGTCCAAAGTGTAGAGAGAGTACGCATTTTATTGCTCTTGTGCGCTCCTAGGTAACACGCTCTCAGTTTCTTGCTGGGCTTGGGGGCTTTATATGCATTTAGTCCTGTAGAGAATTTCATTACAAATACATTGATACCAAAATTAAAAACCTAGAACCAGAATTGAGGTAACAAAGTTGAAAAAAGCATACTTATTTTATTGCTCTTTATTAACGCTCACAGGGGTAGCATTCTGTCACTTTTTGTTTGCTGTGGGTGATATGCTGGGCTTTTGGACTTTATATTTACATATACTCTAGTAGGGAATTCTGTTTCAAACACAATGATACCAAAATGAAAGTCCTAGGATGGGCAGTGAGATGTCCAAAGTGAAGGGAGTGAAATGAAGAGAGTGTGAAGTGAAGAGAGAGCTCTTGCGTGTTCCCGGGTAAGACGCTCTCACTTTCTCGCCGGGATTTTGGGCATTATATTTATTTAGTCCTGTAGAGAATTCTATTGCGAACACATTGATATCAAATTGAAAAACCTAGGAACGAGAATTGAGATGACAAAGTTGAAAAAAGTATTCACTTTTCAGAATTACCACGCCCTCTAATGTAATGAGAGGTACCTTGGGGTGGCGCAGCGCTCTCTTTCTTGTAACTGTGGCCTGCTTTCATCACATTGGTGGGTGGAGCGTGCTGCTGTATTTTGACATTATATGCATATACTGTACTCCTGTTACGAATTCTATTGCGAACACACTGATAACAAAATGAAAGACCTAGAACGAGAATTGAGGTGACAAAACCGAAAAATGTAAATATTTTATTGCTCTTTCGCGCTCCCGGGTAGTCCTGTAAACAATTCTATCAGGCATTTAGTCCTGTAGACAATTCTATTGCAAACACACTGATACCAAATTGAAAAACCAAGGACGAGCATTGAGGTAACAAAGTTGAAAAGAGTATACACTTTTCAGATTTACCGTGCGCTCCCGCGGAATGCCCATACCCACCCGGGGTAGTGCGGTGTCAAATAATAATGTCAAATTTTTATACAATGAATTTTTTATACTTAATTACAATGTATTTTGTATACTTTCTTACAATGTATTTTTTATACATTCTTATAATGTACCTGTAAACATTTCTTCAATTTTGCTAGAAATTACCTACTTAAAATTATCTGTTAGATCAAAGACCTGCCCGAAACACTATGGATGCCAGTGGCTTTGCAAAAATGTAAAACATCAATGCTATGTACTCTCATAAACCGAATGTACCATCTTGTATATAAATAAACAACCCGTTCTCGCACTTTCTTTTAGTCAATATTGACTTATTAAATACGTGCATATGTGACATACTAAACATACTAGTTTATTTTGAAAATCTTCATAGAAAACACCGACCTTACCTAACCTTCTTAGTATGTTAAGATAAGCATCTTATTGCTTCGTAATTACAATTATTACTTAACCTATTATAGGTATAGGTTATATATACCTATATATACCTATATATACCTATTATAGGTATAGGTTAAGTAATAATTGTAATTACGAAGTAATAAGATGCTTATCTTAACATACTAAGAAGGTTAGGTAAGGTCGGTGTTTTCTATGAAGCTTTTCAAGGTAAACTAGTATGTTTACTATGTCACATATGCACGTATTTAATAAGTCAATATTGACTGTAAGAAAGTGCGAGAACGTGTTGAAATAAATAATAAAAACTACAATATAAATTGACAAAGGTGTTTTGAGTGGTGAAGATATGTCTTAAGTACTAATATTGGGAATGTGGGAAGCACAAGCTTAAGTGTGAGTGTGAAGCATAAGGCAGGAAACTATGGGGAGGAAATTAGCTACTTTTTGGTTTTACTTTGGAATAAGGCATAGGTTGGACAATTTTTAATTCATCAGAGAGGGAGTTCCATAGTCTGGGTCCTTTTATTTGCATGGAGTGTTTGCACATACTGTCTCCACTCGATCATCCGGACTATATGGGAAGGACCCCCAGCCGGATTATCACATTTTTTGGATAATGGCACTTTTTCACCTACGAGTCCAAAAGTGACCATTTCCAACTATTTTTATACTACAAACAACATAATTTGAATTGCTTTGCCACATATAATTATTAAATATTCAACTAGAAACCTCAACTTACCTTGTTGGTGTTCGTCTTCTTGAGTGATGCCACACATCTTGAAGTTGAGAATTCTTAACAATTTACGTAACCTATGCTAACACAACACTAAAATTAACATTTAAAATTACTGTACAGTTCATTAAGCAAAGTTAGTTTTGACTGCCAGCTGCTGAAGCCTCACTGATTAAAGGCATTTGGGTTGCCTGTGACGCCTCACTTGTTAAAGGCACTTGGCCTGCCTGTGACGCCTCACTTGTTAAAGGCACTTGGCCTGCCTGTGACGCCTCACTTGTTAAAGGCGCTTGCTTGTGCCTCACTTGTTGAAGGCGCTTGACTTGCCTGTGAAGCCTCACTTGTTGAAGGCATTTGGCTGCCTGTGACGCCTCACTGGTTGAACAACACGTAACTTGTCTTTAATTGCTACGACAACCTTCTTCCTCTTAACACCTCCAGAACGATTGATGCTGCTACCAGACACAGTCTTGGCCAAAAATGTTTAAAGATACTATGAAAATAAAGTTGATTAAAAATTGCTCTCAAGTTGACTATTTCCTTAACAGCATGAACTCCTGTATGCTAATCCCCACATCACCAAACCTACCCGAGTCACTCAAGCATCAGCCACTACCTTGGATCACATATGGACAAACATAACAGCTCCCCTTGTATCGGGTATAATCTGCAACAGAACAACTGACCACTATCCTACCTTTCTCACAGCGAACATGGACATAACACCACCAAAAAGCAAGAAACTTTCATTCAGGTTACACATTGAATCAGCTTTAGGCAATCTTAGAAATACACTTCACAATATTAACTGGGATTCTGAATTCAATAATTCCCAGGATATAAATTCATTAGCTAACCTCTTCCTCTCCAAAACTCTCAGCCTCTACAACCTTCATTGTCCCCTTCTTACCAAGCAAGTAACTGACAAAAGATAAAACAATCCATAGCTCACAAGTGGCATTCTCAACTCAATCAACAAAAAGCATGAATATGAAAAGAAATTTAGGATTGGCCTAGTTTCAAAGGAAGTAGCTAAATAAATAATAATAAATAAATAAATAAATAAATGTTTATTTAGGTAAGGTACATACAAGAATTTTTTTTACAAAGATTGGTGGACTTATAGATGGAGCTAGTACATACAATGCCTAAAGCCACTATTACGCAAAGCGTTTCGGGCATCAAAAGGTAGGTTAAAAGGTACTCATCAATGCTTACCAGTATCATAAGAAAGGCAAAACTTTCATATTATGTGAATAGATTCAATGAAGCAAAAGGAAACATGAAAAGCACATGGAAAACAATCTAGTATCCTAGGAACTAAACAACACTCACGTAAGCAAATAAAACACTATAAGGATAGGTATACACCGTCAACTGATTTAGAAATGGCAAATGAATTTAATAGCTTCTTTTCATCGGTTGGTGCTAATCTTGCCAGTAAAATCCCACAGACCCAGACACATATTAACACATATCTCTCAGGCAGCTATCCAAACTATCTTCTCCTTTCACCAATCAGCCCGGCAGATGTTGTGTCCATCATACACTCTCTAAAAACCAAGGCAGGGAACACCAGTGAAATTCCATCCATTGTATACAAGAGCACCTCCCATGCCCTTGCCCCACCCATAGCTCTACTGTTCAACAAATCTATAGAGTGTCACACCTTCCCTGATATCCTTAAAAAAACAAGAGTAACGCCAGTCCATAAAGGAAGCAATCCGGCGGACATAAACAATTATAGACCAATATCAAATCTACTCATCTATCAAAAATATTTGAAAAAATTATCTACAAACAACTCTATTCCTACCTCGCAAAATTCGACATACTCAGCCCCTGCCAGTTTGGCTTCCGGTCCCAAAAGAGCACCAATGATACAATAATTAGTCTCCTTGATGTAATCTACTCAGCCCTTGACAAAAATGAGTTTCCGATCGGACTCTTCATTGACCTAAGAAAAGCCTTTGGTACTGTTAATCACAACTACCTCTTACTTAAACTCCAGCATTATGGAATCCGAGGCTTTGCCCTTGATTACATCCGATCCTATCTTAGTGACAGACACCAATGTGTAACCATCAATGATACAACTTCTTCCACTCTACCAATTACCGTTGAAGTGCCACAGGGCAGCATCTTAGGACCTCTTCTATTTCTTATATATATCAATGATCTGCCTAATGTCTCTAATATTCTTAAACCTATGTTGTTTGCTGATGATACTACTCTTATCTATTCAGATCCCAACCCACATACACCAAATAATGTTGTGACTAATGAATTTAAAAAAGTCTACTAATGGATGTTAACTAACAAACTAACATTAAACATAGAAAAGACCTACTACATCTTATTTGGAAGCAAATCATCGAATACAATTCAGCTACAGATAGACAACATTAACATCAGTAATAAAAATGATGGCAAGTTTCTTGGCCTATTCCTAGATAAGAGACTCAACTTCAGCACCCACATTCAACACATTACTAAGAAAGTCTCTAAAACAGTTGGAATACTCTCTAAAATAAGATATTATGTTCCTAACTCTGCTCTCCTCTCACTATATTATGCACTAATCTACCCCTATCTTAATTATGGTATCTGTACATTGGGGTCTACCACTGCAAACCACCTTAAGCCCATCATCACCCAGCAAAAATCTACTATCAGAATAATAAACTCTGCTTTCAGACTACACTCAGCTCCCTTGTTTAAATCTCTAAACTTGCTAAATATTAACTCCCTCTACACATTCTCTCGTGTCAACTACATTTACAAAACCCTGTTCTTAAATGCAAACCATGCTCTGAAACTCTCCCTGGACAGATGTAATAGGACCCATTATCACCACACCAGAAATAAATATATCTTTGATATCCCCAGGGTCAAACTTAATCTGTGTAAACACACTATGCAAATTAAGGGACCTAGTCTATGGAACTCACTACCGAGTGAATTGAAAAGCTGTCAAACTTTTGCCTCGTTTAAAAACAAAACCAAAAAGTACCTAATTTCATCTTCGTAGTTTCCTACACTGAGCTTTAAATTTGCTCTGTATCTAATATTACCCAATCTCCCAAATCTTTATGTACTTAACCCAAACAACTTTATCATTGTGTTCATTGCTGTCTTCTTTTATGTGCTAGCCATATGCTGTATTGTGCCTACTAATTTTTGTCAACTACCATTCAAGCTGTCATTGCAATCAATCTGAGCTACCTATGTGCTTTAATATACCTACAATTTTCTCTCATCTTTTATTTTTTTCTCCTTGTAACTGTTATCATTTTTTATAAATTTTGCAAGTATTTACCTACCTAAAATTTTCTTTGATTAAGAACCTGCCCGAAACAGTGCGCGTACTAGTGGCTTTACAAGATTGTAATTACACTATGCTATGTATCCTCAATCCCAATGTACCTTCTTGTATATATATATATAAATAAATAAATAAATAAATAAATAAAGTTATTTAAAAAATATTTCACTAATGGCGCAGCACTGTGTATAACACGAGGGATGGGAGCACATGGGTTGACCAATGTTGGACGGGTCCACTTGGGGCAGCTATAGCACGTTACATAGGTCACCAGTATGAAAAAAAACACTATATTTTTGAAGGAAACTTCAGCCTGTGCACATTGCTTTTAGGAAACTTATTTATTTGCTATTACATAATTACTAGTACTTATTTCATTTGTTTTTGGCTAAGATTAATTGTTCTAAAATTAATGGTAATTCCTGTACCCAGGTGGTCCCTCCCGACGCTCCCCTGCCACCCTCCCGACAACACCCACCAACCCCACCCCTCCTCCACCATGTGTCTAGAGCTAAAGACGGGATTAATATGGTACGGCTGAATTTTTATCCGGCCAAACTAGCTTTTATCCGGTTCCTATGGCTATTTTGGCCGGATGTTGAGAATTTTATCCGGTCACGATTTTGGCCATATAAGGTTGTTTTCCGGATGTTCGAATCACAGGTAATTTATACAGTATTTAGCATAGCTTGAGGATATCAAAGAGATTTATTTCTGGTGTGGTGCTCATGGGTTCTATTACACCAATCAAGGAAAAGTTTCAGATCAAGATTAGCGTTTAGGATCAAGGTTTTTCTGTGGAGAGCCCCTTCAGCTCCTGGGAGCTATACCGGGCTTATGTGTATATATTTAGACCGTGGCAACAGTCAATTGATGGAGTTCTAGGCCTACCGGGAGCCAGAACCTGGACCCCCCTGAATTTTAGAATACATGGAATCACAGCAACTCCATAACCCCAGACAACATGGTTTCAGAACAGGGCGCTCTTGCCTGTCGCAGTTGCTGGACCACTATGATATGGCATTAGATGCTTTGGAAGACAAAACGCTGATGTAATTTACACAGATATTGCAAAAGCTTTTGATAAATGTGACCATGGTGTTATTGCACATAAAATGCGTTCAAAAGGAATTACCGGAAAAATAGGCAGATGGATCTACAATTTCCTGACCAACAGAACCCAATGTGTAATAGTCAACAAAATAAAATCCAGCCCATCAACCGTGAAGAGCTCAGTCCCCCAGGGTACTGTGCTTGCTCCAGTACTTTTTCTCATCCTCATATCGGACATAGACAAGAACACAACCTATAGCACTGTATCATCCTTTGCAGATGACACTAGGATCTTCATGAGAGTAGGCAACATAGAGGACACGGCAAACCTCCAGTCAGATGTAGATCAGGTCTTTCTATGGGCTACTGAAAATAATATGGTGTTTAACGAAGATAAGTTCCAGCTCATGCGCTATGGAAAAAATGAAAATATAAAAACGGAAACCACGTACAAAACTCAGGCAAATCATAACATAGAACGTAAAGGCAATGTAAAGGATCTGGGTGTACTCATGTCGGAAGACCTTACCTTTAAAGAACACAATAAAGTAGCCGTCACAACTGCAAGAAAAATGACAGGTTGGATAACATGAACTTTTCACACTAGAGATGCTCTACCGATGATGATACTTTTCAAAACGCTTGTGCTCTCTAGAGTGGAGTACTGCTGCACAATGACAGCCCCTTTCAAAGCTGGAGAAATTGCTGACCTGGAGAGCATGCAGAGATCCTTTACTGCTAGAATCCACTCAGTAAAACATCTAAACTATTGGGACCGACTAAAGAGCCTAAATCTGTACTCCCTTGAGCGCAGGCGGGAGAGATACATAATAATTTACACATGGAAAATATTAGACGGGCTGGTCCCAAACCTGCACACAGAAACATCACATCATCACATCATACTAAAGAAATTGTTCATGACTTTTGTTAGGCCAAAGCTAGAATATGCAGCTGTTGTGTGGTGCCCATATCTTAAGAAGCACATCAACAAACTGGAAAAGGTGCAAAGACATGCTACTAAGTGGCTCCCAGAACTGAAGGGCAAGAGCTACGAGGAGAGGTTAGAAGCATTAAATATGCCAAAACTAGAAGACAGAAGAAAAAGAGGTGATATGATCACTACATACAAAATAGTAACAGGAATTGACAAAATCGACAGGGAAGACTTCCTGAGACCTGGAACTTCAAGAACAAGAGGTCATAGATTTAAACTAGCTAAACACAGATGCCGAAGAAATATAAGAAAATTCACCTTCGCAAATAGAGTGGTAGACGGTTGGAACAAGTTAAGTGAGAAGGTGGTGGAGGCCAAGACCGTCAGTAGTTTCAAAGCGTTATATGACAAAGAGTGCTGGGAAGACGGGACACCACGAGCGTAGCTCTCATCCTGTAACTACACTTAGGTAATTACACTTAGGTAATTACATGAGACCAGAAGACATGGCAGGATGTGCAGAATACCCCCGTTGAAAAGCGGAGGTGCAACAGGTACTCTGAGAGAGAACTCTATCAACATCAGAGGCCCGAGACTGTTCAACACGCTTCCGCTACACATAAGGGACATAACTGGCACTCCCCTCACAGTGTTCAAGAGAGAACTGGATAAGCACCTCCAAAGGATACCTGATCAACCAGGCTGTGACTCATACGTCAGGCTGCGAACAGCCGCATCCAACAGCCTGGTTGATCAGTCCGGCAACCAGGAGGCCTGGTCGACGACCGGGCCGCGGGGACGCTAAGCCCCAGAAGCACCTCAAGGTAACCTTAAGGTAACTCCCTCAAGAAGAGGCATGAGGAGCAATGGCATAAAGACACCCAGTGTAATTGGAAAGCAGTCTTTGTCATCTACCAGGTCAGGCACCCAGAAAGGTAGGAATTCCAAAACAAACTACTGGTGGTCAAAAATTGCAAACAGAAAGCTGAACTAGCAAGAAGAACTCCCCAATGAAAAATGAGCAAACAAGTATGACGTCACTACAACCGCCGTGCATCCATCTGCGCAACCCCCCCCCCCCCTCCCTGAGAGGGGAACATGGGGTCCCAGACCTCCCCGCCAGCTATTCTCCTCTAGTTCAGAGGCTGATTATCAAAAATGCGAAAAAAAAACGCTGACTGGAAGGAGAGAGTGATGCCGGGGATCCTCCTGGTCTCACCCAGAAAATAATGGCATTTCATTATATTCAACGCTGGTTTACTGTCGAGAGCCCCTTTGGCTCCCAGGAGCTACCTAACTAAAGATAAAGAAGAAAAGGACTTACCTGGGAGGCGGCCATCACTCGCTCCTCAACTCAGTCGAAACAACTGGCTGCAACCTGTGACCCAAGGTTACACATTCCCGAGAAGGGCCAGGAACATTAACGAGGTACCATTAGGCCATGACCCTGTTCGACCTCCAAAAGCCCCATGCCTTAATGTCAGCCCAGGACATATTACCAAAAACAGCAGCCAGAGTCGCGAACTTACGAACGTCATAGGGCACAGGGATAGACCGCAGGCTGGCTGGACCGAATAATCCTGTGGACAACTTGGAAGACCTGTGCCATGGAACAGGAACGAAGGGAAACCGGGCCCACCCAAAGCGCATCCCCTGCCACGGAGGCCATGGGGTGCAAATAACGGCGAAGAGCCGCAACCGAACACAAAACATGATGCACCCCTGGGCTTACCAACCAAGCATCAACATCCCAAGGACTCCCTTCGGACAGCAACCGACTCATTCTTTACCAGAAAAGGAGATGGGGAGTCGGGAAGCCCTCTGATCTGACCCCCAGAGGCCAATGCAACAAGAAAAGAGGAAGAAAACCGGTCCTGATCTGAGCGGGCTACCACAAACTGAGGAGAAGACAGAAAAGAGAGTATCTGGTCCTACGACCAGGACAGCTCAGGTGGCGCATGAGCAGTCCAGAGGTGAAACAACTCCTGAGAAAGCTTGCAGAACGGAGCAGAAATGACATCCACCCTGAATGCAAGCTGCAGCGGCTCTACCAGCGCCGCAGGATACGAGGTGACAGTATTTGGCATAAGATGACGGTCTTGAAACAACCGAGAGAGAGAGGACAAAACCTGGTCAGAAATCGAAGACAATCTACAAAGAGGCAATAAGTGCCGAAAGGACCGCCAGGAAGTTTCATACTGCCATTGAGACAAATCTCGCAGGTGGGACACCATCAACAAAGCCACCTGATCACCATACAAGTGGTGATAAACATGAGTCAAAAAGACCAGCTGCGAAAAGTGGAGGAGAAGATCGAACCAGTCACATACCGGAATGGACCGATCTGCTGAAAGAGGCTGAGCCGCGGGAAGACCCTCGAGTTCAGACATCGAGCAAGAAACGCTTGAAACCAGGGCTGGGCCGGCCACCATGGAGTAATCAAAAAGATTACTCTCCCCTGCAAATTTCTCCAAGCGAGCCAGGACCCGGAGCAACAACCAAATCGGTGGGAAGAGGTACAGGTAACCCCTGGTTGATACCTGGTTGATACCTGGTTGATGGGGTTCTGGGAGTTCGTCTACTCCCCAAGCCCGGCCCGAGGCCAGGCTCGACTTGTGAGAGTTTGGTCCACCAGGCTGTTGCTTGGAGCGGCCCGCAGGCCCACATACCCACCACAGCCCGGTTGGTCCGGCACTCCTTGGAGGAATAAATCTAGTTTCCTCTTGAAAATGTCCACGGTTGTTCCGGCAATATTTCTTATGCTTGCTGGGAGGACGTTGAACAACCGCGGACCTCTGATGTTTATACAGTGTTCTCTGATTGTGCCTATGGCACCTCTGCTCTTCATTGGTTCTATTCTACATTTTCTTCCATGTCGTTCACTCCAGTACGTTATTTTACTGTGTAGATTTGGTACTTGGCCCTCCAGTATCTTCCAGGTGTATATTATTTGATATCTCTCTCGTCTTCTTTCTAGTGAATACATTTGGAGGGCTTTGAGACGATCCCAATAATTTAGGTGCTTTATTGCGTCTATGCGTGCCGTATATGTTCTCTGTATTCCCTCTATTTCAGCAATCTCTCCTGCTTTGAAGGGGGAAGTGAGTACTGAGCAGTACTCAAGACGGGACAACACAAGTGCCTTGAAGAGTACAACCATTGTGATGGGATCCCTGGATTTGAAAGTTCTCGTAATCCATCCTATCATTTTTCTGGCTGTTGCAATATTTGCTTGGTTATGCTCCTTAAACGTTAGGTCGTCAGACATTATTATTCCCAAATCCTTTACATGCTGTTTTCCTACTATGGGTACATTTGATTGTGTTTTGTACTCTGTATTATGTTTAAGGTCCTCATTTTTACCGTACCTGAGTACCTGGAATTTATCACTGTTAAACATCATGTTATTTTCTGATGCCCAGTCGAAAACTTTATTAATATCAGCTTGAAGTTTTTCAATGTCCTCAGCCGAGGTAATTTTCATACTGATTTTTGTGTCATCTGCAAAGGATGATACGAAGCTGTGACTTGTATTTTTGTCTATATCTGATATGAGAATAAGGAAAAGCAGTGGTGCAAGGACTGTACCCTGAGGTACAGAGCTTTTCACTGCACTTGGACTAGATTTTATATGGTTGACAGTTACTCGCTGAGTCCTGTTGACAGAAAACTGAGTATCCAGCGTCCTACTTTACCGGTTATTCCCATTGACTTCATTTTGTGTGCTATCACGCCATGGTCACATTTATCAAAGGCCTTTGCGAAGTCCGTGTATATCACATCAGCATTCTGTTTCTCTTCTAATGCCTCAGTGACTTTGTCGTAGTGCTCAAGTAGCTGTGAGAGGCACGATCTTCCCGCTCGAAATCCATGTTGGCCTGGGTTATGAAGGTCATTGGTCTCCATGAAATTGGTGACCTGACTCCTAATCACTCTCTCAAATACTTTTATGATGTGCGATGTTAGTGCAACTGGTCTATAATTTTTTGCCAATGCTTTGCTCCCTCCCTTGTGTAGAGGGGCTATGTCTGCTACTTTAAGTGCATCTGGTATCTCCCCCGTGTCCAAGCTCTTCCTCCACACTATACTGAGTGCCTGTGCTACCGGCACTTTGCATTTCTTTATAAATATTGAATTCCATGAGTCTGGACCTGGGGCCGAGTGCATGGGCATGTTTTCAATTTCTTTTTCAAAATTTAGTGCGCTCGTGTTTATATCAGTTATATTTACCGGGGTTTGAATATCCCGCATAAAGAAAATGTCTGGATCTTCCACCTTCATGTTGTTTATTGGAGTGCTAAACATGTCCTCATACTGCTTTTTTAGGATTTCACTAATTTCTTTGTCATCCTCCGTGTATGAACCTTCACTTGTACGAATAGGTCCAATACTGGCAGTGGTTTTTGCTTTTGATTTCGCATATGAGAAAAAATATTTTGGATTTTTCTTTATTTCCTGAATTGCTTTCTGTTCTAACTGCCTTTCTTCAGTTTCATATGAGTGTTTCAATTTCCGCTCGATTTCTTCAATCTCCCTATTTAAATTATTCCTTCTTTGACGGGAAATTCGTGTCTGCATAAGCAGTTCCGTTATTTTTTTCCTGCGTTTATAGTGTCGTCTGCGTTCTCTTTCTAAGTTAGATCTCTTTCTGGCTTTCCTCAAAGGAACATGTTTCAGACAGACTTGATACGCTTCTGAAGTAAGTTTTTCTATTCCTTCTGTAGGACTTGTATTATTTAGAACAGTTCCCCATGGAATGTTTGTAAGTTCCCTGTTTATTATCTCCCAGTCTATCCTTTTATTATTAAAATTGAATTTACTGAATAGCCCCTCTCGCTTTATCAACGTTTTAGGTCTATTCTGAGTATTGATGGTCGTTTGCACTTCAATGAGTTTGTGATCTGAGTATGTGGTATCTGATATCGTAATGTCTCTGATAATGTCTTCATTGTTCGTAAAGACCAGATCTAGAATATTTTCATTTCTCGTTGGCTCCGATATCTGCTGATTGAGTGAAAATTTGTCACAGAATCTAAGTAGTTCTCTAATCTGTGGTTGGTTAGGTCCTGATAGATTTCCTGGTATAATATTATTGTTTGCTATTTTCCACCTGAGACTAGGCAAGTTGAAGTCACCTAGGAAAATAATATCAGGTATCGGGTTCTCCAAATTATCAAGGCTATTCTCTATTTTGCTTATCTGTTCTGTGAATTCCTCAGCCGTTGCATCTGGCGGTTTGTATATTAGTATAATCACTAAATTTATTTTCTCTATTTTTAATCCCAGTACCTCTACCACCTCATTTGTAACGTTTAGGAGCTCCGAGCATATAAGGTCTTCCCTAATATACAGACCCACTCCTCCATGTGACCTAATTTTCCTATCACACCTGTATAGGTTATATCCTGGAATCCAGATCTCACTGTCCAACAATTCCCCTGCATGGGTTTCTGTGAAAGCTCCAAATACTGCATTTGACTCCGTGAGGAGGCCATTTATGAACTGTACTTTGTTGTTTGTTCTTGTTTTCAGTCCTTGTATGTTGGCAAAGATGAATGAGGTTACTCTATTAGTGATAGTTTGAATGGGAGACTTTTTCGGCACGTCCATTAATCGTGGACATAATGAGTTTGTTCTGACCAGTACTGATTGTTGTAGGGCAGTTTTCTGTCGTAGTTGTAGTTCCCTTTCGGTGGGTAATTGTATCTGTAATTCTGGAATGCCAGTGGATCTGGCATCCAGTTCCATACACTCTCCATGCTGCTCCTTTTGAATTCTCTGCCGGTCTGGTATAAAAAATTTATAGAGTTTCCTCCAAATTCATTATCCTGCTTGCCACTCTTTATGTAGCGTTCCGTGCCTTTCACGTGAAAGTGTGGGCAGCTAAGGTCATAGCATTTTCTGTACTCCAGTGAGGTTTGGCACATGTCAGGATGGAAAAACCTACATATTGATCCAAATCGACACTCACCTTTCCTAAGCATATTTAAACATTTTTGGGGATGTTGGTAACTGCATTCCAATCCTTTCTTATTACCAGCATATCTATGTCTGCATATGCCCTTTGCATAAAATTTGCATAAGTCTGTCCTTCTGTTCTGAATTGCTCTATCGAGAACCGTCGTGGTGTCTGTACCTATCGAGCTGTCAGTGCTGTCTGGTACACTTTCTAGTTTACTGTCATCTACATCCAGGCCTACTGAGTCAGAGTTTGCAACTTCCTGAGTTTCAGCCTCAGTTTCATCCCTGACTATAGCCTCCGCCCCTTGTATATTAGAATTGTTGTTCCTTTCCCACTCCTTCTGGATGGCTGGTAGGCTTCCAATGAATGATGTTTTCCGATCATGCGTCATGTTATCTAGAAGGTTTTTTAGGATATTCCAAGCTGGCAGGTCATTTTTACACACCCAGAGCAAGTGGCCATCTCTCAGTGCCGTAGTGTTACTCACTCCTGTACAAGCCGAATGGAATCTAGTCTTACAGATATAACATTCAATTCCCGTTACCTTCGTCTTTAAGAAGTTGTTACAGTGGCCACAAATTTGTTTATTTACTCCCATATTGCCTTGTTTTGTTGTATATATCTATATATTTATAATATTATATGTATATTGTATATTTGTAACAATATATATATTTATATGTTTAATATTATAATATTATGTATATCGTATATTTGTAATATGTGTGTTATTTTGTTCAAACTTTATGGTCGATCTCGACCAGTCCAGCCAAAAGGCATTGACTTCGATGCCTTTCGGGGTCGACTGTCCATTTCGTGGAGAGGGGAATGACGTCGATAACAATGTTATACTTAGTGCATTTTTATACTTTCTTACAATGTATTTTTTGGGGGAGCCCCATCGGCTCCCGGAGCTATCCAGGCTGATATGCTAATATCCGACTTTGGCATCAGTCATGTGTATGGAGTTCTGTGGGCCTAACAGGGACCATGAGCCAGAACCTGGCCCCCCTCACAGGCACGAGGAGCAATGGCCTATAGAAACCCCTGTGTGGTTGAAAGCATTCTATGTCTGCCATTGACCGGTTAGGCACCCATAAAAGGTAAGCATCCCAAAGCAAACCCCAATTCTGTTGAAAATTGCTACAAAATGCTGAACAAGTGGATAAACTCCCAAACAGAAATGAGCAAATGAGTATGACATTACACGTCGCTGCGCCGTCGTCTGCGCAGCTCCTCCCTCCCCGGGAGGGGGATGGGGAAGGGGAAGCCCCAGACCCTCACCCCGGCCATGCACCTCTCAGTTCTGAGGCTGGACATCAAAACACTCGTGAAAACCACCGACTAGGGGGGAGGGAGGGTTGCTGGGGGAGCCTCTGGGACTCGCCCAGAAAATGGCGTTTCATTACATTCAATGCTGGATTTCTGGGGGGAAGCCCTGTCGGCTTCCCAAAGCTACCTAACCACAGATAAAAACCATAGGAACCTACCCAGGAGGAGGTCACTGCTCACTCCTCAATGTGAAGTCGAGACAACTGGCTGCAACAGCCGACCCAAAACGACACAGGCCCGACTAAGCCCAGGAACGTTTACCAAGTAACGCACAGCCAGCACCCTGTTCGATCTCCAAAAAAACCCGCGCCCGAATGTCAACCCAGGACATATTACCAAAAACAGCAGCAAGAGCAGCAAACTTGCTAACATTATGGGCACGGGGATAGACTGCAGGCTGGCTAGGGCGAATAACCCTGCGCACGACCTGGAAGACCCGAACCCTGGAACAGGGAAGATGGGAAACCGGATCAACCCAAAGTGCATCCCCGGTTACAGTCCGTGGCGCGCAATTAACAGCAAAGAGCCGTAACTGGACACGACACATGATGCACCCCCTGACCTGATGAACCAAGCATCAACAACCCATGGACCCCTCCGGGGAGCAGCAGTCTCATTCTTCGCCAGAAAAGGAGGAGACAGCTGCAAATGAACAAACCTACCGCCAGGACCACACGAGCAGAAACCCATGCGCTGAAGGAGAGCATGAAGCTCCGAGACCCAACCCCAAGAGGCCAATGCCAACGAGAAGAGAGCTTTAGAGAAACAGTCCTGAACCAAAGGGGCCACTACGAACCGAGGAGAAGAGAGATAAGAGAGCACCAACTTCCAACTACACGGGGGTTTCTATAGGCCATTACTCCTCGTGCTTCTGTGAGGGGGGCCAGGTTCTGGCTTGTGGTCCCCGGTTGGCCAACAGAACTTCATACACATGATTAATGCCAAAGTCTGACATTAGCATATCAGCCTGGATAGCTCTGGGGAGCCTCCAGGACTTACCCAGAAAATGGCGTTTCATTACATTCAATGCTGTTTTTTTTTTTATACTTTCTTACAATGTATTGTACCTGTAAACACTTCCCCCCCCCCCCGAGAAATTACCTTCTTAAAATTATGTTAGATTACTGACCTGCCCAAAATGCTATACGTCCTAGTGGCTTTACAAGAATGTAAAACATCAATGCTCTGTACTCTCATAAACCCAATGTACCTTCTTGTATATAAATAAATAAATTAAATAAATAAATAAATAAATAATGGTGTTTAATTACAATAACTTTTATATTTAGTCTATTTCTAACCAAATAAATTGAAGTTTGTATGCCGTTTTCAGGAGTGTTGTGGAGACCATAAATCGCAGTGCCTTTGTCACTTCTCCTTACCCAATCATTCTCTATTGAGAATCACTGTTCACTAATTCAACAAACAAGAATGGCACAAATCTTCATGCAAGTCTTTGGGGACAAATTAGTAACCAAATTCCTATTCGAGTCAGATTTTTCTGACGATGTTCATCTTCCTAGCCCCTCGCAACTCAAGTATCGGATCTTGATCAAGGTAAGATGATACAATGAAAAATACCTTTCACGAAAATAAATATTTTTTATGACTGACGGTAACAGCTAGAAGTATTGTTATTTTTTTTATCTGATTTAGAAATGTTTTAAGAGATTCAAAAAGGTTTTGTGTTTTTAACTGTTACACTGTACTTTAATTTCAGAAACCTATAAAAATCCTACATTTGTTATTTATGAATGTATAAAGTGATACAATGAGTTATGGGGGTATATATGCTGGTGGGGGAGTAGTACATTCTTGCAAAGCCACTAGCATGCATAGCATTTTGGGCAGGTCCTTTACCACTGCACTGCACATGAACGCCACAAGGCACCTAATCAAGGGTGCACAGAGCACCACAAGTCACCCGATCAATGGTGTACAGAGCACCATCTTGAGATGATTTCGGGGCTTTAGTGTCCCCGCGGCCCGGTCCTCGACCAGGCCTCCACCCCCAGGAAGCAGCCCGTGACAGCCGACTAACACCCAGGTACCTATTTTACTGCTAGGTAACAGGGGCATAGGGTGAAAGAAACTCTGCCCATTGTTTCTCGCCGGCACCTGGGATCGAACCCAGGACCACAGGATCACAAGTCCAGCGTGCTGTCCGCTGGGCCGACCGGCTCCCTTGTGGCAGAAACACATGCGTTTCCACATGTGTGCCATGTTGACATGGCACAAACCATATGGCAGTTTTAGGCATAGGAAGTGATTCAAAACTTTCTTCATGGGGCTCACATCCTGTGTCTCAGGACTCCAGTAAGCAGATGCCATCTTGAAAAAAAATTGTCAGCATCCATACTGGCTGTGAGAGCCTCAGTACTGAGAATGTGACCAAGGCTGGCACATGTTGCAGCAGCTCAGAGCACTGCTGTGCAGTTAGGGGCCACAGCACCACTTAGTAATGATGAATAAAATAGGTAACTGTAGTTATTTTGCATTGATGGTATTATAGATGATCCTGACTGTGATAAAGACTTTGTACAATGTTCAGATATCAGTGAATACATTCTAGTCACTTGGGCTCTAGGAGACTCGAATTGTGGACTCCATGCGTGTGTGAGGCTGAAGCTCTATTGACTGAGCTTTTAGTGAATACAATGTTAGCTACAATATTCATAGCATGAGGTAAAGACACACAGCATCCAGCCATTGTTTCCTGCATCTACACATCATGAAATTACCTCAGGTTCCTTCACAATATAACCTTATGGAAATGGATTCATATTCTGAATTTTTGTGATAGGAAAGTGGTAATAATAGCTGTTTTGTAGCTGGTCATAAGGAAATATGTAGAATTTTGGTGGCATTGTCTTGCATCACGACTGGTGGTGTCGTCTGTTTGTATCATGTGGCTCAATGCTGTGTTTTGATTTCATCACCATGCACACCAGAACTGCTTATTGTTGACCAAACTACACACTAGAAAGTGAAGAGATGACGACGTTTCAGTTCATCCTGGACCATTATCAAGTCGATTGTGAAAGAGGAGGCAGCAATGACAATAAATAGGCAAAAGAGAGGTGAGGAGAAGGAAATCTTAGAGGACGAAAAAGCAAGGCAACAGGAACGGAAGGCAAGGCATAATAAAGAGGGTAATAATAGGAATATGAAAGGGAACATAAGAGAAAACAAGATAGAAAAAAAGATAAAAGGAAGGGGTAGGCTTATATTATGTCATGTTTGTTAGATAGGTTAGAACATTTGAGTATATACTGTGAAAAGGAAGAGTCAACAGCAACAAAGCCATGACTCAGGTTCATGTTGGCTATGTTTTGTATCGGAGCCGATTTGACAAGACGGCGTCTGTGTAGAGTAGAGGCAGGAAAGATTATTTTGGAGGAAGACCAATCAATAGGATAATTAGAATCCCTAACATGATAGAAGAGAGCATTGTTTGTGTCTGCAGACTTAACACTTCTTTTGTGTTCCTTAACCCTTAAATGGCGCCTGGCTATTTAGCATTTGTCACCCACAGGCACCTACCAAAAAAAAAAAAAAATCTTCCTAACCTGTTAAGTCGTGTTCCCTGATCACGGGAAAAATAAAAAAAAAAATCAATTGTACTTACTGGTGACATAATTGAGCCAACAAGATGGGCGATGACATCACTATTTGCATGTTCGCTCATGCACGGTGCGTCCCGAAGGCATCGCACACGGTCTTCAAGCAGCCAGAGTTGCCACGAATTTATTTTTGCATCATTATTTACAGTGTCTAGGCCTGTATTATTTGCAATATTAGTCACTAATTGTGTTGCACATAATGTTACATCACAGTTATTGTCAATAAATGTTGCATACATCGAGTATACACATGCGCACACAAATGTTTTCCATTACGCCGTTATATTATGTAATCACAATGTTCATTATTTTATATGTACACACTAGCACACACTATGTACAGGTTTTTGCACTATTATTGCACATTTAGAGTTCTTGGAGTGAGTGGTAGTCGTTGAAGCAGTCGACAGCACACAATGCAACTGCACACCCTTCACACCATGTTTGCACCATTTTACGTTTCTGTTCTCTCCGTTTTGTTGTTTACATACTAGGCATTCACATTTGCCTATTGCACACTTTCCAGCTGGTGGCAAATTCTTTAGTCTGTGTTGCTGAAAGGCA